>NW_026578187.1:1302380-1953570 GCF_029603195.1 Condylostylus longicornis
CAGATGACAAATGACAAATGACAGAAGACAGATGACAGATGACAGATGACAAATGACAGACGACAGATGGCATATGACAGATGACACATGACAGATTACAGATGACAGATGACAGATGACAGATGAAAGATGACAAATGTCATATGACATATGACAGATGACCAATTGCAGATGACAGATGACAGGTGACAGATAACAGATGACAGATGACAGATGACAAAAGACAGAAGACAAATGACAGATGACAAATGACAGAAGACAGATGAGAGATGACAGATGACAGATGACAGATGACAGATCACAGATGACAGATGACAGATGACAGATGACAGATGACAGATGACAGATAACGGATGACAGATGACAGGTGACAGATAACAGATGACAGATGACAGATGACAAAAGACAGAAGACAAATGACAGATGACAAATTACAGAAGACAGATGACAGATGACAAATAAGAGATGAAAGGTGACAGATGACATATGACAGATGACAGATGACAGATGACAGATGACAAATGACAGATCAAAGATGACAGATGACAGATGACAGATGGCAGATGACAGATGACATATGACAGATGACAGATGATAGATGACAGATGACAGATGGCAAATGGCAGATGACAAATAACAGATGAAAGGTGACAGATGACATATGAAAGATGACAGATGACAGATAACAGATGACAGATGACAGACGACAAAAGACAGAAGACAGACGACGGGTGACAGATGACAGATGACAGATGACAGATGACAGATGACAGATGACAGATGACAGATGCCAGATGACAGATGTCATATGACACATGACAGATTACAGATGACAGATGATAGATGACACATGAAAATGACAGATGACTTATGACAGATGACAGATGACAGATGACAGATGACAAAAGACAGAAGACAGATGACAGATGACAGATGACAGATGACAGATGACAGATGCCAGATGACAGATGACATATCACAGATGCCAGGTGACAGATGACATATAACATATCACAGATGACAGATGACAGATAACAGATGACAGATGACAGATGACAGAAGACAGATGACAGATGACAGATGACAGATGACAGATGACAGATGACAGATGACAGATGACAGATGACAGATGACAGATGACAGATGACAGATGACAGATGACAGATGACAGATAACAGATGACAGATGACAAATGACAGAAGACAGATGACAGATGACAGATGACAAATGACAGATGACAGATGACAGATGACCGATGATAGATGACAGATGACAGATGACAGATGACAGATGACAGATGACAGATGACAGATGACAGATGACAGATGACAGATGACAGATGACAGATGGCATATGACAGATGACACATGACAGATTACAGATGACAGATGATAGATGACATATGAAAGATGACAGATGACATATGACATATGACAGATGACCGATTGCAGATGACAGATGACAGGTGACAGATAACAGATGACAGATGACAGATGACAAAAGACAGAAGACAAATGACAGATGACAAATGACAGAAGACAGATGACAGATGACAGATGACAGATGACAGATGACAGATGACAAATGACAGATCACAGATGACAGGTGACAGATGACAGATGACGGATGACAGATAACAGATGACAGATGACAAATGACAGAAGACAGATGACAGATGACAGATGACAGATGACAGATGCCAGATGACAGATGACATATGACACATGACAGATTACAGATGACAGATGATAGATGACACATGAAAATGAGAGATGACATATTACAGATGACAGATGACAGATGACAGATGACAGATGACAGATGACAGATGACAGATGACAGATGACAGATGACAGATGACAGATGACAGATGACAGATGACAGATGACAGATGACAGATGACAGGTGACAGATGACAGATGACGGATGACAGATAACAGATGACAATGACAAATGACAGAAGACAGATGACAGATGACAGATGACAGATGACAGATGACAGAGGACAGAGGACAGATGACAAATTACAGATGACAGATGACAGATGACAGATGACAGATGACAGATAACAGATGACAGATGACAAAAGACAGAAGACAGATGACGGATGACAGATGACAGAAGACAAATGACAGATGACAAATGACAGAAGACAGATGACAGATGACAGATGACAGATGACAGATGGCAGATCACAGATAACAGGTGACAGATGACAGATGACAGATGACAGATAACAGATGACAGATGACAAATGACAGAAGACAGATGACAGATGGCAGATGACAGATGACAGATGACAGATGACAAATGACAGATCACAGATGACAGGTGACAGATGACAGATGACGGATGACAGATAACAGATGACAGATGACAAATGACAGAAGACAGATGACAGATGACAGATGACAGATGACAGATGCCAGATGACAGATGACATATGACACATGACAGATTACAGATGACAGATGATAGATGACACATGAAAATGAGAGATGACATATTACAGATGACAGATGACAGATGACAGATGACAGATGACAGATGACAGATGACAGATGACAGATGACAGATGACAGATGACAGATGACAGATGACAGATGACAGATGACAGATGACAGGTGACAGATGACAGATGACGGATGACAGATAACAGATGACAATGACAAATGACAGAAGACAGATGACAGATGACAGATGACAGATGACAGATGACAGAGGACAGAGGACAGATGACAAATTACAGATGACAGATGACAGATGACAGATGACAGATGACAGATGACAGATGACAGATGACAGATGACAGATGACAGATGACAGATGACAGATGACAGATGACAGATGACAGATGACATATGACAGATGACAGATGACAGATGACACATGACAGATGACAGATGACAGATGAAAGATGACAGATGACAGATGACAGATGGCAGATGACAGATAACAGATGACAGATGACAAAAGACAGACGACAGATGACGGGTGACAAATGACAGATGACAGATGACAGATGACAGATGACAGATACCAGATGACAGATGACATATGGCCGATGCCAGGTGACAGATGAAATATGACATATGACGTATGACAGATTACAGATGACAGATAACAGATGACATATGACAGATGACAGCTGATAGATGACAGATGACAGATGGCAAATGACAGATGAAAAATAACAGAAGAGAGATGACAGATGACAGATGGCAAATGACAGGTTACAGACGACAGATGATAGATGACATATGAAAGATGACAGATGACAAATTACAGATGACAGATGACAGATGACAGATGACAGACAACAGATGACAGATGACAGATGACAAAAGACAGAAGACAGATGACGGATGACAGATGACAGAAGACAAATGACAGATGACAAATGACAGAAGACAGATGACAGATGACAGATGACAGATGACAGATGGCAGATCATAGATGACAGGTGACAGATGACAGATGACAGATGACAGATGACAGATAACAGATGACAGATGACAGATGACAAATGACAGAAGACAGTTGACAGATGACAGATGACAGATGCCAGATGCCAGATGACAGATGACATATGACAGATGATAGATGACAGATATCAGATGGCAAATGACAGATGACAAATAACAGATGAAAGATGACAGATGACAGATGACACATGACTGGTTACAGATGACAGATGATAGATGACATATGAAAGATGACAGATGACATATGACAGATGACAGAGGACAGATGACAGATGACACATGACAGATGACAGATGACAGATGACAGATGACAGATGACAGATGACAGATGGCAGATGACAGATAACAGATGACAGATGACAAAAGACAGACGACAGATGACGGGTGACAAATGACAGATGACAGATGACAGATACCAGATGACAGATGACATATGGCCGATGCCAGGTGACAGATGAAATATGACATATGACGTATGACAGATTACAGATGACAGATAACAGATGACATATGACAGATGACAGATGATAGATGACAGATGACAGATGGCAAATGACAGATGAAAAATAACAGAAGAGAGATGACAGATGACAGATGACAAATGACAGGTTACAGACGACAGATGATAGATGACATATGAAAGATGACAGATGACATATGACAGATGACAGATGACAGATGGCAAACGACAGATGACAGAAGACAGATGACAGATGACAGATGACAGAGGACAGAGGACAGATGACAAATTACAGATGACAGATGACAGATGACAGATGACAGATAACAGATGACAGATGACAGATGACAAAAGACAGAAGACAGATGACGGATGACAGATGACAGATGACAGATGACAGATGACAGATGACAGATGACAGATGACAGATGACAGATGACAGATGACAGATGACAGATGACAGATGACAGATGACAGATGACAGATGACAGATGACAGATGACAGATGGCAGATGACAGATGACAGATGCCAGATGCCAGATGCCAGATGCCAGATGACAGATGACATATGACAGATGATAGATGACAGATAACAGATGGCAAATGACAGATGACAAATAACAGATGAAAGATGACAGATGACAGATGACACATGACAGGTTACAGATGACAGATGATAGATGACATATGAAAGATGACAGATGACATATGACAGATGACAGATGACAGATGACAGATGACAGATGACAGATGACAGATGACAGATGACAGATGACAGATGACAGATGACAGATGACAGATGACAGATGACAGATGACAGATGACAGATGACAGATGACAGATGACAGATGACAGATGACAGATGACAGATGACAGATGACAGATGACAGATGGCAAATGACAGATGACAGATGACAGATGACAGATGGCATATGACAAATGACACATGACACATGACAGATTACAGATGACAGATGATAGATGACATATGAAAGAAGACAGATGACAGATGACCAATTGCAGATGACAGATGACAGGTGACAGATAACAGATGACAGATGACAGATGACAAAAGACAGAAGACAAATGACAGATGACAAATGACAGAAGACAGATGACAGATGACAGATGCCAGATGACAGATGACATATGACAGATGACAGATGATAGATGACAGATGACAGATGGCAAATGGCAGAGGACAAATAACAGATGAAAGATGACAGATGACATATGACAGATAACAGATGACAGATGACAAATGACAGATCAAAGATGACAGATGACAGATGACAGATAACAGATGACAGATGACAAATGACAAAAGACAGATGACAGATGACAGATGACAGATGACAGATGACAGATGACAAATGACAGATGACAGATGACAGATGACAGATGACAGATGACAGATGACAGATGACAGATGACAGATGGCATATGACAGATGACACATGACAGATTACAGATGACAGATGATAGATGACATATGAAAGATGACAGATGACATATGACATATGACAGATGACCAATTGCAGATGACAGATGACAGGTGACAGATAACAGATGACAGATGGCAGATGACAAAAGACAGAAGACAAATGACAGATGACAAATGACAGAAGACAGATGACAGATGACAGATGACAGATGACAGATGACAGATGACAGATGACAGATGACAGATCACAGATGACAGATGACAGATGACAGATGACACATGACAGATTACAGATGACAGATGATAGATGATATATGAAAGATGACAGATGACAGATGACAAATGACAGAAGACAGATGACAGATGACAGATGACAAATAACAGATGACAGATGACAGATGACAGATGACAGATGACAGATCACAGATGACAGATGACAGATGACAGATGACACATGACAGATTACAGATGACAGATGATAGATGATATATGAAAGATGACAAATGACAGATGACAAATGACAGAAGACAGATGACAGATGACAGATGACAAATAACAGAAGACAAATGACAGATGACAGATGACAGATGACAGATGACAGCTGACAGATGACAAATGACAGATGACAGATGACAGATGACAGATGACAGATGACAGATGACAGATGACAGATCACAGATGACAGATGACAGATGACAGATGACACATGACAGATTACAGATGACAGATGATAGATGATATATGAAAGATGACAAATGACAGATGACAAATGACAGAAGACAGATGACAGATGACAGATGACAAATAACAGAAGACAAATGACAGATGACAGATGACAGATGACAGATGACAGATGACAAATGACAGATGACAGATGACAGATGACAGATGACAGATGACAGATGACAGATGACAGATGACAGATGACAGATGGCATATGACAGATGACACATGACAGATTACAGATGACAGATGATAGATGATATATGAAAGATGACAGATGACAGATGACAAATGACAGAAGACAGATGACAGATGACAGATGACAAATAACAGATGACAGATGACAGATGACAGATGACAGATGACAGATGACAGAAGACAGATGACAGATGACAGATGACAGATGACAAATAACAGATGACAGATGACAGATGACAGATGACAGATGACAGATGACAGATGACAGATCACAGATGACAGATGACAGATGACAGATGACACATGACAGATTACAGATGACAGATGATAGATGATATATGAAAGATGACAAATGACAGATGACAAATGACAGAAGACAGATGACAGATGACAGATGACAAATAACAGAAGACAAATGACAGATGACAAATGACAGAAGACAGATGACAGATGACAGATGACAGATGACAGATGACAGATGACAGATGACAGATGACAGATGACAGATGACAGATCACAGATGACAGATGACAGATGACACATGACAGATTACAGATGACAGATGATAGATGATATATGACAGATGATCGATTGCAGACGACAAATGACAGGTGACAGATGACAGATGACAGATGACAGATGACAGATGACAGATGACAGATGACAGATGACAGATGACAGATGACAAAAGACAGAAGACAGATGACAGATGACAGATGACAGATGACAGATAACAGATGACAGATGACAGATGACAGATGACAGATGACAGATGACAGATGACAGATGACAGATGACAGATGACAGATGACAGATGACAGATGACAGATGACAGATGGCATATGACAGATGACAGATGACATATGACAGATGGCATATGACAGATGACACATGACAGATTACAGATGACAAATGATAGGTGACATATGAAAGATGACAGATGACATATGACATATGACAGATGACCAATTGCAGATGACAGATGACAGGTGACAGATAACAGATGACAGATGACAGATGACAAAAGACAGAAGACAAATGACAGATGACAAATGACAGAAGACAGATGACAGATGACAGATGACAGATCACAGATGACAGATGACAGATGACATATGACAGATTACAGATGAGAGATGATAGATGACAAATGACAGTAGACAGATGACAGATGACAGATGACAGATGACAGATGACAGATGACAGATGACAGATGACAGATCACACATGACAGATGACAGATGACAGATGACAGATGACAGATGACACATGACAGATTACAGATGACAGATGATAGATGATATATGACAGATGACCGATTGCAGACGACAAATGATAGGTGACAGATGACAGATGACAGATGACAGATGACAGATGACAGGTGACAGATGACAGATGACAGATGACAGATAACAGATGACAGATGACAGATGACAGATGACAGATGACAGATGACAGATGACAGATGACAGATGACAGATGGCATATGACAGATGACAGATGACATATGACAGATGGCATATGACAGATGACACATGACAGATTACAGATGACAGATGATAGATGACATATGAAAGATGACAGATGACATATGACATATGACAGATGACCAATTGCAGATGACAGATGACAGGTGACAGATAACAGATGACAGATGACAGATGACAAAAGACAGAAGACAAATGACAGATGACAAATAACAGAAGACAGATGACAGATGACAGATGACAGATCACAGATGACAGATGACAGATGACACATGACAGATTACAGATGAGAGATGATAGATGATATATGAAAGATGACAGATGACAGATGACAAAAGACAGAAGACAAATGACAGATGACAAATGACAGAAGACAGATGACAGATGACAGATGACAAATAACAGAAGACAAATGACAGATGACAAATGACAGAAGACAGATGACAGATGACAGATGACAGATGACAGATGACAGATGACAGATGACAGATGACAGATCACAGATGACACATGACAGATGACAGATGACACATGACAGATTACAGATGACAGATGATAGATGATATATGACAGATGACCGATTGCAGACGACAAATGACAGGTGACAGATGACAGATGACAGATGACAGATGACAGATGACAAAAGACAGAAGACAGATGACAGATGACAGATGACAGATGACAGATGACAGATAACAGATGACAGATGACAAATGACAGAAGACAGATGACAGATGACAGATGACAAATAACAGATGACAGATGACAGATGACAGATGACAGATGACAGATGACAGATGAAAGATGACAGATGACATATGACAGATGGCATATGACAGATGACACATGACAGATTACAGATGACAGATGATAGGTGACATATGAAAGATGACAGATGACATATGACATATGACAAATGACCGATTGCAGATGACAGATGACAGGTGACAGATAACAGATGACAGATGACAGATGACAAAAGACAGAAGACAAATGACAGATGACAAATGACAGAAGACAGATGACAGATGACAGATGACAGATGACAGATGACAGATGACAGATCACAGATGACAGATGACAGTTGACAGATGACAGATAACAGATGACAGATGACAAATGACAGAAGACAGATGACAGATGAAAGATGACAGATGACAGATGACAAATAACAGATGACAGATGATAAAAGACAGAAGACAGATGACGGATGACAGATGACAGATGACAGATGACAGATGGCAAATGACAGATTACAAAAGACAGATGAAAGATGACAGATGAAAGATGACACATGACAGGTTACAGATGACAGATGATAGATGACATATGAAAGATGACAGATGACATATGACAGATGACAGATGACAGATGACAAATAACAGATGACAGATGACAGATGACAGATGACAGATGACAGATGACAGATAACAGATGACAGATGACAAATGACAGAAGACAGATGACAGATGAAAGATGACAGATGACAGATGACAAATAACAGATGACAGATGATAAAAGACAGAAGACAGATGACGGATGACAGATGACAGATGACAGATGACAGATGGCAAATGACAGATCACAAATGACAGATGAAAGATGACAGAGGAAAGATGACACATGACAGGTTACAGATGACAGATGATAGATGACATATGAAAGATGACAGATGACATATGACATATGACAGATGACCTATTGCAGACGACAAATGACAGGTGACAGATGACAGATGACAGATGACAGATGACAGATGACAGATGACAGATGGCAGATCACAGATGACAGATGACAGATGACAGATAACAGATGACAGATGACAGATGACAAATGACAGAAGACAGATGACAGTTGACATATGACAGATGGCATATGACAGATGACACATGACAGATTACAGATGACAGATGATAGGTGACATATGAAAGATGACAGATGACATATGACATATGACAAATGACCGATTGCAGATGACAGATGACAGGTGACAGATGACAAAAGACAGAAGACAAATGACAGATGACAAATGACAGAAGACAGATGACAGATGACAGATGACAGATGACAGATGACAGATCACAGATGACAGATGGCAGTTGACAGATGACAGATAACAGATGACAGATGACAAATGACAGAAGACAGCTGACAGATGACAGATGACAGATGACAGATGACAGATGACAGATGACAGATGACAGATTACAGATGACAGATGACAGATCACAGATGACAGATAACAGATGACAGATGACAGATGACAAAAGACAGAAGACAGATGACGGATGACAGATGACAGATGACAGATGACAGATGACAGATAATAAATGACAGAAGACAGCTGACAGATGACAGATGACAGATAACAGATGACAGATGACAGATAACAGATGACAGATTACAGATGACAGATGACAGACGACAGATGACAGATGACAGATAACAGATGACAGATGACAAAAGACAGAAGACAGATGACGGATGACAGATGACAGATGACAGATGACAGATGACAGATGACAGATGACAGATGACAGATGACAGATGACAGATGACAGATGACAGATGACAGATGACAGATGACAGATGGCAAATGACAGATTACAAATGACAGATGAAAAATGACAGATGACAGATGACACATGACAGATTACAGATGATAGATGATAGATGACATATGAGAGATGACAGATGACATATGACATATGACAGATGACCGATTGCAGACGACAAATGACAGGTGACAGATGACAGATGACAGATCACAGATGACAGATGACAGATGACAAATGACAAATGACAGAAGACAGATGACAGATGACAGATGACAGATGACAGATTACAGATGACAGATGACAGATGACAGATGACAGATGACAGATGACAGATGACAGATGACAGATGACAGATGACAGATGACAGATGACAGATGACAGATGACAGATGACGGATGACAGATGACAGATGGCATATGACAGATGACACATGACAGATTACAGATGACAGATGATAGATGACATATGAAAGATGACAGATGACATATGACATATGACGGATGACCGATTGCAGAAGACAGATGACAGGTGACAGATAACAAATGACAGATGGCAGATGACAAAAAACGGAAGACAAATGACAGATGACAAATGACAGAAGACAGATGACAGATGACAGATGGCAGATGACAGATGACAGATAACAGATGACAGATAACAGATGACAGATGACAGATGACAGATGACAGATAACAGATGACAGATGAAAAATGACAGAAGACAGATGACAGATGAAAGATGACAGATGACAGATGACAAATAACAGATGACAGATGACAGATGATAAAAGACAGAAGACAGATGACAGATGACAGATGACAGATGACAGGTGACAGATAACAGATGACGGATGACAGATGACAGATTATAGATGACAGATGATAGATGACATATGAAAGATGACAGAAGACATATGACAGATGACCGATTGCAGATGACAGATGACAGGTGACAGATAACAGATGACAGATGACAGATGATAAAAGACAGAAGACAGATGACAGATGACAGATTATAGATGACAGATGATAGATGACATATGAAAGATGACAGAAGCCATATGACAGATGATCGATTGCAGATGACAGATGACAAATGACAGAAGACAGATGACAGATGACAGATGGCAGATAACAGATGACAGATGACAGATGACAAAAGACAGAAGACAGATGACGGATGACAGATGACAGATGACAGGTGACAGATTACAAATGACAGATTACAAATGACAGATCAAAGATGACAGATGAAAGATGACACATGACAGGTTACAGATGACAGATGATAGATGACATATGAAATATGACAGATGACATATGACATATGACAGATGACCGATTGCTGACGACAAATGACAGGTGACAGATGACAGATGACAGATGACAGATGACAGATGACAGATGACAGATGGCACATCACAGATGACAGATGACAGATGACAGATAACAGATGACAGATGACAAATGACAGAAGACAGATGACAGATGACAGATGACAAATGACAGATGACAGATGACAGATGACAGATGACAGATGACAGATGACAGATGACAGATGACAGATGACAGATGACAGATGACAGATGGCATATGACAGATGACACATGACAGATTACAGATGAAAGATGATAGATGACATATGAAAGATGACAGATGACATATGACATATGACGGATGACCGATTGCAGATGACAGATGACAGGTGACAGATAACAGATGACAGATGACAGATGACAAAAAACGGAAGGCAAATGACAGATGACAAATGACAGAAGACAGATGACAGATAACAAATGACAGATGACAGATAACAGATGACAGATAACAGATGACAGATGACAGATGACAGATGACAGATAACAGATGACAGATGACAAATGACAGAAGACAGATGACAGATGAAAGATGACAGATGACACATAACAGATGACAGATGACAGATGATAAAAGACAGAAGACAGATGACAGATGACAGATGACAGATGACAGATGACAGATGACAGATGGCAGATCACAGATGACAGATGACAGCTGACAGATAACAGATGACAGATGACAGATGACAGATGACAGATGACAGATGACAGATGACAGATGACAGATGACAGGTTACAGATGACAGATGATAGATGACATATGAAGATGACAGATGACATATGACATATGACAGATGACCGATTGCAGACGACAAATGACAGGTGACAGATGACAGATGACAGATGACAGATGACAGATGACAGATGACAGATGGCAGATCACAGATGACAGATGACAGCTGACAGATAACAGATGACAGATGACAGATGACAAAAAACGGAAGACAAATGACAGATGACAAATGACAGAAGACAGATGACAGATGACAGATGACAGATGACAGATGACAGATAACAGATGACAGATGACAGATAACAGATGACAGATGACAGATGACAGGTTACAGATGACAGATGATAGATGACATATGAAGATGACAGATGACATATGACATATGACAGATGACCGATTGCAGACGACAAATGACAGGTGACAGATGACAGATGACAGATGACAGATGACAGATGACAGATGACAGATGGCAGATCACAGATGACAGATGACAGCTGACAGATAACAGATGACAGATGACAGATGACAAAAAACGGAAGACAAATGACAGATGACAAATGACAGAAGACAGATGACAGATGACAGATGACAGATGACAGATGACAGATGACAGATAACAGATGACAGATGACAGATAACAGATGACAGATAACAGATGACAGATGACAGATGACAGATGACAGATGACAGATAACAGATGACAGATGACAAATGACAGAAGACACATGACAGATGAAAGATGACAGATGACAGATGACAAATAACAGATGACAGATGACAGATGATAAAAGACAGAAGACAGATGACGGATGACAGATGACAGATGACAGATAACAGATGACAGATGACAGATGACAGATGACAAAAGACAGAAGACAGATGACGGATGACAGATGACAGATGACAGATGACAGATGACAGATGACAGATGACAGATGACAGATGACAGATGACAGATGACAGATGACAGATGGCAGATCACAGATGACAGATGACAGATGACAGATGACAGATGACAGATGACAGATGATAAAAGACAGAAGACAGATGACGGATGACAGATGACAGATGACAGATAACAGATGACAGATGACAGATGACAGATGACAAAAGACAGAAGACAGATGACGGATGACAGATGACAGATGACAGATGACAGATGACAGATGACAGATGACAGATGACAGATGGCAGATCACAGATGACAGATGACAGCTGACAGATAACAGATGACAGATGACAGATGACAGATGACAGATGACAGATGACAGATGACAGATGACAGATGACAGATGACAGATGACAGATGACAGGTTACAGATGACAGATGATAGATGACATATGAAAGATGACAGATGACATATGACATATGACAGATGACCGATTGCAGACGACAAATGACAGGTGACAGATGACAGATGACAGATGACAGATGACAGATGACAGATGACAGATGGCAGATCACAGATGACAGATGACAGCTGACAGATAACAGATGACAGATGACAGATGACAAAAAACGGAAGACAAATGACAGATGACAAATGAGAGAAGACAGATGACAGATGACAGATGACAGATGACAGATGACAGATAACAGATGACAGATGACAGATAACAGATGACAGATAACAGATGACAGATGACAGATGACAGATGACAGATGACAGATAACAGATGACAGATGACAGATGACATAAGACACATGACAGATGAAAGATGACAGATGACAGATGACAAATAACAGATGACAGATGACAGATGATAAAAGACAGAAGACAGATGACGGATGACAGATGACAGATGACAGATGACAGATAACAGATGACAGATGACAAAAGACAGAAGACAGATGACGGATGACAGATGACAGATAACAGATGACAGATAACAGATAACAGATGACAGATGACAGATGACAGACGACAGATGACAGATAACAGATGACAGATGACAAATGACAGAAGACACATGACAGATGAAAGATGACAGATGACAGATGACAAATAACAGATGACAGATGACAGATGATAAAAGACAGAAGACAGATGACGGATGACAGATGACAGATGACAGATAACAGATGACAGATGACAGATGATAGATGACAAAAGACAGAAGACAGATGACGGATGACAGATGACAGATGACAGATGACAGATGACAGATGACAGATGACAGATGGCAGATCACAGATGACAGATGACAGCTGACAGATAACAGATGACAGATGACAGATGACAGATGACAGATGACAGATGACAGATGACAGATGACAGATGACAGATGACAGATGACAGATGACAGGTTACAGATGACAGATGATAGATGACATATGAAGGATGACAGATGACATATGACATATGACAGATGACCGATTGCAGACGACAAATGACAGGTGACAGATGACAGATGACAGATGACAGATGACAGATGACAGATGACAGATGGCAGATCACAGATGACAGATGACAGCTGACAGATAACAGATGACAGATGACAAATGACAGAAGACAGATGACAGATGACAGATGACAAATGACAGATGACAGATGACAGACGACAGATGACAGATGACAGATGACAGATGACAGATGACAGATGACAGATGACAGATGACACATGACAGGTTACAGATGACAGATGATAGATGACATATGAAAGATGACAGATGACATATGACATATGACAGATGACCGATTGCAGACGACAAATGACAGGTGACAGATGACAGATGACAGATGACAGATGACAGATGACAGATGACAGATGACAGATGGCAGATCACAGATGACAGATGACAGCTGACAGATAACAGATGACAGATGACAAATGACAGAAGACAGATGACAGATGACAGATGACAAATGACAGATGACAGATGACAGACGACAGATGACAGATGACAGATGACAGATGACAGATGACAGATGACAGATGGCAAATGACAGATTACAAGTGACAGATGAAAGATGACAGATGACAGATGACACATGACAGATTACAGATGACAGATGATAGATGACATATGAAAGATGACAGATGACATATGACATATGACAGATGACCGATTGCAGACGACAAATGACAGGTGACAGATGACAGATCACAGATGACTGATGACAGATGACAGATAACAGATGACAAATGACAAATGACAGAAGACAGATGACAGATGACAGATGACAGATGACAGATGACAGATGACAGATTACAGATGACAGATGACAGATGACAGATGACAGATGACAGATGACAGATGACAGATGACAGATGACAGATGACAGATGACAGATGACAGATGACAGATGACAGATGACAGATGACAGATGACAGATGACAGATGACAGATGACAGATGGCATATGACAGATGACACATGACAGATGACAGATGACAGATGATAGATGACATATGAAAGATGACAGATGACATATGACATATGACGGATGACCGATTGCAGATGACAGATGACAGGTGACAGATAACAGATGACAGATGGCAGATAACAAAAAACGGAAGACAAATGACAGATGACAAATGACAGAAGACAGATGACAGATGACAGATGACAGATGACAGATAACAGATGACAGATAACAGATGACAGATGACAGATGACAGATAACAGATGACAGATGAAAAATGACAGAAGACAGATGACAGATGAAAGATGACAGATGACAGATGACAAATAACAGATGACAGATGACAGATGATAAAAGACAGAAGACAGATGACAGATGACAGATGACAGGTGACAGATAACAGATGACAGATGACAGATGACAAAAAACGGAAGACAAATGACAGATGACAAATGACAGAAGACAGATGACAGATGACAGATGACAGATGACAGATAACAGATGACAGATGGCAGATGACAAAAAACGGAAGACAAATGACAGATGACAAATGACAGAAGACAGATGACAGATGACAGATGACAGATGACAGATAACAGATGACAGATAGCAGATGACAGATGACAGATGACAGATGACAGATAACAGATGACAGATGAAAAATGACAGAAGACAGATGACAGATGAAAGATGACAGATGACAGATGACAAATAACAGATGACAGATGACAGATGATAAAAGACAGAAGACAGATGACAGATGACAGATGACAGATGACAGGTGACAGATAACAGATGACAGATGACAGATGACAAAAAACGGAAGACAAATGACAGATGACAAATGACAGATGACAGATAACAGATGACAGATGAAAGATGACAGAAGACATATGACAGATGACCGATTGCAGATGACAGATGACAGGTGACAGATAACAGATGACAGATGACAGATGACGAAAGACAGAAGACAAATGACAGATGACAAATGACAGAAGACAGATGACAGATGACAGATGACAGATAACAGATGACAGATGACAGATGACAAAAGACAGAAGACAGATGACGGATGACAGATGACAGATGACAGATGACAGATGGCAAATGACAGATTACAAATGACAGTTGAAAGATGACAGATGACAGATGACACATGACAGGTTACAGATGACAGATGATAGATGACATATGAAAGATGACAGATGACATATGACATATGACAGATGACCGATTGCAGACGACAAATGACAGGTGACAGATGACAGATGACAGATGACAGATGACAGATGACAGATGACAGATGGCAGATCACAGATGACAGATGACAGATGACAGATAACAGATGACAGAAGACAGATGACAGATGACAGATGACAGATGACAGATGACAAATGACAGATGACAGATGACAGATGACAGATGACAGATGACAGATGACAGATGGCATATGACAGATGACACATGACAGATTACAGATGACGGATGATAGATGACATATGAAAGATGACAGATGACATATGACATATGACGGATGACCGATTGCAGATGACAGATGACAGGTGACAGGTAACAGATGACAGATGACAGATGACAAAAAACGGAAGACAAATGACAGATGACAAATGACAGAAGACAGATGACAGATGACAGATGACAGATAACAGATGACAGATAACAGATGACAGATGACAGATGACAGATGACAGATGACAGATAACAGATGACAGATGACAAATGACAGAAGACAGATGACAGATGAAAGATGACAGATGACAGATGACAAATAACAGATGACAGATGACAGATGATAAAAGACAGAAGACAGATGACAGATGACAGATGACAGATGACAGGTGACAGATAACAGATGACGGATGACAAAAAACGGAAGACAAATGACAGATGACAAATGACAGATGACAGATGACAAATAACAGATGACAGATGACAGATGATAAAAGACAGAAGACAGATGACGGATGACAGATGACAGATGACAGATAACAGATGACAGATGACAGATGACAGATGACAGATGGCATATGACAGATGACACATGACAGATTACAGATGACAGATGATAGATGACATATGAAAGATGACAGATGACATATGACATATGACGGATGACCGATTGCAGATGACAGATGACAGGTGACAGATAACAGATGACAGATGACAGATGACAAAAAACGGAAGACAAATAACAGATGACAAATGACAGAAGACAGATGACAGATAACAGATGACAGATGACAGATAACAGATGACAGATAACAGATGACAGATGACAGATGACAGATGACAGATGACAGATAACAGATGACAGATGAAAAATGACAGATGACAGATGACAGATGAAAGATGACAGATGACAGATGACAAATAACAGATGACAGATGACAGATGATAAAAGACAGATGACGGATGACAGATGACAGATGACAGATAACAGATGACAGATGACAGATGACAAAAGACAGAAGACAGATGACGGATGACAGATGACAGATTATAGATGACAGATAATAGATGACATATGAAAGATGACAGAAGACATATGACAGATGACCGATTGCAGATGACAGATGACAGGTGACAGATAACAGATGACAGATGACAGATGACGAAAGACAGAAGACAAATGACAGATGACAAATGACAGAAGACAGATGACAGATGACAGATGACAGATAACAGATGACAGATGACAGATGACAAAAGACAGAAGACAGATGACGGATGACAGATGACAGATGACAGATGGCAAATGACAGATTACAAATGACAGATGAAAGATGACAGATGACACATGACAGGTTACAGATGACAGATGACAGATGACAGATGACAGATGACAGATGACGGATGACAGATGACAGATGACAGATGACAGATGACAGATGACAGATGACAGATAACAGATGACAGAAGACAGATGACAGATGATAGATGGCATATGACAGATGACACATGACAGATTGCAGATGACAGATGACAGATGACAGATGACAGATAACAGATGACGGATGACAGATGACAAAAGACAGAAGACAGATGACGGATGACAGATGACAGATGACAGATGACAGATGACAGATGGCAGATGACAGATGACAGATGACAGATGACAGATGGCAAATGACAGATTACAAATGACAGATGAAAGATGACAGAAGACAAATGACAGATGACAAATAACAGAAGACAGATGACAGATGACAGATGACAGATCACAGATGACAGATGACAGATGACACATGACAGATTACAGATGAGAGATGATAGATGATATATGAAAGATGACAGATGACAGATGACAAAAGACAGAAGACAAATGACAGATGACAAATGACAGAAGACAGATGACAGATGACAGATGACAAATAACAGAAGACAAATGACAGATGACAAATGACAGAAGACAGATGACAGATGACAGATGACAGATGACAGATGACAGATGACAGATGACAGATCACAGATGACACATGACAGATGACAGATGACACATGACAGATTACAGATGACAGATGATAGATGATATATGACAGATGACCGATTGCAGACGACAAATGACAGGTGACAGATGACAGATGACAGATGACAGATGACAGATGACAAAAGACAGAAGACAGATGACAGATGACAGATGACAGATGACAGATGACAGATGACAGATAACAGATGACAGATGACAAATGACAGAAGACAGATGACAGATGACAGATGACAAATAACAGATGACAGATGACAGATGACAGATGACAGATGACAGATGACAGATGACAGATGACAGATGACAGATGACAGATGACATATGACAGATGGCATATGACAGATGACACATGACAGATTACAGATGACAGATGATAGGTGACATATGAAAGATGACAGATGACATATGACATATGACAAATGACCGATTGCAGATGACAGATCACAGGTGACAGATAACAGATGACAGATGACAGATGACAAAAGACAGAAGACAAATGACAGATGACAAATGACAGAAGACAGATGACAGATGACAGATGACAGATGACAGATGACAGATGACAGATCACAGATGACAGATGACAGTTGACAGATGACAGATAACAGATGACAGATGACAAATGACAGAAGACAGATGACAGATGAAAGATGACAGATGACAGATGACAAATAACAGATGACAGATGATAAAAGACAGAAGACAGATGACGGATGACAGGTGACAGATGACAGATGACAGATGGCAAATGACAGATTACAAAAGACAGATGAAAGATGACAGATGAAAGATGACACATGACAGGTTACAGATGACAGATGATAGATGACATATGAAAGATGACAGATGACATATGACAGATGACAGATGACAGATGACAAATAACAGATGACAGATGACAGATGACAGATGACAGATGACAGATGACAGATAACAGATGACAGATGACAAATGACAGAAGACAGATGACAGATGAAAGATGACAGATGACAGATGACAAATAACAGATGACAGATGATAAAAGACAGAAGACAGATGACGGATGACAGATGACAGATGACAGATGACAGATGGCAAATGACAGATCACAAATGACAGATGAAAGATGACAGAGGAAAGATGACACATGACAGGTTACAGATGACAGATGATAGATGACATATGAAAGATGACAGATGACATATGACATATGACAGATGACCTATTGCAGACGACAAATGACAGGTGACAGATGACAGATGACAGATGACAGATGACAGATGACAGATGACAGATGGCAGATCACAGATGACAGATGACAGATGACAGATAACAGATGACAGATGACAGATGACAAATGACAGAAGACAGATGACAGATGACAGATGACAGATGACATATGACAGATGGCATATGACAGATGACACATGACAGATTACAGATGACAGATGATAGGTGACATATGAAAGATGACAGATGACATATGACATATGACAAATGACCGATTGCAGATGACAGATGACAGGTGACAGATAACAGATGACAGATGACAGATGACAAAAGACAGAAGACAAATGACAGATGACAAATGACAGAAGACAGATGACAGATGACAGATGACAGATGACAGATGACAGATGACAGATCACAGATGACAGATGACAGTTGACAGATGACAGCTAACAGATGACAGATGACAAATGACAGAAGACAGCTGACAGATGACAGATGACAGATGACAGATGACAGATGACAGATGACAGATTACAGATGACAGATGACAGATCACAGATGACAGATAACAGATGACAGATGACAAAAGACAGAAGACAGATGACGGATGACAGATGACAGATGACAGATGACAGATGACAGATAATAAATGACAGAAGACAGCTGACAGATGACAGATGACAGATAACAGATGACAGATGACAGATGACAGATGACAGATTACAGATGACAAATGACAGACGACAGATGACAGATGACAGATAACAGATGACAGATGACAAAAGACAGAAGACAGATGACGGATGACAGATGACAGATGACAGATGACAGATGACAGATGACAGATGACAGATGACAGATGACAGATGACAGATGGCAAATGACAGATTACAAATGACAGATGAAAAATGACAGATGACAGATGACACATGACAGATTACAGATGATAGATGATAGATGACATATGAGAGATGACAGATGACATATGACATATGACAGATGACCGATTGCAGACGACAAATGACAGGTGACAGATGACAGATGACAGATCACAGATGACAGATGACAGATGACAAATGACAAATGACAGAAGACAGATGACAGATGACAGATGACAGATGACAGATTACAGATGACAGATGACAGATGACAGATGACAGATGACAGATGACAGATGACAGATGACAGATGACAGATGACAGCTGACAGATGACAGATGACAGATGACAGATGACAGATGACAGATGACAGATGACAGATGACAGATGGCATATGACAGATGACACATGACAGATTACAGATGACAGATGATAGATGACATATGAAAGATGACAGATGACATATGACATATGACGGATGACCGATTGCAGAAGACAGATGACAGGTGACAGATAACAAATGACAGATGGCAGATGACAAAAAACGGAAGACAAATGACAGATGACAAATGACAGAAGACAGATGACAGATGACAGATGGCAGATGACAGATGACAGATAACAGATGACAGATAACAGATGACAGATGACAAATGACAGATGACAGATAACAGATGACATATGAAAGATGACAGAAGACATATGACAGATGACCGATTGCAGATGACAGATGACAGGTGACAGATAACAGATGACAGATGACAGATGATAAAAGACAGAAGACAGATGA
This sequence comes from Condylostylus longicornis, assembly GCF_029603195.1. Lineage (NCBI taxonomy): Eukaryota > Metazoa > Arthropoda > Insecta > Diptera > Dolichopodidae > Condylostylus > Condylostylus longicornis. Next base: position 1,324,599 of record NW_026578187.1, read on the forward strand.
CAGATGACAGATTATAGATGACAGATGATAGATGACATATGAAAGATGACAGAAGCCATATGACAGATGATCGATTGCAGATGACAGATGACAAATGACAGAAGACAGATGACAGATGACAGATGGCAGATAACAGATGACAGATGACAGATGACAAAAGACAGAAGACAGATGACGGATGACAGATGACAGATGACAGATGACAGATGGCAAATGACAGATTACAAATGACAGATGAAAGATGACAGATGAAAGATGACACATGACATTTTACAGATGACAGATGATAGATGACATATGAAATATGACAGATGACATATGACATATGACAGATGACCGATTGCAGACGACAAATGACAGGTGACAGATGACAGATGACAGATGACAGATGACAGATGACAGATGACAGATGGCACATCACAGATGACAGATGACAGATGACAGATAACAGATGACAGATGACAAATGACAGAAGACAGATGACAGATGACAGATGACAAATGACAGATGAAAGATGACAGATGACAGATGACAAATAACAGATGACAGATGACAGATGATAAAAGACAGAAGACAGATGACAGATGACAGATGACAGGTGACAGATAACAGATGACGGATGACAGATGACAGATTATAGATGACAGATGATAGATGACATATGAAAGATGACAGAAGACATATGACAGATGACCGATTGCAGATGACAGATGACAGGTGACAGATAACAGATGACAGATGACAGATGATAAAAGACAGAAGACAGATGACAGATGACAGATTATAGATGACAGATGATAGATGACATATGAAAGATGACAGAAGCCATATGACAGATGATCGATTGCAGATGACAGATGACAAATGACAGAAGACAGATGACAGATGACAGATGGCAGATAACAGATGACAGATGACAGATGACAAAAGACAGAAGACAGATGACGGATGACAGATGACAGATGACAGATGACAGATGGCAAATGACAGATTACAAATGACAGATGAAAGATGACAGATGAAAGATGACACATGACAGGTTACAGATGACAGATGATAGATGACATATGAAATATGACAGATGACATATGACATATGACAGATGACCGATTGCAGACGACAAATGACAGGTGACAGATAACAGATGACAGATGACAGATGATAAAAGACAGAAGACAGATGACAGATGACAGATTATAGATGACAGATGATAGATGACATATGAAAGATGACAGAAGCCATATGACAGATGATCGATTGCAGATGACAGATGACAAATGACAGAAGACAGATGACAGATGGCAGATAACAGATGACAGATGACAGATGACAAAAGACAGAAGACAGATGACGGATGACAGATGACAGATGACAGATGACAGATGGCAAATGACAGAAGACAGATGACGGATGACAGATGACAGATGACAGATGACAGATGGCAAATGACAGATTACAAATGACAGATGAAAGATGACAGAGGAAAGATGACACATGACAGGTTACAGATGACAGATGATAGATGACATATGAAAGATGACAGATGACATATGACATATGACAGATGACCTATTGCAGACGACAAATGACAGGTGACAGATGACAGATGACAGATGACAGATGACAGATGACAGATGACAGATGGCAGATCACAGATGACAGATGACAGATGACAGATAACAGATGACAGATGACAGATGACAAATGACAGAAGACAGATGACAGATGACAGATGACAGATGACAGGTGACAGATAACAGATGACAGATGACAGATGATAAAAGACAGAAGACAGATGACAGATGACAGATTATAGATGACAGATGACAGATGACAGATGACAGATGACAGATGACAGATGACAGATAACAGATGACAGATGACAAATGACAGAAGACAGATGACAGATGAAAGATGACAGATGACAGATGACAAATAACAGATGACAGATGATAAAAGACAGAAGACAGATGACGGATGACAGATGACAGATGACAGATGACAGATGGCAAATGACAGATCACAAATGACAGATGAAAGATGACAGAGGAAAGATGACACATGACAGGTTACAGATGACAGATGATAGATGACATATGAAAGATGACAGATGACATATGACATATGACAGATGACCTATTGCAGACGACAAATGACAGGTGACAGATGACAGATGACAGATGACAGATGACAGATGACAGATGACAGATGGCAGATCACAGATGACAGATGACAGATGACAGATAACAGATGACAGATGACAGATGACAAATGACAGAAGACAGATGACAGATGACAGATGACAGATGACATATGACAGATGGCATATGACAGATGACACATGACAGATTACAGATGACAGATGATAGGTGACATATGAAAGATGACAGATGACATATGACATATGACAAATGACCGATTGCAGATGACAGATGACAGGTGACAGATAACAGATGACAGATGACAGATGACAAAAGACAGAAGACAAATGACAGATGACAAATGACAGAAGACAGATGACAGATGACAGATGACAGATGACAGATCACAGATGACAGATGACAGTTGACAGATGACAGCTAACAGATGACAGATGACAAATGACAGAAGACAGCTGACAGATGACAGATGACAGATGACAGATGACAGATGACAGATGACAGATTACAGATGACAGATGACAGATCACAGATGACAGATAACAGATGACAGATGACAAAAGACAGAAGACAGATGACGGATGACAGATGACAGATGACAGATGACAGATGACAGATAATAAATGACAGAAGACAGCTGACAGATGACAGATGACAGATAACAGATGACAGATGACAGATGACAGATGACAGATTACAGATGACAAATGACAGACGACAGATGACAGATGACAGATAACAGATGACAGATGACAAAAGACAGAAGACAGATGACGGATGACAGATGACAGATGACAGATGACAGATGACAGATGACAGATGACAGATGACAGATGACAGATGACAGATGACAGATGGCAAATGACAGATTACAAATGACAGATGAAAAATGACAGATGACAGATGACACATGACAGATTACAGATGATAGATGATAGATGACATATGAGAGATGACAGATGACATATGACATATGACAGATGACCGATTGCAGACGACAAATGACAGGTGACAGATGACAGATGACAGATCACAGATGACAGATGACAGATGACAAATGACAAATGACAGAAGACAGATGACAGATGACAGATGACAGATGACAGATTACAGATGACAGATGACAGATGACAGATGACAGATGACAGATGACAGATGACAGATGACAGATGACAGATGACAGCTGACAGATGACAGATGACAGATGACAGATGACAGATGACAGATGACAGATGACAGATGACAGATGGCATATGACAGATGACACATGACAGATTACAGATGACAGATGATAGATGACATATGAAAGATGACAGATGACATATGACATATGACGGATGACCGATTGCAGAAGACAGATGACAGGTGACAGATAACAAATGACAGATGGCAGATGACAAAAAACGGAAGACAAATGACAGATGACAAATGACAGAAGACAGATGACAGATGACAGATGGCAGATGACAGATGACAGATAACAGATGACAGATAACAGATGACAGATGACAAATGACAGATGACAGATAACAGATGACATATGAAAGATGACAGAAGACATATGACAGATGACCGATTGCAGATGACAGATGACAGGTGACAGATAACAGATGACAGATGACAGATGATAAAAGACAGAAGACAGATGACAGATGACAGATTATAGATGACAGATGATAGATGACATATGAAAGATGACAGAAGCCATATGACAGATGATCGATTGCAGATGACAGATGACAAATGACAGAAGACAGATGACAGATGACAGATGGCAGATAACAGATGACAGATGACAGATGACAAAAGACAGAAGACAGATGACGGATGACAGATGACAGATGACAGATGACAGATGGCAAATGACAGATTACAAATGACAGATGAAAGATGACAGATGAAAGATGACACATGACAGGTTACAGATGACAGATGATAGATGACATATGAAATATGACAGATGACATATGACATATGACAGATGACCGATTGCAGACGACAAATGACAGGTGACAGATGACAGATGACAGATGACAGATGACAGATGACAGATGGCACATCACAGATGACAGATGACAGATGACAGATAACAGATGACAGATGACAAATGACAGAAGACAGATGACAGATGACAGATGACAAATGACAGATGAAAGATGACAGATGACAGATGACAAATAACAGATGACAGATGACAGATGATAAAAGACAGAAGACAGATGACAGATGACAGATGACAGATGACAGGTGACAGATAACAGATGACGGATGACAGATGACAGATTATAGATGACAGATGATAGATGACATATGAAAGATGACAGAAGACATATGACAGATGACCGATTGCAGATGACAGATGACAGGTGACAGATAACAGATGACAGATGACAGATGATAAAAGACAGAAGACAGATGACAGATGACAGATTATAGATGACAGATGATAGATGACATATGAAAGATGACAGAAGCCATATGACAGATGATCGATTGCAGATGACAGATGACAAATGACAGAAGACAGATGACAGATGACAGATGGCAGATAACAGATGACAGATGACAGATGACAAAAGACAGAAGACAGATGACGGATGACAGATGACAGATGACAGATGACAGATGGCAAATGACAGATTACAAATGACAGATGAAAGATGACAGATGAAAGATGACACATGACAGGTTACAGATGACAGATGATAGATGACATATGAAATATGACAGATGACATATGACATATGACAGATGACCGATTGCAGACGACAAATGACAGGTGACAGATAACAGATGACAGATGACAGATGATAAAAGACAGAAGACAGATGACAGATGACAGATTATAGATGACAGATGATAGATGACATATGAAAGATGACAGAAGCCATATGACAGATGATCGATTGCAGATGACAGATGACAAATGACAGAAGACAGATGACAGATGGCAGATAACAGATGACAGATGACAGATGACAAAAGACAGAAGACAGATGACGGATGACAGATGACAGATGACAGATGACAGATGGCAAATGACAGAAGACAGATGACGGATGACAGATGACAGATGACAGATGACAGATGGCAAATGACAGATTACAAATGACAGATGAAAGATGACAGATGAAAGATGACACATGACAGGTTACAGATGACAGATGACAGATGACAGATGACAGATGACAGATGGCACATCACAGATGACAGATGACAAATAACAGATGACAGATGACAAATGACAGAAGACAGATGACAGATGACAGATGACAAATGACAGATGACAGATGACAGATGACAGATGACGGATGACAGATGACAGATGACAGATGACAGATGGCAAATGACAGATTACAAATGACAGATGAAAGATGACAGATGAAAGATGACACATGACAGGTTACAGATGACAGATGATAGATGACATATGAAATATGACAGATGACATATGACATATGACAGATGACCGATTGCAGACGACAAATGACAGGTGACAGATAACAGATGACAGATGACAGATGATAAAAGACAGAAGACAGATGACAGATGACAGATTATAGATGACAGATGATAGATGACATATGAAAGATGACAGAAGACATATGACAGATGACCGATTGCAGATGACAGATGACAGGTGACAGATAACAGATGACAGATGACAGATGATAAAAGACAGAAGACAGATGACAGATGACAGATTATAGATGACAGATGATAGATGACATATGAAAGATGACAGAAGCCATATGACAGATGATCGATTGCAGATGACAGATGACAAATGACAGAAGACAGATGACAGATGACAGATGGCAGATAACAGATGACAGATGACAGATGACAAAAGACAGAAGACAGATGACGGATGACAGATGACAGATGACAGATGACAGATGGCAAATGACAGATTACAAATGACAGATGAAAGATGACAGATGAAAGATGACACATGACAGGTTACAGATGACAGATGACAGATGACAGATGACAGATGACAGATGACAGATGGCACATCACAGATGACAGATGACAAATAACAGATGACAGATGACAAATGACAGAAGACAGATGACAGATGACAGATGACAAATGACAGATGACAGATGACAGATGACAGATGACAGATGACAGATGACAGATGACAGATGACAGATGACAGATGACAGATGACAGATGACAGATGACAGATGGCATATGACAGATGACACATGACAGATTACAGATGAAAGATGATAGATGACATATGAAAGATGACAGATGACATATGACATATGACTAATGACCGATTGCAGATGACAGATGACAGGTGACAGATAACAGATGACAGATGACAGATGACAAAAAACGGAAGGCAAATGACAGATGACAAATGACAGAAGACAGATGACAGATGACAAATGACAGATGACAGATAACAGATGACAGATAACAGATGACAGATGACAGATGACAGATGACAGATAACAGATGACAGATGACAAATGACAGAAGACAGATGACAGATGAAAGATGACAGATGACACATAACAGATGACAGATGACAGATGATAAAAGACAGAAGACAGATGACAGATGACAGATGACAGATGACAGATGACAGATGACAGATGACAGATGGCAGATCACAGATGACTGATGACAGCTGACAGATAACAGATGACAGATGACAGATGACAGATGACAGATGACAGATGACAGATGACAGATGACAGGTTACAGATGACAGATGATAGATGACATATGAAGATGACAGATGACATATGACATATGACAGATGACCGATTGCAGACGACAAATGACAGGTGACAGATGACAGATGACAGATGACAGATGACAGATGACAGATGACAGATGGCAGATCACAGATGACAGATGACAGCTGACAGATAACAGATGACAGATGACAGATGACAAAAAACGGAAGACAAATGACAGATGACAAATGACAGAAGACAGATGACAGATGACAGATGACAGATGACAGATGACAGATAACAGATGACAGATGACAGATAACAGATGACAGATAACAGATGACAGATGACAGATGACAGATGACAGATGACAGATAACAGATGACAGATGACAAATGACAGAAGACACATGACAGATGAAAGATGACAGATGACAGATGACAAATAACAGATGACAGATGACAGATGATAAAAGACAGAAGACAGATGACGGATGACAGATGACAGATGACAGATAACAGATGACAGATGACAGATGACAGATGACAAAAGACAGAAGACAGATGACGGATGACAGATGACAGATGACAGATGACAGATGACAGATGACAGATGACAGATGACAGATGGCAGATCACAGATGACAGATGACAGATGACAGATGACAGATGACAGATGACAGATGATAAAAGACAGAAGACAGATGACGGATGACAGATGACAGATGACAGATAACAGATGACAGATGACAGATGACAGATGACAAAAGACAGAAGACAGATGACGGATGACAGATGACAGATGACAGATGACAGATGACAGATGACAGATGACAGATGACAGATGACAGATGACAGATGGCAGATCACAGATGACAGATGACAGCTGACAGATAACAGATGACAGATGACAGATGACAGATGACAGATGACAGATGACAGATGACAGATGACAGATGACAGATGACAGGTTACAGATGACAGATGATAGATGACATATGAAAGATGACAGATAACATATGACATATGACAGATGACCGATTGCAGACGACAAATGACAGGTGACAGATGACAGATGACAGATGACAGATGACAGATGACAGATGACAGATGGCAGATCACAGATGACAGATGACAGCTGACAGATAACAGATGACAGATGACAGATGACAAAAAACGGAAGACAAATGACAGATGACAAATGAGAGAAGACAGATGACAGATGACAGATGACAGATGACAGATGACAGATAACAGATGACAGATGACAGATAACAGATGACAGATAACAGATGACAGATGACAGATGACAGATGACAGATGACAGATAACAGATGACAGATGACAAATGACAGAAGACACATGACAGATGAAAGATGACAGATGACAGATGACAAATAACAGATGACAGATGACAGATGATAAAAGACAGAAGACAGATGACGGATGACAGATGACAGATGACAGATAACAGATGACAGATGACAGATGACAAAAGACAGAAGACAGATGACGGATGACAGATGACAGATAACAGATGACAGATAACAGATAACAGATGACAGATGACAGATGACAGATGACAGATAACAGATGACAGATGACAAATGACAGAAGACACATGACAGATGAAAGATGACAGATGACAGATGACAAATAACAGATGACAGATGACAGATGATAAAAGACAGAAGACAGATGACGGATGACAGATGACAGATGACAGATAACAGATGACAGATGACAGATGATAGATGACAAAAGACAGAAGACAGATGACGGATGACAGATGACAGATGACAGATGACAGATGACAGATGACAGATGACAGATGGCAGATCACAGATGACAGATGACAGCTGACAGATAACAGATGACAGATGACAGATGACAGATGACAGATGACAGATGACAGATGACAGATGACAGATGACAGATGACAGATGACAGGTTACAGATGACAGATGATAGATGACATATGAAGGATGACAGATGACATATGACATATGACAGATGACCGATTGCAGACGACAAATGACAGGTGACAGGTGACAGATGACAGATGACAGATGACAGATGACAGATGACAGATGGCAGATCACAGATGACAGATGACAGCTGACAGATAACAGATGACAGATGACAAATGACAGAAGACAGATGACAGATGACAGATGACAAATGACAGATGACAGATGACAGACGACAGATGACAGATGACAGATGACAGATGACAGATGACAGATGACAGATGACAGATGACAGATGACAGATGACAGATGACAGATGACAGATGACAGATGACAGATGGCAAATGACAGATTACAAATGACAGATGAAAGATGACAGATGACAGATGACACATGACAGATTACAGATGACAGATGATAGATGACATATGAAAGATGACAGATGACATATGACATATGACAGATGACCGATTGCAGACGACAAATGACAGGTGACAGATGACAGATGACAGATCACAGATGACTGATGACAGATGACAGATAACAGATGACAAATGACAAATGACAGAAGACAGATGACAGATGACAGATGACAGATGACAGATGACAAAAGACAGAAGACAGATGACGGATGACAGATGACAGATGACAGATGACAGATGACAGATGACAGATGACAGATGACAGATGACAGATGACAGATGGCAGATCACAGATGACAGATGACAGCTGACAGATAACAGATGGCAAATGACAGATTACAAGTGACAGATGAAAGATGACAGATGACACATGACAGGTTACAGATGACAGATGATAGATGACATATGAAAGATGACAGATGACATATGACATATGACAGATGACCGATTGCAGACGACAAATGACAGGTGACAGATGACAGATGACAGATGACAGATGACAGATGACAGATGGCAGATCACAGATGACAGATGACAGCTGACACATAACAGATGACAGATGACAAATGACAGAAGACAGATGACAGATGACAGATGACAAATGACAGATGACAGATGACAGACGACAGATGACAGATGACAGATGACAGATGACAGATGACAGATGACAGATGACAGATGACAGATGGCAAATGACAGATTACAAATGACAGATGAAAGATGACAGATGACAGATGACACATGACAGATTACAGATGACAGATGATAGATGACATATGAAAGATGACAGATGACATATGACATATGACAGATGACCGATTGCAGACGACAAATGACAGGTGACAGATGACAGATGACAGATCACAGATGACTGATGACAGATGACAGATAACAGATGACAAATGACAAATGACAGAAGACAGATGACAGATGACAGATGACAGATGACAGATGACAGATGACAGATGACAGATTACAGATGACAGATGACAGATGACAGATGACAGATGACAGATGACAGATGACAGATGACAGATGACAGATGACAGATGACAGATGACAGATGACAGATGACAGATGACAGATGACAGATGACAGATGACAGATGACAGATGACAGATGACAGATGACAGATGACAGATGACAGATTACAGATGGCATATGACAGATGACACATGACAGATTACAGATGACAGATGATAGATGACATATGAAAGATGACAGATGACATATGACATATGACGGATGACCGATTGCAGATGACAGATGACAGGTGACAGATAACAGATGACAGATGGCAGATAACAAAAAACGGAAGACAAATGACAGATGACAAATGACAGAAGACAGATGACAGATGACAGATGACAGATGACAGATAACAGATGACAGATAACAGATGACAGATGACAGATGACAGATGACAGATAACAGATGACAGATGAAAAATGACAGAAGACAGATGACAGATGAAAGATGACAGATGACAGATGACAAATAACAGATGACAGATGACAGATGATAAAAGACAGAAGACAGATGACAGATGACAGGTGACAGATAACAGATGACGGATGACAGATGACAAAAAACGGAAGACAAATGACAGATGACAAATGACAGAAGACAGATGACAGATGACAGATGACAGATAACAGATGACAGATGGCAGATGACAAAAAACGGAAGACAAATGACAGATGACAAATGACAGAAGACAGATGACAGATGACAGATGACAGATGACAGATGACAGATAACAGATGACAGATAACAGATGACAGATGACAGATGACAGATGACAGATAACAGATGACAGATGAAAAATGACAGAAGACAGATGACAGATGAAAGATGACAGATGACAGATGACAAATAACAGATGACAGATGACAGATGATAAAAGACAGAAGACAGATGACAGATGACAGATGACAGATGACAGGTGACAGATAACAGATGACAGATGACAGATGACAAAAAACGGAAGACAAATGACAGATGACAAATGACAGATGACAGATAACAGATGACAGATGACAGATGACAAAAGACAGAGGACAGATGACGGATGACAGATGACAGATTATAGATGACAGATGATAGATGACATATGAAAGATGACAGAAGACATATGACAGATGACCGATTGCAGATGACAGATGACAGGTGACAGATAACAGATGACAGATGACAGATGACGAAAGACAGAAGACAAATGACAGATCACAAATGACAGAAGACAGATGACAGATGACAGATGACAGATAACAGATGACAGATGACAGATGACAAAAGACAGAAGACAGATGACGGATGACAGATGACAGATGACAGATGACAGATGGCAAATGACAGATTACAAATGACAGTTGAAAGATGACAGATGACAGATGACACATGACAGGTTACAGATGACAGATGATAGATGACATATGAAAGATGACAGATGACATATGACATATGACAGATGACCGATTGCAGACGACAAATGACAGGTGACAGATGACAGATGACAGATGACAGATGACAGATGACAGATGGCAGATCACAGATGACAGATGACAGATGACAGATAACAGATGACAGAAGACAGATGACAGATGACAGATGACAGATGACAGATGACAAATGACAGATGACAGATGACAGATGACAGATGACAGATGACAGATGACAGATGACAGATGACAGATGACAGATGACAGATGGCATATGACAGATGACACATGACAGATTACAGATGACAGATGATAGATGACATATGAAAGATGACAGATGACATATGACATATGACGGATGACCGATTGCAGATGACAGATGACAGGTGACAGATAACAGATGACAGATGACAGATGACAAAAAACGGAAGACAAATGACAGATGACAAATGACAGAAGACAGATGACAGATGACAGATGACAGATGACAGATAACAGATGACAGATAACAGATGACAGATGACAGATGACAGATGACAGATAACAGATGACAGATGACAAATGACAGAAGACAGATGACAGATGAAAGATGACAGATGACAGATGACAAATAACAGATGACAGATGACAGATGATAAAAGACAGAAGACAGATGACAGATGACAGATGACAGATGACAGGTGACAGGTGACAGATAACAGATGACAGATGACAAAAAACGGAAGACAAATGACAGATGACAAATGACAGATGACAGATGACAAATAACAGATGACAGATGACAGATGATAAAAGACAGAAGACAGATGACGGATGACAGATGACAGATGACAGATAACAGATGACAGATGACAGATGACAGATGACAGATGGCATATGACAGATGACACATGACAGATTACAGATGACAGATGATAGATGACATATGAAAGATGACAGATGACATATGACATATGACGGATGACCGATTGCAGATGACAGATGACAGGTGACAGATAACAGATGACAGATGACAGATGACAAAAAACGGAAGACAAATGACAGATGACAAATGACAGAAGACAGATGACAGATAACAGATGACAGATGACAGATAACAGATGACAGATAACAGATGACAGATGACAGATGACAGATGACAGATGACAGATGACAGATAACAGATGAAAGATGACAAATGACAGATGACAGATGACAGATGAAAGATGACAGATGACAGATGACAAATAACAGATGACAGATGACAGATGATAAAAGACAGATGACGGATGACAGATGACAGATGACAGATAACAGATGACAGATGACAGATGACAAAAGACAGAAGACAGATGACGGATGACAGATGACAGATTATAGATGACAGATAATAGATGACATATGAAAGATGACAGAAGACATATGACAGATGACCGATTGCAGATGACAGATGACAGGTGACAGATAACAGATGACAGATGACGAAAGACAGAAGACAAATGACAGATGACAAATGACAGAAGACAGATGACAGATGACAGATGACAGATAACAGATGACAGATGACAGATGACAAAAGACAGAAGACAGATGACGGATGACAGATGACAGATGACAGATGACAGATGGCAAATGACAGATTACAAATGACAGATGAAAGATGACAGATGACACATGACAGGTTACAGATGACAGATGACAGATGACAGATGACAGATGACAGATGACGGATGACAGATGACAGATGACAGATGACAGATGACAGATAACAGATGACAGAAGACAGATGACAGATGACAGATGGCATATGACAGATGACACATGACAGATTGCAGATGACAGATGACAGATGACAGATGACAGATAACAGATGACGGATGACAGATGACAAAAGACAGAAGACAGATGACGGATGACAGATGACACATGACAGATGACAGATGACAGATGGCAGATGACAGATGACAGATGACAGATGACAGATGGCAAATGACAGATTACAAATGACAGATGAAAGATGACAGATGACAGATGACACATGACAGATTACAAATACAGGATGATATATGACATATAAAAGATGACAGATGACATATGACATATGACAGATGATCGATTGCAGACGACAAATGAAAGGTGACAGATGACAGATGACAGATGACAGATGACAGATGACAGATGACAGATGACAGATCACAGATGACAGATGACAGATAACAGATGACAGATGACAAATGACAGAAGACAGATGACAGATGACAGATGACAAATGACAGATGACAGATGACAGATGACAGATGACAGATGACAGATGACAGATGACAGATGACAGATGACAGATGACAGTTGACAGATGACAGATGACAGATGACAGATGACAGATGACAGATGGCATATGACAGATGACACATGACAGATTACAGATGACAGATGATAGATGACATATGAAAGATGACAGATGACATATGACATATGACGGATGACCGATTGCAGATGACAGATGACAGGTGACAGATAACAGATGAGAGATGACAGATGACAGATGACAAAAAACGGAAGACAAATGACAGATGACAAATGACAGAAGACAGATGACAGATGACAGACGACAGATGATAAAAGACAGAAGACAGATGACGGATGACAGATGACAGATGACAGATGACAGATGCCAGATGACAGATGACAGATGACATATGACAGATGACAGATGCCAGATGACAGATGACATATGACAGATGACAGATGATAGATGACAGATGACAGATGACAGATAACAGATGACAGATGACAAATGACAGAAGACAGATGACAGATGAAAGATGACAGATGACAAATAACAGATGACAGATGACAGATGATCAAAGACAGAAAAGAGATGACGGATGACAGATGACAGATGACAGATGACAGATGCCAGATGACAGATGACAGATGACATATGACAGATGACAGATGACAGATGATAGATGACAGATGACAGATGGCAAATGACAGATGACAAATGACAGATGAAAGATGACAGATGACAGATGACACATGACAGATTACAGATGACAGATGATAGATAACATATGAAAGATGACAGATGACATATGACAGATGACAGATGACACATGACAGATGTCAGATGACAGATGACAGATGACAAATGACAGAAGACAGATGACATATGACAGATGACAGATGCCTGATGGCAGATGATAAATGACAATTGACATATGACATACGACAAATGACAGATGACATATGACACATGACAAATGACAGATGATAGATGACATATGAAAGATGATAGATGACATATGACATATAACAGATGACCAATTGCAGATGACATATGACACATGACAGATTACAGATGAGAGATGACAGATGACAGATGAAAGATGACAAATAACAGATGAAAGATGACAGATGACAGATGATACATGACAGATTACAGATGACAGATGATAGATGACATATGAAAGATGACAGAAGACATATGACAGATGACCTAGTGCAGATGACAGAAGACACATGACAGATTACAGATGAAAGTTGACAGATGACAGATTACAGATGAGAGATGACAGATTACAGATGACAGATGACAGATGACAGATGACGGATGACAGATGACAGATGACAGATGACAGATGACATATGACAGATGACAGATGACAAAAGACAGAAGACAGATGACGGATGACAGATGACAGATGACAGATGACAGATGACAGATAATAAATGACAGAAGACAGCTGACAGATGACAGATGACAGATGACAGATGACAGATGACAGATGACAGATGACAGATGACAGATTACAGATGACAGATCACAGATGACAGATAACAGATGACAGATGACAGATGACAAAAGACAGAAGACAGATGACGGATGACAGATGACAGATGACAGATGACAGATGACAGATAATAAATGACAGAAGACAGCTGACAGATGACAGATGACAGATAACAGATGACAGATGACAGATGACAGATGACAGATTACAGATGACAGATGACAGACGACAGATGACAGATGACAGATAACAGATGACAGATGACAAAAGACAGAAGACAGATGACGGATGACAGATGGCAAATGACAGATGACAAATGACAGATGAAAGATGACAGATGACAGATGACACATGACAGATTACAGATGACAGATGATAGATAACATATGAAAGATGACAGATGACATATGACAGATGACAGATGACACATGACAGATGTCAGATGACAGATGACAGATGACAAATGACAGAAGACAGATGACATATGACAGATGACAGATGCCTGATGGCAGATGATAAATGACAATTGACATATGACATACGACAAATGACAGATGACATATGACACATGACAAATGACAGATGATAGATGACATATGAAAGATGATAGATGACATATGACATATAACAGATGACCAATTGCAGATGACATATGACACATGACAGATTACAGATGAGAGATGACAGATGACAGATGAAAGATGACAAATAACAGATGAAAGATGACAGATGACAGATGATACATGACAGATTACAGATGACAGATGATAGATGACATATGAAAGATGACAGAAGACATATGACAGATGACCTAGTGCAGATGACAGAAGACACATCACAGATTACAGATGAAAGTTGACAGATGACAGATTACAGATGAGAGATGACAGATTACAGATGACAGATGACAGATGACAGATGACGGATGACAGATGACAGATGACAGATGACAGATGACAGATGACAGATGACAGATGACAGATGACAGATGACAGATGACAAAAGACAGAAGACAGATGACGGATGACAGATGACAGATGACAGATGACAGATGACAGATAATAAATGACAGAAGACAGCTGACAGATGACAGATGACAGATGACAGATGACAGATGACAGATGACAGATGACAGATGACAGATTACAGATGACAGATGACAGATCACAGATGACAGATAACAGATGACAGATGACAGATGACAAAAGACAGAAGACAGATGACGGATGACAGATGACAGATGACAGATGACAGATGACAGATAATAAATGACAGAAGACACATCACAGATTACAGATGAAAGTTGACAGATGACAGATTACAGATGAGAGATGACAGATTACAGATGACAGATGACAGATGACAGATGACGGATGACAGATGACAGATGACAGATGACAGATGACAGATGACAGATGACAGATGACAGATGACAGATGACAAAAGACAGAAGACAGATGACGGATGACAGATGACAGATGACAGATGACAGATGACAGATAATAAATGACAGAAGACAGCTGACAGATGACAGATGACAGATGACAGATGACAGATGACAGATAACAGATGACAGATGACAGATGACAGATGACAGATTACAGATGACAGATGACAGACGACAGATGACAGATGACAGATAACAGATGACATCTGTCAGAATACAAATGACAGAAGACAGATGACAGATGACAGATGGCAGATAACAGATGACAGATGACAGATGACAAAAGACAGAAGACAGATGACGGATGACAGATGACAGATGACAGATGACAGATTACAAATGACAGATGAAAGATGACAGGTGAAAGATGACACATGACAGGTTACAGATGACAGATGATAGATGACATATGAAAGATGACAGATGACATATGACATATGACAGATGACCGATTGCAGACGACAAATGACAGGTGACAGATGACAGATGACAGATGACAGATGACAGATGACAGATGACAGATGGCACATCACAGATGACAGATGACAGATGACAGATAACAGATGACAGATGACAAATGACAGAAGACAGATGACAGATGACAGATGACAAATGACAGATGACAGATGACAGATGACAGATGACAGATGACAGATGACAGATGACAGATGACAGATGACAGATGACAGATGGCATATGACAGATGACACATGACAGATTACAGATGAAAGATGATAGATGACATATGAAAGATGACAGATGACATATGACATATGACGGATGACCGATTGCAGATGACAGATGACAGGTGACAGATAACAGATGACAGATGACAGATGACAAAAAACGGAAGGCAAATGACAGATGACAAATGACAGAAGACAGATGACAGATGACAGATGACAGATGACAGATAACAGATGACAGATAACAGATGACAGATGACAGATGACAGATGACAGATAACAGATGACAGATGACAAATGACAGAAGACAGATGACAGATGAAAGATGACAGATGACACATAACAGATGACAGATGACAGATGATAAAAGACAGAAGACAGATGACAGATGACAGATGACAAATGACAGATGACAGATGACAGATGACAGATGACAGATGGCAGATCACAGATGACAGATGACAGCTGACAGATAACAGATGACAGATGACAGATGACAGATGACAGATGACAGATGACAGATGACAGATGACAGATGACAGATGACAGATGACAGGTTACAGATGACAGATGATAGATGACATATGAAAGATGACAGATGACATATGACATATGACAGATGACCGATTGCAGACGACAAATGACAGGTGACAGATGACAGATGACAGATGACAGATGACAGATGACAGATGACAGATGGCAGATCACAGATGACAAATGACAGCTGACAGATAACAGATGACAGATGACAGATGACAAAAAACCGAAGACAAATGAAAGATGACAAATGACAGAAGACAGATGACAGATGACAGATGACAGATGACAGATAACAGATGACAGATGACAGATAACAGATGACAGATAACAGATGACAGATGACAGATGACAGATGACAGATGACAGATAACAGATGACAGATGACAAATGACAGAAGACACATGACAGATGACAGATAACAGATGACAGATGACAAATGACAGAAGACACATGACAGATGAAAGATGACAGATGACAGATGACAAATAACAGATGACAGATGACAGATGATAAAAGACAGAAGACAGATGACGGATGACAGATGACAGATGACAGATAACAGATGACAGATGACAGATGACAGATGACAAAAAACAGAAGACAGATGACGGATGACAGATGACAGATGACAGATGACAGATGACAGATGACAGATGACAGATGGCAGATCACAGATGACAGATGACAGATGACAGATGACAGATGACAGATGACAGATGACAGATGGCAGATCACAGATGACAGATGACAGCTGACAGATAACAGATGACAGATGACAGATGACAGATGACAGATGACAGATGACAGATGACAGATGACAGATGACAGGTTACAGATGACAGATGATAGATGACATATGAAAGATGACAGATGACATATGACATATGACAGATGACCGATTGCAGACGACAAATGACAGGTGACAGATGACAGATGACAGATGACAAATAACAGATGACAGATGACAGATGATAAAAGACAGAAGACAGATGACGGATGACAGACGACAGATGACAGATAACAGATGACAGATGACAGATGACAGATGACAAAAGACAGAAGACAGATGACGGATGACAGATGACAGATGACAGATGACAAATGACAGATGACAAATGACAGAAGACACATGACAGATGAAAGATGACAGATGACAGATGACAAATAACAGATGACAGATGACAGATGATAAAAGACAGAAGACAGATGACGGATGACAGATGACAGATGACAGATAACAGATGACAGATGACAGATGACAGATGACAAAAGACAGAAGACAGATGACGGATGACAGATGACAGATGACAGATGACAGATGACAGATGACAGATGACAGATGACAGATGGCAGATCACAGATGACAGATGACAGCTCACAGATAACAGATGACAGATGACAGATGACAGATGACAGATGACAGATGACAGATGACAGATGACAGATGACAGATGACAGGTTACAGATGACAGATGATAGATGACATATGAAAGATGACAGATGACATATGACATATGACAGATGACCGATTGCAGACGACAAATGACAGGTGACAGATGACAGATGACAGATGACAGATGACAGATGACAGATGACAGATGACAGATGGCAGATCACAGATGACAGATGACAGCTGACAGATAACAGATGACAGATGATAGATGACAAAAAACGGAAGACAAATGACAGATGACAAATGACAGAAGACAGATGACAGATGACAGATGACAGATGACAGATGACAGATAACAGATGACAGATGACAGATAACAGATGACAGATAACAGATGACAGATGACAGATGACAGATGACAGATAACAGATGACAGATGACAAATGACAGAAGACACATGACAGATGAAAGATGACAGATGACAGATGACAAATAACAGATGACAGATGACAGATGATAAAAGACAGAAGACAGATGACGGATGACAGATGACAGATGACAGATAACAGATGACAGATGACAGATGACAGATGACAAAAGACAGAAGACAGATGACGGATGACAGATGACAGATAACAGATGACAGATAACAGATGACAGATGACAGATGACAGATGACAGATGACAGATGACAGATAACAGATGACAGATGACAAATGACAGAAGACACATGACAGGTGAAAGATGACAGATGACAGATGACAAATAACAGATGACAGATGACAGATGATAAAAGACAGAAGACAGATGACGGATGACAAATGACAGATGACAGATAACAGATGACAGATGACAGATAACAGATGACAGATGACAAATGACAGAAGACACATGACAGATGAAAGATGACAGATGACAGATGACAAATAACAGATGACAGATGACAGATGATAAAAGACAGAAGACAGATGACGGATGACAAATGACAGATGACATATAACAGATGACAGATGACAGATGACAGATGACAGATGACAGATGACAGATGACAGATGACAGATGGCAGATCACAGATGACAGATGACAGCTGACAGATAACAGATGACAGATGACAAATGACAGAAGACAGATGACAGATGACAGATGACAAATGACAGATGACAGATGACAGACGACAGATGACAGATGACAGATGATAGATGACAGATGACAGATGACAGATGACAGATGACAGATGACAGATGACAGATGACAGATGACAGATGACAGATGACAGATGGCAAATGACAGATTACAAATGACAGATGAAAGTTGACAGATGACAGATGACACATGTCAGATTACAGATGACAGATGATAGATGACATATGAAAGATGACAGATGACATATGACATATGACAGATGACCGATTGCACAAATGAAAGGTGACAGATGACAGATGACAGATCACAGATGACTGATGACAGATGACAGATAACAGATGACAAATGACAAATGACAGAAGACAGATGACAGATGACAGATGACAGATGACAGATGACAGATGACAGATGACAAAAGACAGAAGACAGATGACGGATGACAGATGACAGATGACAGATGACAGATGACAGATGACAGATGACAGATGACAGATGGCAGATCACAGATGACAGATGACAGCTGATAGATAACAGATGGCAAATGACAGATTACAAGTGACAGATGAAAGATGACAGATGGCAGATGACACATGACAGGTTACAGATGACAGATGATAGATGACATATGAAAGATGACAGATGACATATGACATATGACAGATGACCGATTGCAGACGACAAATGACAGGTGACAGATGACAGATGACAGATGACAGATGACAGATGACAGATGACAGATGGCAGATCACAGATGACAGATGACAGCTGACAGATAACAGATGACAGATGACAAATGACAGAAGACAGATGACAGATGACAGATGACAAATGACAGATGACAGATGACAGACGACAGATGACAGATGACAGATGACAGATGACAGATGACAGATGACAGATGACAGATGACAGATGGCAAATGACAGATTACAAATGACAGATGAAAGATGACAGATGACAGATGACACATGACAGATTACAGATGACAGATGATAGATGACATATGAAAGATGACAGATGACATATGACATATGACAGATGACAGATGACAGATGACAGATGACAGATGGCATATGACAGATGACACATGACAGATTACAGATGACAGATGATAGATGACATATGAAAGATGACAGATGACATATGACATATGACGGATGACCGATTGCAGATGACAGATGACAGGTGACAGATAACAGATGACAGATGGCAGATAACAAAAAACGGAAGACAAATGACAGATGACAAATGACAGAAGACAGATGACAGATGACAGATGACAGATGACAGATAACAGATGACAGATAACAGATGACAGATGACAGATGACAGATGACAGATAACAGATGACAGATGAAAAATGACAGAAGACAGATGACAGATGAAAGATGACAGATGACAGATGACAAATAACAGATGACAGATGACAGATGATAAAAGACAGAAGACAGATGACAGATGACAGATGACAGGTGACAGATAACAGATGACAGATGACAGATGACAAAAAACGGAAGACAAATGACAGATGACAAATGACAGAAGACAGATGACAGATGACAGATGACAGATGACAGATAACAGATGACAGATGGCAGATGACAAAAAACGGAAGACAAATGACAGATGACAAATGACAGAAGACAGATGACAGATGACAGATGACAGATGACAGATGACAGATAACAGATGACAGATAACAGATGACAGATGACAGATGACAGATGACAGATAACAGATGACAGATGAAAAATGACAGAAGACAGATGACAGATGAAAGATGACAGATGACAGATGACAAATAACAGATGACAGATGACAGATGATAAAAGACAGAAGACAGATGACAGATGACAGATGACAGATGACAGGTGACAGATAACAGATGACAGATGACAGATGACAAAAAACGGAAGACAAATGACAGATGACAAATGACAGATGACAGATAACAGATGACAGATGACAAAAGACAGAGGACAGATGACGGATGACAGATGACAGATTATAGATGACAGATGATAGATGACATATGAAAGATGACAGAAGACATATGACAGATGACCGATTGCAGATGACAGATGACAGGTGACAGATAACAGATGACAGATGACAGATGACGAAAGACAGAAGACAAATGACAGATGACAAATGACAGAAGACAGATGACAGATGACAGATGACAGATAACAGATGACAGATGACAGATGACAAAAGACAGAAGACAGATGACGGATGACAGATGACAGATGACAGATGACAGATGGCAAATGACAGATTACAAATGACAGTTGAAAGATGACAGATGACAGATGACACATGACAGGTTACA
Organism: Condylostylus longicornis; assembly: GCF_029603195.1. NCBI lineage: Eukaryota > Metazoa > Arthropoda > Insecta > Diptera > Dolichopodidae > Condylostylus > Condylostylus longicornis. The sequence continues at coordinate 1,347,604 of NW_026578187.1, forward strand.
GATGACAGACGACAAATGACAGGTGACAGATGACAGATGACAGATGACAGATGACAGATGACAGATGACAGATGGCAGATCACAGATGACAGATGACAGATGACAGATGACAGATGACAGATGACAGATGACAGATGGCAGATCACAGATGACAGATGACAGATGACAGATAACAGATGACAGAAGACAGATGACAGATGACAGATGACAGATGACAGATGACAAATGACAGATGACAGATGACAGATGACAGATGACAGATGACAGATGACAGATGACAGATGACAGATGACAGATGACAGATGGCATATGACAGATGGCATATGACAGATGACACATGACAGATTACAGATGACAGATAATAGATGACATATGAAAGATGACAGATGACATATGACATATGACGGATGACCGATTGCAGGTGACAGATGACATGTGACAGATAACAGATGACAGATGACAGATGACAAAAAACGGAAGACAAATGACAGATGACAAATGACAGAAGACAGATGACAGATGACAGATGACAGATGACAGATAACAGATGACAGATAACAGATGACAGATGACAGATGACAGATGACAGATAACAGATGACAGATGACAAATGACAGAAGACAGATGACAGATGAAAGATGACAGATGACAGATGACAAATAACAGATGACAGATGACAGATGATAAAAGACAGAAGACAGATGACAGATGACAGATGACAGATGACAGGTGACAGGTGACAGATAACAGATGACAGATGACAAAAAACGGAAGACAAATGACAGATGACAAATGACAGATGACAGATGACAAATAAGGGATGACAGATGACAGATGATAAAAGACAGAAGACAGATGACGGATGACAGATGACAGATGACAGATAACAGATGACAGATGACAGATGACAGATGACAGATGACAGATGGCATATGACAGATGACACATGACAGATTACAGATGACAGATGATAGATGACATATGAAAGATGACAGATGACATATGACATATGACGGATGACCGATTGCAGATGACAGATGACAGGTGACAGATAACAGATGACAGATGACAGATGACAAAAAACGGAAGACAAATGACAGATGACAAATGACAGAAGACAGATGACAGATAACAGATGACAGATGACAGATAACAGATGACAGATAACAGATGACAGATGACAGATGACAGATGACAGATGACAGATAACAGATGACAGATGACAAATGACAGATGACAGATGACAGATGAAAGATGACAGATGACAGATGACAAATAACAGATGACAGATGACAGATGATAAAAGACAGATGACGGATGACAGATGACAGATGACAGATAACAGGTGACAGATGACAGATGACAAAAGACAGAAGACAGATGACGGATGACAGATGACAGATTATAGATGACAGATAATAGATGACATATGAAAGATGACAGAAGACATATGACAGATGACCGATTGCAGATGGCAGATGACAGGTGACAGATAACAGATGACAGATGACAGATGACGAAAGACAGAAGACAAATGACAGATGACAAATGACAGAAGACAGATGACAGATGACAGATGACAGATAACAGATGACAGATGACAGATGACAAAAGACAGAAGACAGATGACGGATGACAGATGACAGATGACAGATGACAGATGGCAAATGACAGATTACAAATGACAGATGAAAGATGACAGATGACACATGACAGGTTACAGATGACAGATGACAGATGACAGATGACAGATGACAGATGACGGATGACAGATGACAGATGACAGATGACAGATGACAGATAACAGATGACAGAAGACAGATGACAGATGACAGATGGCATATGACAGATGACACATGACAGATTGCAGATGACAGATGACAGATGACAGATGACAGATAACAGATGACGGATGACAGATGACAAAAGACAGAAGACAGATGACGGATGACAGATGACAGATGACAGATGACAGATGCCAGATGACAGATGATAGATGACATATGACAGATGACAGATGGCAAATGACAGATTACAAATGACAGATGAAAGATGACAGATGACAGATGACACATGACAGATTACAAATGAAAGATGATAGATGACATATAAAAGATGACAGATGACATATGACATATGACAGATCACAGATGACAGATGACAGATAACAGATGACAGAAGACAAATGACAGAAGACAGATGACAGATGACAGATGACAAATGACAGATGACAGATGACAGATGACAGATGACAGATGACAGATGACAGATGACAGATGACAGATGACAGATGACAGATGACAGATGACAGATGACAGATGACAGATGACAGATGACAGATGGCATATGACAGATGACACATGACAGATTACAGATGACAGATGATAGATGACATATGAAAGATGACAGATGACATATGACATATGACGGATGACCGATTGCACATGACAGATGACAGGTGACAGATAACAGATGAGAGATGACAGATGACAGATGACAAAAAACGGAAGACAAATGACAGATGACAAATGACAGAAGACAGATGACAGATGACAGACGACAGATGATAAAAGACAGAAGACAGATGACGGATGACAGATGACAGATGACAGGTGACAGATGCCAGATGACAGATGACAGATGACATATGACAGATGACAGATGCCAGATGACAGATGACATATGACAGATGACAGATGATAGATGACAGATGACAGATGACAGATAACAGATGACAGATGACAAATGACAGAAGACAGATGACAGATGAAAGATGACAGATGACAAATAACAGATGACAGATGACAGATGATCAAAGACAGAAAACAGATGACGGATGACAGATGACAGATGACAGATGACAGATGCCAGATGACAGATGACAGATGACATATGACAGATGACAGATGACAGATGATAGATGACAGATGACAGATGGCAAATGACAGATGACAAATGACAGATGAAAGATGACAGATGACAGATGACACATGACAGATTACAGATGACAGATGATAGATAACATATGAAAGATGACAGATGACATATGACAGATGACAGATGACACATGACAGATGTCAGATGACAGATGACAGATGACAAATGACAGAAGACAGATGACATATGACAGATGACAGATGCCTGATGGCAGATGATAAATGACAATTGACATATGACATACGACAAATGACAGATGACATATGACACATGACAAATGACAGATGATAGATGACATATGAAAGATGATAGATGACATATGACATATAACAGATGACCAATTGCAGATGACATATGACACATGACAGATTACAGATGAGAGATGACAGATGACAGATGAAAGATGACAAATAACAGATGAAAGATGACAGATGACAGATGATACATGACAGATTACAGATGAGAGATGATAGATGACATATGAAAGATGAAAGAAGACATATGACAGATGACCTAGTGCAGATGACAGAAGACACATGACAGATTACAGATGAAAGTTGACAGATGACAGATTACAGATGAGAGATGACAGATTACAGATGACAGATGACAGATGACAGATGACGGATGACAGATGACAGATGACAGATGACAGATGACAGATGACAGATGACAGATGACAGATGACAGATGACAGATGACAGATGACAGATGACAGATGACAGATGACAGACCACAGATGACAGTAGACAGATGACAGATGACAGATGACAGATGACAGATGACAGATGACGGATGACAGATGACAGATGACAGATGACAGATGATAGATGACAGATGACAGATGGCAAATGACAAATGACAGACCACAGATGACAGATGACAGATGACAGATGACAGATGACAGATGACAGATGACAGATGACGGATGACAGATGACAGATAACAGATGATAGATGACAGATGACAGATGACAGATGGCAAATGACAGATGACAAATGACAGATGACAGATGACAGATGACAGATGACAGATGACAGATGACAGATGACAGATGACAGATGACAGATGACAGATGTCAGATGACAGATGACAAATGACAGAAGACAGATGACATATGACAGATGACAGATGCCTGATGGCAGATGATAAATGACAATTGACATATGACATACGACGAATGACAGATGACATATGACACATGACAAATGACAGATGATAAATGACAGATGACAGATGACAGATGACAGATGACAGATGACGGATGACAGATGACAGATGAGAGATGACAGATGACAGAAGACGGATGACAGATGACAGATGACAGATGACAGATGACAGATGACAGATGACAGATGGCAAATGACAGATGACAAATGACAGATGACAGATGACAGATGACAGATGACAGATGACAGATGACAGATGACAGATATCAGATGACAGATGACAGATGACAAATGACAGAAGACAGATGACAGATGGCAGATGACAGATGACAGATGACAGATGATAATGGCAGATGACAGATGACAGATGACAGATGACAGATGACAGATGACAGATGACAGATGACAGATGACAGATGACCGATGACAGATGAGAGATGACAGATAACAGATGACAGATGACAGATGACAGATGACAGGTGACAGATGGCATATGACAGAAAACAGATGACAGATGATAGATGACATATGAAAGATGACAGATGACATATGACATATGACAAATGATCGATTGCAGATGACAGATGACAGGTGACAGATAACAGATGACAGATGACAAAAGGCAGAAGACAAATGACAGATGACAAATGACAGAAGACAGATGACAGATGACAGATGACAGATGACAGATGACAAATGTTAGATGACAGATGACAGATGGCAAATGGCAGATGACAAATAACAGATGAAAGATGACAGATGACAGATGACACATTACAGGTTACAGATGACAGATGATAGATGACATATGAAAGATGACAGATGACATATGACAGATGACAGATGAGAGATGACAGATGACAGATGACAGATGACAGATGACAGATGACAAATGACAGATGAAAGATGACAGATGACAATTGACAGATGACAGATCACAGATGACAGATGACAGATAACAGATGACAGATGACAAATGACAGAAGACAGATGACAGATGACAAATGACAGATGACAGATGACAGATGACAGATGACAGATGACAGATGACAGATGACAGATAACAGATGACAGATGACAGATGACAGATGACACATGACAGATTACAGATGACAGATGATAGATAACATATGAAAGATGACAGATGACATATGACAGATGACAGATGACACATGACAGATGTCAGATGACAGATGACAGATGACAGATGACAGATAACAGATGAAAGATGACAGATGACAGATGACACATGACAGATTACAGATGACAGATGATAGATAACATATGAAAGATGACAGATGACATATGACAGATGACAGATGACACATGACAGATGTCAGATGACAGATGACAGATGACAAATGACAGAAGACAGATGACATATGACAGATGACAGATGCCTGATGGCAGATGATATATGACAATTGACATATGACATACGACAAATGACAGATGACATATGACACATGACAAATGACAGATGATAGATGACATATGAAAGATGATAGATGACATATGACATATAACAGATGACCAATTGCAGATGACATATGACACATGACAGATTACAGATGAGAGATGACAGATGGCATATGACAGATGACACATGACAGATTACAGATGACAGATGATAGATGATATATGAAAGATGACAGATGACATATGACATATGACAGATGACCGATTGCAGATGACAGATGACAGGTGACAGATAACAGATGACAGATGACAGATGACAAAAGACAGAAGACAAATGACAGATGACAAATGACAGAAGACAGATGACAGATGACAGATGACAGATGACAGATGACAGATGACAGATGACAGATGACAGATGACAGATGACAGATGACAGATGACAGATGACAGATGGCATATGACAGATGACACATGACAGATTACAGATGACAGATGACAGATGACAGATAACAGATGACAGATGGCAAATGACAGATGACAAATGACAGATGACAGATGACAGATGACAGATGACAGATGGCAAATGACAGATTACAAATGACAGATGACAGATGACAGATGACAGATGACAGATGACAGATGACAGATGACAGATGACAGATGGCAAATGACAGATTACAAATGACAGATGACAGATGACAGATGATAGATGATATATGAAAGATGACAGATGACATATGACATATGACAGATGACCGATTGCAGATGACAGATGACAGGTGACAGATAACAGATAACAGATGACAGATGACAAAAGACAGAAGACAAATGACAGATGACAAATGACAGAAGACAGATGACAGATGACAGATGACAGACGACAGATGACAGATGACAGATGACAGATGACAGATGACAGATGACAGATGACAGATGACAGATGACAGATCACAGATGACAGATGACAGATGACAGAAGACAGATGACAGATAACAGATGACAGATGACAAATGACAGAAGACAGATGACAGATGACCGATGACAGATGACAGATGACAGATGACAGATGACAGATGACAGATGACAGATGACAGATTACAGATGACAGATGACAGATGACAGATAACAGATGACAGATGGCAAATGACAGATGACAAATGACAGATGACAGATGACAGATGACAGATGACAGATGACAGATGACAGATGGCAAATGACAGATTACAAATGACAGATGACAGATGACAGATGACAGATAACAGATGACAGATGACAGATGACAGATGACAGATGACAGATCTCAGATGACAGATGACAAATGACAGAAGACAGATGACATATGACAGATGACAGATGCCTGGTGGCAGATGATAAATGACAATTGACATATCACATACGACAAATGACAGATGACATATGACACATGGCAAATGACAGATGATAGATGACATATGAAAGATGATAGATGACATATGACATATAACAGATGACCAATTGCAGATGACATATGACACATGACAGATTACAGATGAGAGATGACAGATGACAGATGAAAGATGACAAATAACAGATGAAAGATGTCAGATGACAGATGACACATGACAGATTACAGATGACAGATGATAGATGACATATGAAAGATGACAGAAGACATATGACAGATGACCGATTGCAGATGACAGATGACACATGACAGATTACAGATGAAAGATGACAGATGGCAGATGACAGATGACAGATGACAGATGACAGATGGCAGATGACAGATGACAGATGACAGATGACAGATGACAGATGACAGATGACAGATGACAGATGACAGATGACAGATGACCGATGACAGATGACAGATGACAGATAACAGATGACAGATGACAGATGACAGATGACAGATGACAGGTGACAGATGGCATATGACAGAAAACAGATGACAGATGATAGATGACATATGAAAGATGACAGAGGACATATGACATATGACAAATGACCGATTTCAGATGACAGATGACAGGTGACAGATAACAGATGACAGATGACAGATGACAAAAGACAGAAGACAAATGACCGATGACAAATGACAGAAGACAGATGACAGATGACAGATGACAGATGATAGATGACAGATGACAGATGGAAAATGGCAGCTGACAAATCACAGATGAAAGATGACAGATGACAGATGACACATGACAGGTTACAGATGACAGATGATAGATGACATATGAAAGATGACAGATGACATATGACAGATGACAGATGATAGATGACAGATGACAGATGACAGATGACAAATGACAGATAAAAGATGACAGATGACAGATGACAGATCACAGATCACAGATGACAGATGACAGATAACAGATGACAGATGACAAATGACAGAAGACAGATGACAGATGACAGATGACAGATGACAAATGACAGATGACAGATGACAGATGACAGATGACAGATGACAGATGACAGATGACAGATGACAGATGACAGATGACAGATGACAGATGACAGATGACAGATGACAGATGACAGATGACAGATGACAGATGACAGATGACAGATGACAGATGACAGATGACAGATGACAGATGACAGATGGCATATGACAGATGACACATGACAGATTACAGATGACAGATGGTAGATGATATATGAAAGATGACAGATGACATATGACATATGACAGATGACCGATTGCAGATGACAGATGACAGGTGACAGATAACAGATGACAGATGACAGATGACAAAAGACAGAAGACAAATGACAGATGACAAATGACAGAAGACAGATGACAGATGACAGATGACAGATGACAGATGACAGATCACAGATGACAGATGACAGATGACAGAAGACAGATGACAGATAACAGATGACAGATGACAAATGACAGAAGACAGATGACAGATGACCGATGACAGATGACAGATGACAGATGACAGATGACAGATTACAGATGACAGATGACAGATGACAGATGACAGATAACAGATGACAGATGACAGATGACAAAAGACAGAAGACAGATAACAGATGACAGATGACAGATGACAAAAGACAGAAGACAGATGACGGATGACAGATGACAGATGACAGATGACAGATGACAGATGACAGTTGGCAAATGACAGATTACAAATGACAGATGAAAGATGACAGATGACAGATGACACATGACAGATTACAGATGACAGATGATAGATGACATATGACAGATGACAGATGACAGATGACAAATGACAGATGACAGATGACAGATGACAGATGACAGATGACAGATGACAGATGACAGATGACAGATGACAGATGACAGATGACAGATGACAGATGACAGATGACAGATGACAGATGACAGAAGACAAATGACAGATGACAGATGACAGATGACAGGTGACAGATGACAGATGACAGATGACAGATGACAGATGACAGATGACAGATGGCAAATGACAGATTACAAATGACAGATGAAAGATGACAGATGACACATGACAGATTACAAATGACAGGTGATAGATGACATATGACAGATGACAGATGACAAATGACAGATGACAGATGACAGATGACAGATGACAGATGACAGATGACAGATGACAGATGACAGATGACAGATGACAGATGACAGATGACAGATGACAGATGACAGATGACAGATGACAGATGACAGATGACAGATGACAGATGACAGATGACAGATGACAGATGACAGATGACAGATGACAGATGACAGATAGCATATGACAGATGACATATGACAGATTACAGATGACAGATGATAGATGCCATATGAAAGATGACAGATGACATATGACATATGACGGATGACCGATTGCAGATGACAGATGACAGGTGACAGATAACAGATGACAGATGACAGATGACAAAAAACGGAAGACAAATGACAGATGACAAATGACAGAAGACAGATGACAGATGACAGATGACAGATGATAAAAAACAGAAGACAGATGACGGATGACAGATGACAGATGACAGATGACAGATGACAGATGCCAGATGACAGATGACAGATGACATATGACAGATGACAGATGCCAGATGACAGATGACATATGACAGATGACAGATGATAGATGACAGATGACAGATGGCAAATGACAGATGACAAATGACAGATGACAGATGACAGATGACAGATGACAGATGACAGATGACAGATAACAGATGACAGATGACAAATTACAGAAGACAGATGACAGATGAAAGATGACAGATGACAGATGACAGATGACAGATGACAAAAGACAGAAGACAGATAACAGATGACAGCTGACAGATGACAAAAGACAGAAGACAGATGACGGATGACAGATGACAGATGACAGATGACAGATGACAGATGACAGATGACAGATGACAGATGACAAAAGGCAGAAGCAAATGACAGATGACAGAAGACAGATGACAGATGACAGATGACAGATGACAGATGACAGATGACAGATGACAGATGATAGATGACAGATGACAGATGGCAAATGGCAGATGACAAATAACAGATGAAAGATGACAAATGACACATTACAGGTTACAGATGACAGATGATAGATGACATATGAAAGATGACATATGACACATGACAGATTACAGATGAGAGATGACAGATGACAGATGAAAGATGACAAATAACAGATGAAAGATGACAGATGACAGATGGCATATGACAGATGACACATGACAGATTACAGATGACAGATGATAGATGATATATGAAAGATGACAGATGACATATGACATATGACAGATGACCGATTGCAGATGACAGATGACAGGTGACAGATAACAGATGACAGATGACAGATGACAAAAGACAGAAGACAAATGACAGATGACAAATGACAGAAGACAGATGACAGATGACAGATGACAGATGACAGATGACAGATGACAGATGACAGATGACAGATGACAGATGACAGATGACAGATGACAGATGACAGATGGCATATGACAGATGACACATGACAGATTACAGATGACAGATGACAGATGACAGATAACAGATGACAGATGGCAAATGACAGATGACAAATGACAGATGACAGATGACAGATGACAGATGACAGATGGCAAATGACAGATTACAAATGACAGATGACAGATGACAGATGACAGATGACAGATGACAGATGACAGATGACAGATGACAGATGGCAAATGACAGATTACAAATGACAGATGACAGATGACAGATGATAGATGATATATGAAAGATGACAGATGACATATGACATATGACAGATGACCGATTGCAGATGACAGATGACAGGTGACAGATAACAGATGACAGATGACAGATGACAAAAGACAGAAGACAAATGACAGATGACAAATGACAGAAGACAGATGACAGATGACAGATGACAGACGACAGATGACAGATGACAGATGACAGATGACAGATGACAGATGACAGATGACAGATGACAGATCACAGATGACAGATGACAGATGACAGAAGACAGATGACAGATAACAGATGACAGATGACAAATGACAGAAGACAGATGACAGATGACCGATGACAGATGACAGATGACAGATGACAGATGACAGATGACAGATGACAGATGACAGATTACAGATGACAGATGACAGATGACAGATAACAGATGACAGATGGCAAATGACAGATGACAAATGACAGATGACAGATGACAGATGACAGATGACAGATGACAGATGACAGATGGCAAATGACAGATTACAAATGACAGATGACAGATGACAGATGACAGATAACAGATGACAGATGACAGATGACAGATGACAGATGACAGATCTCAGATGACAGATGACAAATGACAGAAGACAGATGACATATGACAGATGACAGATGCCTGGTGGCAGATGATAAATGACAATTGACATATCACATACGACAAATGACAGATGACATATGACACATGGCAAATGACAGATGATAGATGACATATGAAAGATGATAGATGACATATGACATATAACAGATGACCAATTGCAGATGACATATGACACATGACAGATTACAGATGAGAGATGACAGATGACAGATGAAAGATGACAAATAACAGATGAAAGATGTCAGATGACAGATGACACATGACAGATTACAGATGACAGATGATAGATGACATATGAAAGATGACAGAAGACATATGACAGATGACCGATTGCAGATGACAGATGACACATGACAGATTACAGATGAAAGATGACAGATGGCAGATGACAGATGACAGATGACAGATGACAGATGGCAGATGACAGATGACAGATGACAGATGACAGATGACAGATGACAGATGACAGATGACAGATGACAGATGACAGATGACCGATGACAGATGACAGATGACAGATAACAGATGACAGATGACAGATGACAGATGACAGATGACAGGTGACAGATGGCATATGACAGAAAACAGATGACAGATGATAGATGACATATGAAAGATGACAGAGGACATATGACATATGACAAATGACCGATTTCAGATGACAGATGACAGGTGACAGATAACAGATGACAGATGACAGATGACAAAAGACAGAAGACAAATGACCGATGACAAATGACAGAAGACAGATGACAGATGACAGATGACAGATGATAGATGACAGATGACAGATGGAAAATGGCAGCTGACAAATCACAGATGAAAGATGACAGATGACAGATGACACATGACAGGTTACAGATGACAGATGATAGATGACATATGAAAGATGACAGATGACATATGACAGATGACAGATGATAGATGACAGATGACAGATGACAGATGACAAATGACAGATAAAAGATGACAGATGACAGATGACAGATCACAGATCACAGATGACAGATGACAGATAACAGATGACAGATGACAAATGACAGAAGACAGATGACAGATGACAGATGACAGATGACAAATGACAGATGACAGATGACAGATGACAGATGACAGATGACAGATGACAGATGACATATGAAAGATGATAGATGACATATGACATATAACAGATGACCAATTGCAGATGACATATGACACATGACAGATTACAGATGAGAGATGACAGATGACAGATGAAAGATGACAAATAACAGATGAAAGATGACAGATGACAGATGGCATATAACAGATGACAGCTGACAGATGACAAAAGACAGAAGACAGATGACGGATGACAGATGACAGATGACAGATGACAGATGACAGATGACAGATGACAGATGACAGATGACAGATGACAGATGACAGATGACAGATGACAGATGGCAAATGACAGATTACAAATGACAGATGACAGATGACAGATGATAGATGATATATGAAAGATGACAGATGACATATGACATATGACAGATGACCGATTGCAGATGACAGATGACAGGTGACAGATAACAGATGACAGATGACAGATGACAAAAGACAGAAGACAAATGACAGATGACAAATGACAGAAGACAGATGACAGATGACAGATGACAGACGACAGATGACAGATGACAGATGACAGATGACAGATGACAGATGACAGATGACAGATGACAGATGACAGATCACAGATGACAGATGACAGATGACAGAAGACAGATGACAGATAACAGATGACAGATGACAAATGACAGAAGACAGATGACAGATGACCGATGACAGATGACAGATGACAGATGACAGATGACAGATGACAGATGACAGATGACAGATTACAGATGACAGATGACAGATGACAGATAACAGATGACAGATGGCAAATGACAGATGACAAATGACAGATGACAGATGACAGATGACAGATGACAGATGACAGATGACAGATGGCAAATGACAGATTACAAATAACAGATGAAAGATGACAGATGACACATTACAGGTTACAGATGACAGATGATAGATGACATATGAAAGATGACAGATGACATATGACAGATGACAGATGACAGATGACAGATGACAGATGACAGATGACAAATGACAGATGAAAGATGACAGATGACAAAAGACAGAGGACAGATGACGGATGACAGATGACAGATTATAGATGACAGATGATAGATGACATATGAAAGATGACAGAAGACATATGACAGATGACCGATTGCAGATGACAGATGACAGGTGACAGATAACAGATGACAGATGACAGATGACGAAAGACAGAAGGCAAATGACAGATGACAAATGACAGAAGACAGATGACAGATGACAGATGACAGATAACAGATGACAGATGACAGATGACAAAAGACAGAAGACAGATGACGGATGACAGATGACAGCTGACAGATGACAGATGACAGATGGCAAATGACAGATTACAAATGACAGTTGAAAGATGACAGATAACAGATGACACATGACAGGTTACAGATGACAGATGATAGATGACATATGAAAGATGACAGATGACATATGACATATGACAGATGACCGATTGCAGACGACAAATGACAGGTGACAGATGACAGATGACAGATGACAGATGTCAGATGACAGATGGCAGATCACAGATGACAGATGACAGATGACAGATAACAGATGACAGAAGACAGATGACAGATGACAGATGACAGATGACAGATGACAAATGACAGATGACAGATGACAGATGACAGATGACAGATGACAGATGACAGATGACAGATGACAGATGACAGATGACAGATGGCATATGACAGATGACACATGACAGATTACAGATGACAGATGATAGATGACATATGAAAGATGACAGATGACATATGACATATGACGGATGACCGATTGCAGATGACAGATGACAGGTGACAGATAACAGATGACAGATGACAGATGACAAAAAACGGAAGACAAATGACAGATGACAAATGACAGAAGACAGATGACAGATGACAGATGACAGATGACAGATAACAGATGATAGATAACAGATGACAGATGACAGATGACAGATGACAGATAACAGATGACAGATGACAAATGACAGAAGACAGATGACAGATGAAAGATGACAGATGACAGATGACAAATAACAGATGACAGATGACAGATGATAAAAGACAGAAGACAGATGACAGATGACAGATGACAGATGACAGGTGACAGGTGACAGATAACAGATGACAGATGACAAAAAACGGAAGACAAATGACAGATGACAAATGACAGATGACAGATGACAAATAACAGATGACAGATGACAGATGATAAAAGACAGAAGACAGATGACGGATGACAGATGACAGATGACAGATAACAGATGACAGATGACAGATGACAGATGACAGATGGCATATGACAGATGACACATGACAGATTACAGATGACAGATGATAGATGACATATGAAAGATGACAGATGACATATGACATATGACGGATGACCGATTGCAGATGACAGATGACAGGTGACAGATAACAGATGACAGATGACAGATGACAAAAAACGGAAGACAAATGACAGATGACAAATGACAGAAGACAGATGACAGATGACAGATAACAGATGACAGATGACAGATAACAGATGACAGATGACAGATGACAGATGACAGATGACAGATGACAGATAACAGATGACAGATGACAAATGACAGATGACAGATGACAGATGAAAGATGACAGATGACAGATGACAAATAACAGATGACAGATGACGGATGATAAAAGACAGATGACGGATGACAGATGACAGATGACAGATAACAGATGACAGATGACAGATGACAAAAGACAGAAGACAGATGACGGATGACAGATGACAGATTATAGATGACAGATAATAGATGACATATGAAAGATGACAGAAGACATATGACAGATGACCGATTGCAGATGACAGATGACAGGTGACAGATAACAGATGACAGATGACAGATGACGAAAGACAGAAGACAAATGACAGATGACAAATGACAGAAGACAGATGACAGAAGACAGATGACAGATAACAGATGACAGATGACAGATGACAAAAGACAGAAGACAGATGACGGATGACAGATGACAGATGACAGATGACAGATGACAAATGACAGATTACAAATGACAGATGAAAGATGACAGATGACACATGACAGGTTACAGATGACAGATGACAGATGACAGATGACAGATGACAGATGACGGATGACAGATGACAGATGACAGATGACAGATGACAGATAACAGAAGACAGATGACAGATGACAGATGGCATATGACAGATGACACATGACAGATTGCAGATGACAGATGACAGATGACAGATGACAGATAACAGATGACGGATGACAGATGACAAAAGACAGAAGACAGATGACGGATGACAGATGACAGATGACAGATGACAGATGACAGATGGCAGATGACAGATGACAGATGACAGATGACAGATGGCAAAAGACAGAAGACAGATGACGGATGACAGATGACAGATGACAGATGACAGATGGCAAATGACAGATTACAAATGACAGATGAAAGATGACAGATGACACATGACAGATTGCAGATGACAGATGACAGATGACAGATGACAGATAACAGATGACGGATGACAGATGACAGATGACAGATGACAGATGACAGATGACAGATGGCAAATGACAGATTACAAATGACAGATGAAAGATGACAGATGACACATGACAGGTTACAGATGACAGATGACAGATGACAGATAACAGATGACAGATGACAGATGACAGATGACAGATGGCATATGACAGATGACACATGACAGATTACAGATGACAGATGATAGATGACATATGAAAGATGACAGATGACATATGACATATGACGGATGACCGATTGCAGATGACAGATGACAGGTGACAGATAACAGATGACAGATGACAGATGACAAAAAACGGAAGACAAATGACAGATGACAAATGACAGAAGACAGATGACAGATGACAGATAACAGATGACAGATGACAGATAACAGATGACAGATGACAGATGACAGATGACAGATGACAGATGACAGATAACAGATGACAGATGACAAATGACAGATGACAGATGACAGATGAAAGATGACAGATGACAGATGACAAATAACAGATGACAGATGACGGATGATAAAAGACAGATGACGGATGACAGATGACAGATGACAGATAACAGATGACAGATGACAGATGACAAAAGACAGAAGACAGATGACGGATGACAGATGACAGATTATAGATGACAGATAATAGATGACATATGAAAGATGACAGAAGACATATGACAGATGACCGATTGCAGATGACAGATGACAGGTGACAGATAACAGATGACAGATGACAGATGACGAAAGACAGAAGACAAATGACAGATGACAAATGACAGAAGACAGATGACAGAAGACAGATGACAGATAACAGATGACAGATGACAGATGACAAAAGACAGAAGACAGATGACGGATGACAGATGACAGATGACAGATGACAGATGGCAAATGACAGATTACAAATGACAGATGAAAGATGACAGATGACACATGACAGGTTACAGATGACAGATGACAGATGACAGATGACAGATGACAGATGACGGATGACAGATGACAGATGACAGATGACAGATGACAGATGACAGATAACAGATGACAGAAGACAGATGACAGATGACAGATGGCATATGACAGATGACACATGACAGATTGCAGATGACAGATGACAGATGACAGATGACAGATAACAGATGACGGATGACAGATGACAAAAGACAGAAGACAGATGACGGATGACAGATGACAGATGACAGATGACAGATGACAGATGGCAGATGACAGATGACAGATGACAGATGACAGATGGCAAATGACAGATTACAAATGACAGATGAAAGATGACAGATGACAGATGACACATGACAGATGACAGATGACAGATGGCAAATGACAGATTACAAATGACAGATGACAGATGACAGATGACAGATGACAGATGACAGATGACAGATGACAGATGTCAGATGACAGATGGCAGATCACAGATGACAGATGACAGATGACAGATAACAGATGACAGATGGCATATGACAGATGACACATGACAGATTACAGATGACAGATGACAGATGACAGATAACAGATGACAGATGGCAAATGACAGATGACAAATGACAGATGACAGATGACAGATGACAGATGGCAAATGACAGATTACAAATGACAGATGACAGATGACAGATGACAGATGACAGATGACAGATGACAGATGACAGATGTCAGATGACAGATGGCAGATCACAGATGACAGATGACAGATGACAGATAACAGATGACAGAAGACAGATGACAGATGACAGATGACAGATGACAGATGACAAATGACAGATGACAGATGACAGATGACAGATGACAGATGACAGATGACAGATGACAGATGACAGATGACAGATGACAGATGACAGATGACAGATGACAGATGACAGAAGACAAATGACAGATGACAGATGACAGATGACAGATGACAGATGACAGATGACAGATGACAGATGACAGATGACAGATGACAGATGACAGATGGCAAATGACAGATTACAAATGACAGATGAAAGATGACAGATGACACATGACAGATTACAAATGACAGGTGATAGATGACATATGACAGATGACAGATGACAAATGACAGATGACAGATGACAGATGACAGATGACAGATGACAGATGACAGATGACAGATGACAGATGACAGATGACAGATGACAGATGACAGATGACAGATGACAGATGACAGATGACAGATGACAGATGACAGATGACAGATGACAGATGACAGATGACAGATGACAGATGACAGATGACAGATGACAGATAGCATATGACAGATGACATATGACAGATTACAGATGACAGATGATAGATGCCATATGAAAGATGACAGATGACATATGACATATGACGGATGACCGATTGCAGATGACAGATGACAGGTGACAGATAACAGATGACAGATGACAGATGACAAAAAACGGAAGACAAATGACAGATGACAAATGACAGAAGACAGATGACAGATGACAGATGACAGATGATAAAAAACAGAAGACAGATGACGGATGACAGATGACAGATGACAGATGACAGATGACAGATGCCAGATGACAGATGACAGATGACATATGACAGATGACAGATGCCAGATGACAGATGACATATGACAGATGACAGATGATAGATGACAGATGACAGATGGCAAATGACAGATGACAAATGACAGATGACAGATGACAGATGACAGATGACAGATGACAGATGACAGATAACAGATGACAGATGACAAATTACAGAAGACAGATGACAGATGAAAGATGACAGATGACAGATGACAGATGACAGATGACAAAAGACAGAAGACAGATAACAGATGACAGCTGACAGATGACAAAAGACAGAAGACAGATGACGGATGACAGATGACAGATGACAGATGACAGATGACAGATGACAGATGACAGATGACAGATGACAAAAGGCAGAAGCAAATGACAGATGACAGAAGACAGATGACAGATGACAGATGACAGATGACAGATGACAGATGACAGATGACAGATGATAGATGACAGATGACAGATGGCAAATGGCAGATGACAAATAACAGATGAAAGATGACAAATGACACATTACAGGTTACAGATGACAGATGATAGATGACATATGAAAGATGACAGATGACATATGACAGATGACAGATGACAGAAGACAGATGACAAATGACAGATGACAAATGACAGATGACAGATGACAGATGACAGATTACAGATGACAGATGACAGATGACAGATGACAGATGACAGATGACAGATGACAGATGACAGATGACAGATGACAGATGACAGATGACAGATGACAGATGACAGATGACAGATGACAGATGGCATATGACAGATGACACATGACAGATTACAGATGACAGATGATAGATGATATATGAAAGATGACAGATGACAGATGACAGATGACAGATGGCATATGACAGATGACACATGACAGATTACAGATGACAGATGATAGATGATATATGAAAGATGACAGATGATATATGACATATGACAGATGACCGATTGCAGATGACAGATGACAGGTGACAGATGACAGATGACAGATGACAGATGACAGATGACAGATGACAAAAGGCAGCAGACAAATGACAGATGACAAATGACAGAAGACAGATGACAGATGACAGATGACAGATGACAGATGACAGATGATAGATGACAGATGACAGATGGCAAATGGCAGATGACAAATAACAGATGAAAGATGACAGATGACACATTACAGGTTACAGATGACAGATGATAGATGACATATGAAAGATGACAGATGACATATGACAGATGACAGATGACAGATGACAGATGACAGATGACAGATGACAAATGACAGATGAAAGATGACAGATGACAGATGACAGATGACAGATCACAGATGACAGATGACAGATAACAGATGACAGATGACAGATGACAGATGACAGATGACAGATGACAGATGACAGATGACAAAAGGCAGAAGACAAATGACAGATGACAAATGACAGAAGACAGATGACAGATGACAGATGACAGATGACAGATGACAGATGACAAATGATAGATGACAGATGACAGATGGCAAATGGCAGATGACAAATAACAGATGAAATATGACAGATGACACATGACAGATTACAGATGACAGATGATAGATGATATATGAAAGATGACAGCTGACAGATGACAAAAGACAGAAGACAGATGACGGATGACAGATGACAGATGACAGATGACAGATGACAGATGACAGATGACAGATGACAGATGACAAAAGGCAGAAGACAAATGACAGATGACAAATGACAGAAGACAGATGACAGATGACAGATGACAGATGACAGATGACAGATGATAGATGACAGATGACAGATGGCAAATGGCAGATGACAAATAACAGATGAAAGATGACAGATGACACATTACAGGTTACAGATGACAGATGATAGATGACATATGAAAGATGACAGATGACATATGACAGATGACAGATGACAGATGACAGATGACAGATGACAGATGACAAATGACAGATGAAAGATGACAGATGACAAAAGACAGAGGACAGATGACGGATGACAGATGACAGATTATAGATGACAGATGATAGATGACATATGAAAGATGACAGAAGACATATGACAGATGACCGATTGCAGATGACAGATGACAGGTGACAGATAACAGATGACAGATGACAGATGACGAAAGACAGAAGGCAAATGACAGATGACAAATGACAGAAGACAGATGACAGATGACAGATGACAGATAACAGATGACAGATGACAGATGACAAAAGACAGAAGACAGATGACGGATGACAGATGACAGCTGACAGATGACAGATGACAGATGGCAAATGACAGATTACAAATGACAGTTGAAAGATGACAGATAACAGATGACACATGACAGGTTACAGATGACAGATGATAGATGACATATGAAAGATGACAGATGACATATGACATATGACAGATGACCGATTGCAGACGACAAATGACAGGTGACAGATGACAGATGACAGATGACAGATGTCAGATGACAGATGGCAGATCACAGATGACAGATGACAGATGACAGATAACAGATGACAGAAGACAGATGACAGATGACAGATGACAGATGACAGATGACAAATGACAGATGACAGATGACAGATGACAGATGACAGATGACAGATGACAGATGACAGATGACAGATGACAGATGACAGATGGCATATGACAGATGACACATGACAGATTACAGATGACAGATGATAGATGACATATGAAAGATGACAGATGACATATGACATATGACGGATGACCGATTGCAGATGACAGATGACAGGTGACAGATAACAGATGACAGATGACAGATGACAAAAAACGGAAGACAAATGACAGATGACAAATGACAGAAGACAGATGACAGATGACAGATGACAGATGACAGATAACAGATGATAGATAACAGATGACAGATGACAGATGACAGATGACAGATAACAGATGACAGATGACAAATGACAGAAGACAGATGACAGATGAAAGATGACAGATGACAGATGACAAATAACAGATGACAGATGACAGATGATAAAAGACAGAAGACAGATGACAGATGACAGATGACAGATGACAGGTGACAGGTGACAGATAACAGATGACAGATGACAAAAAACGGAAGACAAATGACAGATGACAAATGACAGATGACAGATGACAAATAACAGATGACAGATGACAGATGATAAAAGACAGAAGACAGATGACGGATGACAGATGACAGATGACAGATAACAGATGACAGATGACAGATGACAGATGACAGATGGCATATGACAGATGACACATGACAGATTACAGATGACAGATGATAGATGACATATGAAAGATGACAGATGACATATGACATATGACGGATGACCGATTGCAGATGACAGATGACAGGTGACAGATAACAGATGACAGATGACAGATGACAAAAAACGGAAGACAAATGACAGATGACAAATGACAGAAGACAGATGACAGATGACAGATAACAGATGACAGATGACAGATAACAGATGACAGATGACAGATGACAGATGACAGATGACAGATGACAGATAACAGATGACAGATGACAGATGACAAATGACAGATGACAGATGACAGATGAAAGATGACAGATGACAGATGACAAATAACAGATGACAGATGACGGATGATAAAAGACAGATGACGGATGACAGATGACAGATGACAGATAACAGATGACAGATGACAGATGACAAAAGACAGAAGACAGATGACGGATGACAGATGACAGATTATAGATGACAGATAATAGATGACATATGAAAGATGACAGAAGACATATGACAGATGACCGATTGCAGATGACAGATGACAGGTGACAGATAACAGATGACAGATGACAGATGACGAAAGACAGAAGACAAATGACAGATGACAAATGACAGAAGACAGATGACAGAAGACAGATGACAGATAACAGATGACAGATGACAGATGACAAAAGACAGAAGACAGATGACGGATGACAGATGACAGATGACAGACGACAGATGACAAATGACAGATTACAAATGACAGATGAAAGATGACAGATGACACATGACAGGTTACAGATGACAGATGACAGATGACAGATGACAGATGACAGATGACGGATGACAGATGACAGATGACAGATGACAGATGACAGATAACAGATGACAGAAGACAGATGACAGATGACAGATGGCATATGACAGATGACACATGACAGATTGCAGATGACAGATGACAGATGACAGATGACAGATAACAGATGACGGATGACAGATGACAAAAGACAGAAGACAGATGACGGATGACAGATGACAGATGACAGATGACAGATGACAGATGGCAGATGACAGATGACAGATGACAGATGACAGATGGCAAAAGACAGAAGACAGATGACGGATGACAGATGACAGATGACAGATGACAGATGGCAAATGACAGATTACAAATGACAGATGAAAGATGACAGATGACACATGACAGATTGCAGATGACAGATGACAGATGACAGATGACAGATAACAGATGACGGATGACAGATGACAGATGACAGATGACAGATGGCAGATGACAGATAACAGATGACAGATGACAGATGACAAAAGACAGAAGACAGATGACGGATGACAGATGACAGATGACAGATGACAGATGGCAAATGACAGATTACAAATGACAGATGAAAGATGACAGATGACACATGACAGGTTACAGATGACAGATGACAGATGACAGATAACAGATGACAGATGACAGATGACAGATGACAGATGGCATATGACAGATGACACATGACAGATTACAGATGACAGATGATAGATGACATATGAAAGATGACAGATGACATATGACATATGACGGATGACCGATTGCAGATGACAGATGACAGGTGACAGATAACAGATGACAGATGACAGATGACAAAAAACGGAAGACAAATGACAGATGACAAATGACAGAAGACAGATGACAGATGACAGATAACAGATGACAGATGACAGATAACAGATGACAGATGACAGATGACAGATGACAGATGACAGATGACAGATAACAGATGACAGATGACAAATGACAGATGACAGATGACAGATGAAAGATGACAGATGACAGATGACAAATAACAGATGACAGATGACGGATGATAAAAGACAGATGACGGATGACAGATGACAGATGACAGATAACAGATGACAGATGACAGATGACAAAAGACAGAAGACAGATGACGGATGACAGATGACAGATTATAGATGACAGATAATAGATGACATATGAAAGATGACAGAAGACATATGACAGATGACCGATTGCAGATGACAGATGACAGGTGACAGATAACAGATGACAGATGACAGATGACGAAAGACAGAAGACAAATGACAGATGACAAATGACAGAAGACAGATGACAGAAGACAGATGACAGATAACAGATGACAGATGACAGATGACAAAAGACAGAAGACAGATGACGGATGACAGATGACAGATGACAGATGACAGATGGCAAATGACAGATTACAAATGACAGATGAAAGATGACAGATGACACATGACAGGTTACAGATGACAGATGACAGATGACAGATGACAGATGACAGATGACGGATGACAGATGACAGATGACAGATGACAGATGACAGATGACAGATAACAGATGACAGAAGACAGATGACAGATGACAGATGGCATATGACAGATGACACATGACAGATTGCAGATGACAGATGACAGATGACAGATGACAGATAACAGATGACGGATGACAGATGACAAAAGACAGAAGACAGATGACGGATGACAGATGACAGATGACAGATGACAGATGACAGATGGCAGATGACAGATGACAGATGACAGATGACAGATGGCAAATGACAGATTACAAATGACAGATGAAAGATGACAGATGACAGATGACACATGACAGATTACAAATGAAAGATGATAGATGACATATAAAAGATGACAGATGACATATGACATATGACAGATGATCGATTGCAGACGACAAATGAAAGGTGACAGATGACAGATGACAGATGACAGATGACAGATGACAGATGACAGATCACAGATGACAGATGACAGATAACAGATGACAGATGACAAATGACAGAAGACAGATGACAGATGACAGATGACAAATGACAGATGACAGATGACAGATGACAGATGACAGATGACAGATGACAGATGACAGATGACAGATGACAGATGACAGATGACAGATGACAGATGACAGATGACAGATGACAGATGGCATATGACAGATGACACATGACAGATTACAGATGACAGATGATAGATGACATATGAAAGATGACAGATGACATATGACATATGACGGATGACCGATTGCAGATGACAGATGACAGGTGACAGATAACAGATGAGAGATGACAGATGACAGATGACAAAAAACGGAAGACAAATGACAGATGACAAATGACAGAAGACATATGACAGATGACAGACGACAGATGATAAAAGACAGAAGACAGATGACGGATGACAGATGACAGATGACAGATGACAGATGCCAGATGACAGATGACAGATGACATATGACAGATGATAGATGCCAGATGACAGATGACATATGACCGATGACAGATGATAGATGACAGATGACAGATGACAGATAACAGATGACAGATGACAAATGACAGAAGACAGATGACAGATGAAAGATGACAGATGACAAATAACAGATGACAGATGACAGATGATCAAAGACAGAAAACAGATGACGGATGACAGATGACAGATGACAGATGACAGATGCCAGATGACAGATGACAGATGACATATGACAGATGACAGATGACAGATGACAGATGACAGATGACAGATGGCAAATGACAGATGACAAATGACAGATGAAAGATGACAGATGACACATGACACATGACAGATTACAGATGACAGATGATAGATAACATATGAAAGATGACAGATGACATATGACAGATGACAGATGACACATGACAGATGTCAGATGACAGATGACAGATGACAAATGACAGAAGACAGATGACATATGACAGATGACAGATGCCTGATGGCAGATGATAAATGACAATTGACATATGACATACGACAAATGACAGATGACATATGACACATGACAAATGACAGATGATAGATGACATATGAAAGATGATAGATGACATATGACATATAACAGATGACCAATTGCAGATGACATATGACACATGACAGATTACAGATGAGAGATGACAGATGACAGATGAAAGATGACAAATAACAGATGAAAGTTGACAGATGACAGATTACAGATGAGAGATGACAGATTACAGATGACAGATGACAGATGACGGATGACAGATGACAGATGACAGATGACAGATGACAGATGACAGATGACAGATGACAGATGACAGATGACAGATGACAGATGACAGATGACAGACCACAGATGACAGTAGACAGATGACAGATGACAGATGACAGATGACAGATGACGGATGACAGATGACAGATGACAGATGACAGATGATAGATGACAGATGACAGATGGCAAATGACAAATGACAGACCACAGATGACAGATGACAGATGACAGATGACAGATGGCAGATGACAGATGACAGATGACAGATGACAGATGACGGATGACAGATGACAGATGACAGATGATAGATGACAGATGACAGATGGCAAATGACAGATGACAAATGACAGATGACAGATGACAGATGACAGATGACAGATGACAGATGACAGATGACAGATGACAGATGACAGATGTCAGATGACAGATGACAAATGACAGAAGACAGATGACATATGACAGATGACAGATGCCTGATGGCAGATGATAAATGACAATTGACATATGACATACGACAAATGACAGATGACATATGACACATGACAAATGACAGATGATAAATGACAGATGACAGATGACAGATGACAGATGACAGATGACGGATGACAGATGACAGATGAGAGATGACAGATGACAGAAGACGGAAGACAGATGACAGATGACAGATGACAGATGACAGATGGCAAATGACAGATGACAAATGACAGATGACAGATGACAGATGACAGATGACAGATGACAGATTACAGATGACAGATGACAGATATCAGATGACAGATGACAGATGACAAATGACAGAAGACAGATGACAGATGGCAGATGACAGATGACAGATGACAGATGACAAATGGCAGATGACAGATGACAGATGACAGATGACAGATGACAGATGACAGATGACAGATGACCGATGACAGATGACAGATGACAGATAACAGATGACAGATGACAGATGACAGATGACAGGTGACAGATGGCATATGACAGAAAACAGATGACAGATGATAGATGACATATGAAAGATGACAGATGACATATGACATATGACAAATGATCGATTGCAGATGACAGATGACAGGTGACAGATAACAGATGACAGATGACAAAAGGCAGAAGACAAATGACAGATGACAAATGACAGAAGACAGATGACAGATGACAGATGACAGATGACAGATGACAAATGATAGATGTCAGATGACAGATGGCAAATGGCAGATGACAAATAACAGATGAAAGATGACAGATGACAGATGACACATTACAGGTTACAGATGACAGATGATAGATGACATATGAAAGATGACAAATGACATATGACAGATGACAGATGACAGATGACAGATGACAGATGACAGATGACAGATGACAGATGACAAATGACAGATGAAAGATGACAGATGACAATTGACAGATGACAGATCACAGATGACAGATGACAGATAACAGATGACAGATGACAAATGACAGAAGACAGATGACAGATGACAAATGACAGATGACAGATGACAGATGACAGATGACAGATGACAGATAACAGATGAC
Organism: Condylostylus longicornis; assembly: GCF_029603195.1. NCBI lineage: Eukaryota > Metazoa > Arthropoda > Insecta > Diptera > Dolichopodidae > Condylostylus > Condylostylus longicornis. The sequence continues at coordinate 1,375,089 of NW_026578187.1, forward strand.
AGATGACAGATGACACATGACAGATTACAGATGACAGATGATAGATAACATATGAAAGATGACAGATGACATATGACAGATGACAGATGACACATGACAGATGTCAGATGACAGATGACAGATGACAGATGACAGATAACAGATGAAAGATGACAGATGACAGATGACACATGACAGATTACAGATGACAGATGATAGATAACATATGAAAGATGACAGATGACATATGACAGATGACAGATGACACATGACAGATGTCAGATGACAGATGACAGATGACAAATGACAGAAGACAGATGACATATGACAGATGACAGATGCCTGATGGCAGATGATAAATGACAATTGACATATGACATACGACAAATGACAGATGACATATGACACATGACAAATGACAGATGATAGATGACATATGAAAGATGATAGATGACATATGACATATAACAGATGACCAATTGCAGATGACATATGACACATGACAGATTACAGATGAGAGATGACAGATGACAGATGAAAGATGACAAATAACAGATGAAAGATGACAGATGACAGATGGCATATGACAGATGACACATGACAGATTACAGATGACAGATGATAGATGATATATGAAAGATGACAGATGACATATGACATATGACAGATGACCGATTGCAGATGACAGATGACAGGTGACAGATAACAGATGACAGATGACAAAAGACAGAAGACAAATGACAGATGACAAATGACAGAAGACAGATGACAGATGACAGATGACAGATGACAGATGACAGATGACAGATGACAGATGACAGATGACAGATGACAGATGACAGATGACAGATGACAGATGACAGATGACAGATGACAGATGACAGATGGCATATGACAGATGACACATGACAGATTACAGATGACAGATGACAGATGACAGATAACAGATGACAGATGGCAAATGACAGATGACAAATGACAGATGACAGATGACAGATGACAGATGGCAAATGACAGATTACAAATGACAGATGACAGATGACAGATGACAGATGACAGATGACAGATGACAGATGACAGATGACAGATGGCAAATGACAGATTACAAATGACAGATGACAGATGACAGATGATAGATGATATATGAAAGATGACAGATGACATATGACATATGACAGATGACCGATTGCAGATGACAGATGACAGGTGACAGATAACAGATGACAGATGACAGATGACAGATGACAGGTGACAGATAACAGATGACAGATGACAGATGACAAAAGACAGAAGACAAATGACAGATGACAAATGACAGAAGACAGATGACAGATGACAGATGACAGATGACAGATGACAGATGACAGATGACAGATGACAGATGACAGATGACAGATCACAGATGACAGATGACAGAAGACAGATGACAGATAACAGATGACAGATGACAAATGACAGAAGACAGATGACAGATGACCGATGACAGATGACAGATGACAGATGACAGATGACAGATGACAGATGACAGATTACAGATGACAGATGACAGATGACAGATAACAGATGACAGATGGCAAATGACAGATGACAAATGACAGATGACAGATGACAGATGACAGATGACAGATGACAGATGACAGATGACAGATGGCAAATGACAGATTACAAATGACAGATGACAGATGACAGATGACAGATGACAGATGACAGATGTCAGATGACAGATGACAAATGACAGAAGACAGATGACATATGACAGATGACAGATGCCTGGTGGCAGATGATAAATGACAATTGAGAGAAGACAGATGACATATGACACATGACAAATGACAGATGATAGATGACATATGAAAGATGATAGATGACATATGACATATAACAGATGACCAATTGCAGATGACATATGACACATGACAGATTACAGATGAGAGATGACAGATGACAGATGAAAGATGACAAATAACAGATGAAAGATGTCAGATGACAGATGACAGATGACAGATGACAGATGACAGATGACAGATGACAGATGTCAGATGACAGATGACAAATGACAGAAGACAGATGACATATGACACATGACAAATGACAGATGATAGATGACATATGAAAGATGATAGATGACATATGACATATAACAGATGACCAATTGCAGATGACATATGACACATGACAGATTACAGATGAGAGATGACAGATGACAGATGAAAGATGACAAATAACAGATGAAAGATGTCAGATGACAGATGACAGATGACAGATGACAGATGACAGATGACAAATGACAGATGAAAGATGACAGATGACAATTGACAGATGACAGATCACAGATGACAGATGACAGATAACAGATGACAGATGACAAATGACAGAAGACAGATGACAGATGACAAATGACAGATGACAGATGACAGATGACAGATGACAGATGACAGATTACAGATGACAGATGACAGATGACAGATAACAGATGACAGATGGCAAATGACAGATGACAAATGACAGATGACAGATGACAGATGACAGATGACAGATGACAGATGACAGATGACAGATGGCAAATGACAGATTACAAATGACAGAAGACAGATGACAGATTACAGATGACAGATGATAGATGACATATGAAAGATGACAGAAGACATATGACAGATGACCGATTGCAGATGACAGATGACACATGACAGATTACAGATGACAGATGACAGATCACAGATCACAGATGACAGATGACAGATGGCAGATGACAGATGACAGATGACAGATGACAGATGACAGATGACAGATGACAGATGACAGATGACCGATGACAGATGACAGATGACAGATAACAGATGACAGATGACAGATGACAGATGACAGGTGACAGATGGCATATGACAGAAAACAGATGACAGATGATAGATGATATATGAAAGATGACAGAGGACATATGACGTATGACAAATGACCGATTGCAGATGACAGATGACAGGTGACAGATAACAGATGACAGATGACAGATGACAAAAGACAGAAGACAAATGACCGATGACAAATGACAGAAGACAGATGACAGATGACAGATGACAGATGATAGATGACAGATGACAGATGGAAAATGGCAGCTGACAAATCACAGATGAAAGATGACAGATGACAGATGACACATGACAGGTTACAAATGACAGATGATAGATGACATATGAAAGATGACAGATGACATATGACAGATGACAGATGATAGATGACAGATGACAGATGACAGATGACAAATGACAGATGAAAGATGACAGATGACAGATGACAGATCACATATCACAGATGACAGATGACAGATAACAGATGACAGATGACAAATGACAGAAGACAGATGACAGATGACAGATGACAGATGACAAATGACAGATGACAGATGACAGATGACAGATGACAGATGACAAATGACAGATGACAGATGACAGATGACAGATGACAGATGACAGATGACAGATGACAGATGACAGATGACAGATGACAGATGACAGATGACAGATGACAGATGACAGATGACAGATGGCATATGACAGATGACACATGACAGATTACAGATGACAGATGGTAGATGATATATGAAAGATGACAGATGACATATGACATATGACAGATGACCGATTGCAGATGACAGATGACAGGTGACAGATAACAGATGACAGATGACAGATGACAAAAGACAGAAGACAAATGACAGATGACAAATGACAGAAGACAGATGACAGATGACAGATGACAGATGACAGATGACAGATGACAGATCACAGATGACAGATGACAGATGACAGAAGACAGATGACAGATAACAGATGACAGATGACAAATGACAGAAGACAGATGACAGATGACCGATGACAGATGACAGATGACAGATGACAGATGACAGATTACAGATGACAGATGACAGATGACAGATGACAGATAACAGATGACAGATGACAGATGACAAAAGACAGAAGACAGATAACAGATGACAGATGACAGATGACAAAAGACAGAAGAAAGATGACGGATGACAGATGACAGATGACAGATGACAGATGACAGATGACAGTTGGCAAATGACAGATTACAAATGACAGATGAAAGATGACAGATGACAGATGACACATGACAGATTACAGATGACAGATGATAGATGACATATGACAGATGACAGATGACAAATGACAGATGACAGATGACAGATGACAGATGACAGATGACAGATGACAGATGACAGATGACAGATGACAGATGACAGATGACAGATGACAGATGACAGATGACAGATGACAGATGACAGATGACAGAAGACAAATGACAGATGACAGATGACAGATGACAGATGACAGGTGACAGATGACAGATGACAGATGACAGATGACAGATGACAGATGACAGATGGCAAATGACAGATTACAAATGACAGATGAAAGATGACAGATGACACATGACAGATTACAAATGACAGGTGATAGATGACATATGACAGATGACAGATGACAAATGACAGATGACAGATGACAGATGACAGATGACAGATGACAGATGACAGATGACAGATGACAGATGACAGATGACAGATGACAGATGACAGATGACAGATGACAGATGACAGATGACAGATGACAGATGACAGATGACAGATGACAGATGACAGATGACAGATGACAGATGACAGATGACAGATGACAGATGACAGATGACAGATAGCATATGACAGATGACATATGACAGATTACAGATGACAGATGATAGATGCCATATGAAAGATGACAGATGACATATGACATATGACGGATGACCGATTGCAGGTGACAGATGACAGGTGACAGATAACAGATGACAGATGACAGATGACAAAAAACGGAAGACAAATGACAGATGACAAATGACAGAAGACAGATGACAGATGACAGATGACAGATGATAAAAAACAGAAGACAGATGACGGATGACAGATGACAGATGACAAATGACAGATGACAGATGCCAGATGACAGATGACAGATGACATATGACAGATGACAGATGCCAGATGACAGATGACATATGACAGATGACAGATGATAGATGACAGATGACAGATGACAGATGACAGATGGCAAATGGCAGATAACAAATAACAGATGAAAGATGACAGATGACACATGACAGATTACAGATGACAGATGATAGATGATATATGAAAGATGACAGCTGACAGATGACAAAAGACAGAAGACAGATGACGGATGACAGATGACAGATGACAGATGACAGATGACAGATGACAGATGACAAAAGGCAGAAGACAAATGACAGATGACAAATGACAGAAGACAGATGACAGATGACAGATGACAGATGACAGATGACAGATGATAGATGACAGATGACAGATGGCAAATGGCAGATGACAAATAACAGATGAAAGATGACACATGACACATTACAGGTTACAGATGACAGATAATAGATGACATATGAAAGATGACAGATGACATATGACAGATGACAGATGACAGATGACAGATGACAGATGACAGATGACAAATGACAGATGAAAGATGACAGATGACAGATGACAGATGACAGATCACAGATGACAGATGACAGATAACAGATGACAGATGACAAATGACAGAAGACAGATGACAGATGACAGATGACAAATGACAGATGACAGATGACAGATGACAGATTACAGATGACAGATGACAGATGACAGATGACAGATGACAGATGACAGATGACAGATGACAGATGGCATATGACAAATGACACATGACAGATTACAGATGACAGATGATAGATGATATATGAAAGATGACAGATGACATATGACATATGACAGATGACCGATTGCAGATGACAGATGACAGGTGACAGATAACATATGACAGATGACAGATGACAAAAGACAGAAGACAAATGACAGATGACAAATGACAGAAGACAGATGACAGATGACAGATGACAGATGACAGATGACAGATGACAGATGACAGATGACAGATGACAGATCACAGATGACAGATGACAGATGACAGAAGACAGATGACAGATAACAGATGACAGATGACAAATGACAGAAGACAGATGACAGATGACCGATGACAGATGGCAGATGATAGATGACAGATGACAGATTACAGATGACAGATGACAGATAACAGATGACAGATGACAGATGACAAAAGACAGAAGACAGATGACGGATGACAGATGACAGATGACAGATGACAGATGACAGATGACAGATGACAGATGACAGATGACAGATGACAGATGACAGATGACAGATGGCAAATGACAGATTACAAACGACAGATGAAAGATGACAGATGACACATGACAGATTGCAGATGACAGATGATAGATGACATATGAAAGATGACAGATGACATATGACATATGACAGATGACCGATTGCAGACGACAAATGACAGGTGACAGATGACAGATGACAGATGATAGATGACATATGAAAGATGACGGATGACAGATGACAGATGACAGATGAGAGATAACAGATGACAAATGACAAATGACAGAAGACAGATGACAGATGACAGATGACAGATGACAGATGACAGATCACAGATGACAGATGACAGATGACAGATGACAGATGACAGATAACAGATGACGGATGACAAATGATAGAAGACAGATGACAGATGACAGATGACAGATGACAGATGACAGATGACAGATCACAGATGACAGACGACAGATGACAGAAGACAGATGACAGATAACAGATGACAGATGACAAATGACAGAAGACAGATGACAGATGACCGATGACAGATGACAGATGACAGATGACAGATGACAGATTACAGATGACAGATGACAGATGACAGATGACAGATAACAGATGACAGATGACAGATGACAAAAGACAGAAGACAGATAACAGATGACAGATGACAGATGACAAAAGACAGAAGAAAGATGACGGATGACAGATGACAGATGACAGATGACAGATGACAGATGACAGTTGGCAAATGACAGATTACAAATGACAGATGAAAGATGACAGATGACAGATGACACATGACAGATTACAGATGACAGATGATAGATGACATATGACAGATGACAGATGACAAATGACAGATGACAGATGACAGATGACAGATGACAGATGACAGATGACAGATGACAGATGACAGATGACAGATGACAGATGACAGATGACAGATGACAGATGACAGATGACAGATGACAGATGACAGATGACAGATGACAGATGACAGATGACAGAAGACAAATGACAGATGACAGATGACAGATGACAGATGACAGATGACAGATGACAGATGACAGATGGCAAATGACAGATTACAAATGACAGATGAAAGATGACAGATGACACATGACAGATTACAAATGACAGGTGATAGATGACATATGACAGATGACAGATGACAAATGACAGATGACAGATGACAGATGACAGATGACAGATGACAGATGACAGATGACAGATGACAGATGACAGATGACAAATGACAGATGACAAATGACAGATGACAGATGACAGATGACAGATGACAGATGACAGATGACAGATGACAGATGACAGATGACAGATGACAGATGACAGATGACAGATGACAGATGACAGATAGCATATGACAGATGACATATGACAGATTACAGATGACAGATGATAGATGCCATATGAAAGATGACAGATGACATATGACATATGACGGATGACCGATTGCAGGTGACAGATGACAGGTGACAGATAACAGATGACAGATGACAGATGACAAAAAACGGAAGACAAATGACAGATGACAAATGACAGAAGACAGATGACAGATGACAGATGACAGATGATAAAAAACAGAAGACAGATGACGGATGACAGATGACAGATGACAAATGACAGATGACAGATGCCAGATGACAGATGACAGATGACATATGACAGATGACAGATGCCAGATGACAGATGACATATGACAGATGACAGATGATAGATGACAGATGACAGATGACAGATGACAGATGGCAAATGGCAGATGACAAATAACAGATGAAAGATGACAGATGACACATGACAGATTACAGATGACAGATGATAGATGATATATGAAAGATGACAGCTGACAGATGACAAAAGACAGAAGACAGATGACGGATGACAGATGACAGATGACAGATGACAGATGACAGATGACAGATGACAAAAGGCAGAAGACAAATGACAGATGACAAATGACAGAAGACAGATGACAGATGACAGATGACAGATGACAGATGATAGATGACAGATGACAGATGGCAAATGGCAGATGACAAATAACAGATGAAAGGTGACAGATGACACATTACAGGTTACAGATGACAGATAATAGATGACATATGAAAGATGACAGATGACATATGACAGATGACAGATGACAGATGACAGATGACAGATGACAGATGACAAATGACAGATGAAAGATGACAGATGACAGATGACAGATGACAGATCACAGATGACAGATGACAGATAACAGATGACAGATGACAAATGACAGAAGACAGATGACAGATGACAGATGACAAATGACAGATGACAGATGACAGATGACAGATTACAGATGACAGATGACAGATGACAGATGACAGATGACAGATGACAGATGACAGATGACAGATGACAGATGACAGATGGCATATGACAAATGACACATGACAGATTACAGATGACAGATGATAGATGATATATGAAAGATGACAGATGACATATGACATATGACAGATGACCGATTGCAGATGACAGATGACAGGTGACAGATAACATATGACAGATGACAGATGACAAAAGACAGAAGACAAATGACAGATGACAAATGACAGAAGACAGATGACAGATGACAGATGACAGATGACAGATGACAGATGACAGATGACAGATCACAGATGACAGATGACAGATGACAGAAGACAGATGACAGATAACAGATGACAGATGACAAATGACAGAAGACAGATGACAGATGACCGATGACAGATGGCAGATGATAGATGACAGATGACAGATTACAGATGACAGATGACAGATAACAGATGACAGATGACAGATGACAAAAGACAGAAGACAGATGACGGATGACAGATGACAGATGACAGATGACAGATGACAGATGACAGATGACAGATGACAGATGACAGATGACAGATGACAGATGACAGATGGCAAATGACAGATTACAAACGACAGATGAAAGATGACAGATGACACATGACAGATTGCAGATGACAGATGATAGATGACATATGAAAGATGACAGATGACATATGACATATGACAGATGACCGATTGCAGACGACAAATGACAGGTGACAGATGACAGATGACAGATGATAGATGACATATGAAAGATGACGGATGACAGATGACAGATGACAGATGAGAGATAACAGATGACAAATGACAAATGACAGAAGACAGATGACAGATGACAGATGACAGATGACAGATGACAGATCACAGATGACAGATGAGAGATGACAGATGACAGATGACAGATAACAGATGACGGATGACAAATGATAGAAGACAGATGACAGATGACAGATGACAGATGACAGATGACAGATTACAGATGACAGATGACAGATGACAGATGACAGATGACAGATAACAGATGACAGATGACAGATGACAAAAGACAGATGACAGATGACAGATGACAGATGACAGATTACAGATGACAGATGACAGATAACAGATGACAGATGACAGATGACAAAAGACAGGAGACAGATGACGGATGACAGATGACAGATGACAGATGACAGATGGCAAATGACAGATTACAAATGACAGATGAAAGATGACAGATGACAGATGACACATGACAGATTACAGATGACAGATGATAGATGACATATGAAAGATGACAGATGACATATGACATATGACAGATGACCGATTGCAGACGACAAATGACAGGTGACAGATGACAGATGACAGATGATAGATGACATATGAAAGATGACGGATGACAGATGACAGATGACAGATGAGAGATAACAGATGACAGATGACAAATGACAGAAGACAGATGACAGATGACAGATGGCAAATGACAGATTACAAATGACAGATGAAAGATGACAGATGACAGATGACACATGACAGATTACAGATGACAGATGATAGATGACATATGAAAGATGACAGATGACATATGACATATGACAGATGACCGATTGCAGACGACAAATGACAGGTGACAGATGACAGATGACAGATGACAGATGACAGATGACAGATGACAGATGACAGATGACAGATGAAAGATGACAGATGACAGATGACACATGACAGATTACAGATGACAGATGACAGATGACAGATGACAGATGGCAAATGACAGATTACAAATGACAGATGAAAGATGACAAATGACAGATGACACATGACAGATTACAGATGACAGATGATAGATGACATATGAAAGATGACAGATGAAATATGACATATGACAGATGACCGATTGCAGACGACAGCTAACAGGTGACAGATGACAGATGACAGATGACCGAAGACAGATGACAGATGACAGATGACAGATGACAGATCACAGATGACAGATGACAGATGACAGATAACAGATGACTGATGACAAATGGCAGAAGACAGATGACATATGACAGATGACAGATGCCTGATGGCAGATGATAAATGACAATTGACATATGACATACGACAAATGACAGATGACATATGACACATGACAAATGACAGATGATAGATGACATATGAAAGATGATAGATGATATATGACATATAACAGATGACCAATTGCAGATGACATATGACACATGACAGATTACAGATGAGAGATGACAGATGAAAGATGACAAATAACAGATGAAAGATGACAGATGACAGATGACACATGACAGATTACAGATGACAGATGATAGATGACATATGAAAGATGACAGAAGACATATGACAGATGACCGATTGCAGATGACAGATGACACATGACAGATTACAGATGAAAGATGACAGATGACAGATTACAGATGAGAGATGACAGATTACAGATGACAGTTGACAGATGACAGATGACGGATGACAGTTGAAAGAGAACAAATGACAGATGACAGATGACAGATGACAGATTACAGATGACAGATGACAGATAACAGATGACAGATGACAGATGACAAAAGACAGAAGACAGATGACGGATGACAGATGACAGATGACAGATGAGAGATAACAGATGACAGATGACAAATGACAGAAGACAGATGACAGATGACAGATGACAGATGACAGATGACAAAAGACAGATGACAGATGACAGATGACAGATGACAGATGACAGATTACAGATGACAGATGACAGATAACAGATGACAGATAACAGATGACAAAAGACAGAAGACAGATGACGGATGACAGATGACAGATGACAGATGACAGATGACAGATGACAGATGACAGATGACAGATGACAGATGAGAGATAACAGATGACAGATGACAAATGACAGAAGACAGATGACAGATGACAGATGACAGATGCCAGATGACAAAAGACAGATGACAGATGACAGATGACAGATGACAGATTACAGATGACAGATTACAGATAACAGATGACAGATGACAGATGACAAAAGACAGAAGACAGATGACGGATGACAGATGACAGATGACAGATGACAGATGACAGATGACAGATGACAGATGACAGATGACAGATGACAGATGACAGATGACAGATGACAGATGACAGATGACAGATGACAGATGATAGATGACAGATGGCATATGGCAAATGACATATGACAGATTACAGATGACAGATGATAGGTGACATATGAAAGATGACAGATGAGATATGACATATGACGGATGACCGATTGCAGATGACAGATGACAGGTGACAGATAACAGATGACAGATGACAAAAAACGGAAGACAAATGACAGATGACAAATGACAGAAGACAGATGACAGATGACAGATGACAGATGATAAAAGACAGAAGACAGATGACGGATGACAGATGACAGATGACAGATGACAGATGACAGATGACAGATGCCAGATGACAGATGACAGATGACATATGACAGATGACAGATGACAGATGCCAGATGACAGATGACATATGACAGATGACAGATGACAGATGATAGATGACAGATGACAGATGGCAAATGACAGATGACAAATGACAGATGACAGATGACAGATGACAGATGACAGATGACAGATGACAGATGACAGATAACAGATGACAGATGACAAATGACAGAAGACAGATGACAGATGAAAGATGACAGATGACAGATGACAGATGACAGATGACAAAAGACAGAAGACAGATAACAGATGACAGCTGACAGATGACAAAAGACAGAAGACAGATGACGGATGACAGATGACAGATGACAAATGACAGATGACAGATGACAGATGACAGATGACAGATGACAGATGACAGGTGACAGATGGCATATGACAGAAAACAGATGACAGATGATAGATGACATATGAAAGATGACAGATGACATATGACATATGACAAATGATCGATTGCAGATGACAGATGACAGGTGACAGATAACAGATGACAGATGACAGATGCCAGATGACAGATGATAAAAGACAGAAGACAGATGACGGATGACAGATGACAGATGACAGATGACAGATGACAGATGACAGATGACAGATGCCAGATGACAGATGACAGATGACATATGACAGATGACAGATGACAGATGCCAGATGACAGATGACATATGACAGATGACAGATGACAGATGATAGATGACAGATGACAGATGGCAAATGACAGATGACAAATGACAGAAGACAGATGACAGATGACAGATGATAAAAGACAGAAGACAGATGACGGATGACAGATGACAGATGACAGATGACAGATGACAGATGACAGATGACAGATGCCAGATGACAGATGACAGATGACATATGACAGATGACAGATGACAGATGACAGATGCCAGATGACAGATGACATATGACAGATGACAGATGACAGATGACAGATGATAGATGGCAGATGACAGATGGCAAATGGCAGATGACAAATAACAGATGAAAGATGACAGATGACACATTACAGGTTACAGATGACAGATAACAGATGACAGATGACAAATGACAGAAGACAGATGACAGATGAAAGATGACAGATGACAGATGACAGATGACAAAAGACAGAAGACAGATAACAGATGACAGCTGACAGATGACAAAAGACAGAAGACAGATGACGGATGACAGATGACAGATGACAGATGACAGATGACAGATGACAGATGACAGGTGACAGATGGCATATGACAGAAAACAGATGACAGATGATAGATGACATATGAAAGATGACAGATGACATATGACATATTACAAATGAACGATTGCAGATGACAGATGACAGATGACAGATGACAAATGACAGATGAAAGATGACAGATGACAGATGACAGATGACAGATGACAGATCACAGATGACAGATGACAGATAACAGATGACAGATGACAAATGACAGATGACAAATGACAGAAGACAGATGACAGATGACAGATGACAGATGACAGATGACAGTTGACAGATGACAGATGACAGATCACAGATGACAGATGACAGTTGACAGAAGACAGATGACAGATAACAGATGACAGATGACAAATGACAGATGACAGATGACCGATGACAGATGGCAGATGACAGATGACAGATGACAGATTACAGATGACAGATGACAGATGACAGATAACAGATGACAGATGACAGATGACAAAAGACAGAATACAGATGATGGATGACAGATGACAGATGACAGATGACAGATGACAGATGACAGATGACAGATGACAGATGGCAAATGACAGATTACAAACGACAGATGAAAGATGACAGATGACACATGACAGATTGCAGATGACAGATGATAGATGACATATGAAAGATGACAGATGACATATGACATATGACAGATGACCGATTGCAGACGACAAATGACAGGTGACAGATGACAGATGACAGATGATAGATGACATATGAAAGATGACGGATGACAGACGACAGATGACAGATGAGAGATAACAGATGACAGATGACAAATGACAGATGACAGATGACAGATGACATATGAAAGATGACGGATGACAGATGACAGATGACAGATGAGAGATAACAGATGACAGATGACAAATGACAGATGACAGATGACAGATGACAGATGACAGATGACAGATGACAGATGACAGATCACAGATGACAGATGACAGATGACAGATGACAGATGACAGATGACAGATGACAGATAACAGATGACGGATGACAAATGATAGAAGACAGATGACAGATGACAGATGACAGATGACAGATGACCGATGACAGATTACAGATGACAGATGACAGATGACAGATGACAGATGACAGATAACAGATGACAGATGACAGATGACAAAAGACAGATGACAGATGACAGATGACAGATGACAGATTACAGATGACAGATGACAGATAACAGATGACAGATGACAAAAGACAGAAGACAGATGACGGATGACAGATGACAGATGACAGATGACAGATGACAGATGACAGATGGCAAATGACAGATTACAAATGACAGATGAAAGATGACAGATGACAGATGACACATGACAGATTACAGATGACAGATGATAGATGACATATGAAAGATGACAGATGACATAAGACATATGACAGATGACCGATTGCAGACGACAAATGACAGGTGACAGATGACAGATGACAGATGATAGATGACGTATGAAAGATGACGGATGAGAGATGACAGATGACAGATGAGAGATAACAGATGACAGATGACAAATGACAGAAAACAGATGACAAATGACAGATGACAGATCACAGATGACAGATGACAGATGACAGATGACAGATGACAGATAACAGATGACAGATGACAAATGACAGAAGACAGATGACAGATGACAGATGACAGATGACAGATGACAGATGACAGATGACAGATGACAGATGACAGATGGCAAATGACAGATTACAAATGACAGATGAAAGATGACAAATGACAGGTGACACATGACAGATTACAGATGACAGATGATAGATGACATATGAAAGATGACAGATGAAATATGACATATGACAGATGACCGATTGCAGACGACAGCTAACAGGTGACAGATGACAGATGACAGATGACCGATGACAGATGACAGATGACAGATGACAGATGACAGATCACAGATGACAGATGACAGATGACAGATAACAGATGACAGATGACAAATGACAGAAGACAGATGACATATGACAGATGACAGATGCCTGATGGCAGATGATAAATGACAATTGACATATGACATACGACAAATGACAGATGACATATGACACATGACAAATGACAGATGATAGATGACATATGAAAGATGATAGAAGACATATGACATATAACAGATGACCAATTGCAGATGACATATGACACATGACAGATTACAGATGAGAGATGACAGATGACAGATGAAAGATGACAAATAACAGATGAAAGATGACAGATGACAGATGACACATGACAGATTACAGATGACAGATGATAGATGACATATGAAAGATGACAGAAGACATATGACAGATGACCGATTGCAGATGACAGATGACACATGACAGATTACAGATGAAAGATGACAGATGACAGATTACAGATGAGAGATGACAGATTACAGATGACAGATGACAGATGACAGATGACGGATGACAGATGACAGAGAACAGATGACAGATGACAGATGACAGATGACAGATGACAGATTACAGATGACAGATGACAGATAACAGATGACAGATGACAGATGACAAAAGACAGAAGACAGATGACGGATGACAGATGACAGATGACAGATGACAGATGAGAGATAACAGATGACAGATTACAGATGAGAGATGACAGATTACAGATGACAGATGACAGATGACAGATGACGGATGACAGATGACAGAGAACAGATGACAGATGACAGATGACAGATGACAGATTACAGATGACAGATGACAGATAACAGATGACAGATGACAGATGACAAAAGACAGAAGACAGATGACGGATGACAGATAACAGATGACAGATGACAGATGACAAAAGGCAGAAGACAAATGACAGATGACAAATGACAGAAGACAGATGACAGATGACAGATGACAGATGACAGATGACAGATGACAGATGATAGATGACAAAAGGCAGAAGACAAATGACAGATGACAAATGACAGAAGACAGATGACAGATGACAGATGACAGATGACAGATGACAGATGACAGATGATAAATGACAGATGACAGATGGCAAATGGAAGATGACAAATAACAGATGAAAGATGACAGATGACACATTACAGGTTACAGATGACAGATGATAGATGACATATGAAAGATGACAGATGACATATGACAGATGACAGATGACAGATGACAAATGACAGATGACAAATGACAGATGAAAGATGACAGATGACAGATGACAGATGACAGATGACACATGACAGATTACAGATGACAGATGATAGATGACATATGAAAGATGACAGAAGACATATGACAGATGACCTATTGCAGATGACAGATGACACATGACAGATTACAGATGAAAGATGACAGATGACAGATTACAGATGAGAGATGACAGATTACAGATGACAGATGACAGATGACAGATGACGGATGACAGATGACAGAGAACAGATGACAGATGACAGATGACAGATGACAGATTACAGATGACAGATGACAGATGACAGATAACAGATGACAGATGACAAAAGACAGAAGACAGATGACGGATGACAGATAACAGATGACAGATGACAAAAGGCAGAAGACAAATGACAGATGACAAATGACAGAAGACAGATGACAGATGACAGATGACAGATGACAGATGACAGATGACAGATGATAGATGACAGATGACAGATGGCAAATGGCAGATGACAAATAACAGATGACAGATGACACATTACAGGTTACAGATGACAGATGATAGATGACATATGAAAAATGACAGATGACATATGACAGATGACAGATGACAGATGACAGATGACAGATGACAGATGACAAATGACAGATGAAAATTGACAGATGACAGATGACAGATGACAGATCACAGATGACAGATGACAGATAACAGATGACAGATGACAAATGACAGAAGACAGATGACAGATGACAGATGACAAATGACAGATGACAGATGACAGATGACAGATTACAGATGACAGATGACAGATGACAGATGACAGATGACAGATGACAGATGACAGATGACAGATGACAGATGACAGATGACAGATGGCATATGACAGATGACACATGACAGATTACAGATGACAGATGATAGATGATATATGAAAGATGACAGATGACATATGACATATGACAGATGACCGATTGCAGATGACAGATGACAGGTGACAGATAACAGATGACAGATGACAGATGACAAAAGAAAGAAGACAAATGACAAATGACAAATGACAGAAGACAGATGACAGATGACAGATGACAGATGACAGATGACAGATGACAGATGACAGATGACAGATGACAGATGACAGATGACAGATCACAGATGACAGATGACAGATGACAGATGACAGATGACAGATAACAGATGACGGATGACAAATGATAGAAGACAGATGACAGATGACAGATGACAGATGACAGATGACAGATTACAGATGACAGATGACAGATGACAGATGACAGATGACAGATGACAGATGACAGATGACAGATAACAGATGACAGATGACAGATGACAAAAGACAGATGACAGATGACAGATGACAGATGACAGATGACAGATTACAGATGACAGATGACAGATAACAGATGACAGATGACAGATGACAAAAGACAGAAGACAGATGACGGATGACAGATGACAGATGACAGATGACAGATGACAGATGACAGATGGCAAATGACAGATTACAAATGACAGATGAAAGATGACAAAAGACAGAAGACAGATGACGGATGACAGATGACAGATGACAGATGACAGATGACAGATGACAGATGACAGATGACAGATGACAGATGGCAAATGACAGATTACAAACGACAGATGAAAGATGACAGATGACACATGACAGATTGCAGATGACAGATGATAGATGACATATGAAAGATAACAGATGACATATGACATATAACAGATGACCGATTGCAGACGACAAATGACAGGTGACAGATGACAGATGACAGATGATAGATGACATATGAAAGATGACGGATGACAGATGACAGATGACAGATGAGAGATAACAGATGACAGATGACAAATGACAGAAGACAGATGACAGATGACAGATGACAGATGACAGATGACAGATCACAGATGACAGATGACAGATGACAGATGACAGATAACAGATGACGGATGACAAATGATAGAAGACAGATGACAGATGACAGATGACAGATGACAGATGACAGATGACAGATGACAGATTACAGATGACAGATGACAGATGACAGATGACAGATGACAGATAACAGATGACAGATGACAGATGACAAAAGACAGATGACAGATGACAGATGACAGATGACAGATGACAGATTACAGATGACAGATGACAGATAACAGATGACAGATGACAGATGACAAAAGACAGAAGACAGATGACGGATGACAGATGACAGATGACAGATGACAGATGACAGATGACAGATGACAGATGGCAAATGACAGATTACAAATGACAGATGAAAGATGACAGATGACAGATGACACATGACAGATTACAGATGACAGATGATAGATGACATATGAAAGATGACAGATGACATATGACATATGACAGATGACCGATTGCAGACGACAAAAGACAGGTGACAGATGACAGATGACAGATGATAGATGACATATGAAAGATGACGGATGACAGATGACAGATGACAGATGAGAGATAACAGATGACAGATGACAAATGACAGAAGACAGATGACAGATGACAGATGACAGATGACAGATCACAGATGACAGATGACAGATGACAGATGACAGATGACAGATGACAGATAACAGATGACAGATGACAAATGACAGAAGACAGATGACAGATGACAGATGACAGATGACAGATGACAGATGACAGATGACAGATGACAGATGACAGATGACAGATGGCAAATGACAGATTACAAATGACAGATGAAAGATGACAAATGACAGATGACACATGACTGATTACAGATGACAGATGATAGATGACATATGAAAGATGACAGATGAAATATGACATATGACAGATGACCGATTGCAGACGACAGCTAACAGGTGACAGATGACAGATGACAGATGACCGATGACAGATGACAGATGACAGATGACAGATGACAGATCACAGATGACAGATGACAGATGACAGATAACAGATGACAGATGACAAATGACAGAAGACAGATGACATATGACAGATGACAGATGCCTGATGGCAGATGATAAATGACAATTGACATATGACATACGACAAATGACAGATGACATATGACACATGACAAATGACAGATGATAGATGACATATGAAAGATGATAGATGACATATGACATATAACAGATGACCAATTGCAGATGACATATGACACATGACAGATTACAGATGAGAGATGACAGATGACAGATGAAAGATGACAAATAACAGATGAAAGATGACAGATGACAGATGACACATGACAGATTACAGATGACAGATGATAGATGACATATGAAAGATGACAGAAGACATATGACAGATGACCGATTGTAGATGACAGATGACACATGACAGATTACAGATGAAAGATGACAGATGACAGATTTCAGATGAGAGATGACAGATTACAGATGACAGATGACAGATGACAGATGACGGATGACAGATGAAAGAGAACAGATGACAGATGACAGATGACAGATGACAGATTACAGATTACAGATGACAGATGACAGATAACAGATGACAGATGACAGATGACAAAAGACAGAAGACAGATGACGGATGACAGATGACAGATGACAGATGACAGATGAGAGATAACAGATGACAAATGACAAATGACAGAAGACAGATGACAGATGACAGATGACAGATGACAGATGACAAAAGACAGATGACAGATGACAGATGACAGATGACAGATGACAGGTTACAGATGACAAATGACAGATGACAAATAACAGATGACAGATAACAGATGACAAAAGACAGAAGACAGATGACGGATGACAGATGACAGATGACAGATGACAGATGACAGATGACAGATGACAGATGACAGATGACAGATGAGAGTTAACAGATGACAGATGACAAATGACAGAAGACAGATGACAGATGACAGATGACAGATGACAAAAGACAGATGACAGATGACAGATGACAGATTACAGATGACAGATGACAGATGACAGATAACAGATGACAGATGACAGATGACAAAAGACAGAAGACAGATGACGGATGACAGATGACAGATGACAGATGACAGATTACAGATGACAGATGACAGATGACAGATGACAGATGACAGATGACAGATGACAGATAACAGATGACAGATGACAGATGACAAAAGACAGATGACAGATGACAGATGACAGATGACAGATGACAAAAGACAGATGACAGATGACAGATGACAGATGACAGATGACAGATTACAGATGACAGATGACAGATAACAGATGACAGATGACAGATGACAAAAGACAGAAGACAGATGACGGATGACAGATGACAGATGACAGATGACAGATGAGAGATAACAGATGACAAATGACAAATGACAGAAGACAGATGACAGATGACAGATGACAGATGACAGATGACAAAAGACAGATGACAGATGACAGATGACAGATGACAGATGACAGATTACAGATGACAAATGACAGATGACAGATAACAGATGACAGATAACAGATGACAAAAGACAGAAGACAGAAGACAGATGACAGATGACAGATGACAGATGACAGATGACAGATGACAGATGACAGATGACAGATGACAGATGACAGATGACAGATGACAGATCACAGATGACAGATGACAGATGACAGATGACAGATGACAGATAACAGATGACGGATGACAAATGATAGAAGACAGATGACAGATGACAGATGACAGATGACAGATGACAGATTACAGATGACAGATGACAGATGACAGATGACAGATGACAGATGACAGATGACAGATAACAGATGACAGATGACAGATGACAAAAGACAGATGACAGATGACAGATGACAGATGACAGATGACAGATGACAGATTACAGATGACAGATGACAGATAACAGATGACAGATGACAGATGACAAAAGACAGAAGACAGATGACGGATGACAGATGACAGATGACAGATGACAGATGACAGATGACAGATGGCAAATGACAGATTACAAATGACAGATGAAAGATGACAAAAGACAGAAGACAGATGACGGATGACAGATGACAGATGACAGATGACAGATGACAGATGACAGATGACAGATGACAGATGACAGATGACAGATGGCAAATGACAGATTACAAACGACAGATGAAAGATGACAGATGACACATGACAGATTGCAGATGACAGATGATAGATGACATATGAAAGATGACAGATGACATATGACATATAACAGATGACCGATTGCAGACGACAAATGACAGGTGACAGATGACAGATGACAGATGATAGATGACATATGAAAGATGACGGATGACAGATGACAGATGACAGATGAGAGATAACAGATGACAGATGACAAATGACAGAAGACAGATGACAGATGACAGATGACAGATGACAGATGACAGATCACAGATGACAGATGACAGATGACAGATGACAGATAACAGATGACGGATGACAAATGATAGAAGACAGATGACAGATGACAGATGACAGATGACAGATGACAGATGACAGATTACAGATGACAGATGACAGATGACAGATGACAGATGACAGATGACAGATAACAGATGACAGATGACAGATGACAAAAGACAGATGACAGATGACAGATGACAGATGACAGATGACAGATTACAGATGACAGATGACAGATAACAGATGACAGATGACAGATGACAAAAGACAGAAGACAGATGACGGATGACAAATGACAGATGACAGATGACAGATGACAGATGACAGATGACAGATGACAGATGGCAAATGACAGATTACAAATGACAGATGAAAGATGACAGATGACAGATGACACATGACAGATTACAGATGACAGATGATAGATGACATATGAAAGATGACAGATGACATATGACATATGACAGATGACCGATTGCAGACGACAAATGACAGGTGACAGATGACAGATGACAGATGATAGATGACATATGAAAGATGACGGATGACAGATGACAGATGACAGATGAGAGATAACAGATGACAGATGACAAATGACAGAAGACAGATGACAGATGACAGATGACAGATGACAGATCACAGATGACAGATGACAGATGACAGATGACAGATGACAGATGACAGATAAAAGATGACAGATGACAAATGACAGAAGACAGATGACAGATGACAGATGACAGATGACAGATGACAGATGACAGATGACAGATGACAGATGACAGATGACAGATGGCAAATGACAGATTACAAATGACAGATGAAAGATGACAAATGACAGATGACACATGACTGATTACAGATGACAGATGATAGATGACATATGAAAGATGACAGATGAAATATGACATATGACAGATGACCGATTGCAGACGACAGCTAACAGGTGACAGATGACAGATGACAGATGACCGATGACAGATGACAGATGACAGATGACAGATGACAGATCACAGATGACAGATGACAGATGACAGATAACAGATGACAGATGACAAATGACAGAAGACAGATGACATATGACAGATGACAGATGCCTGATGGCAGATGATAAATGACAATTGACATATGACATACGACAAATGACAGATGACATATGACACATGACAAATGACAGATGATAGATGACATATGAAAGATGATAGATGACATATGACATATAACAGATGACCAATTGCAGATGACATATGACACATGACAGATTACAGATGAGAGATGACAGATGACAGATGAAAGATGACAAATAACAGATGAAAGATGACAGATGACAGATGACACATGACAGATTACAGATGACAGATGATAGATGACATATGAAAGATGACAGAAGACATATGACAGATGACCGATTGTAGATGACAGATGACACATGACAGATTACAGATGAAAGATGACAGATGACAGATTTCAGATGAGAGATGACAGATTACAGATGACAGATGACAGATGACAGATGACGGATGACAGATGAAAGAGAACAGATGACAGATGACAGATGACAGATGACAGATTACAGATTACAGATGACAGATGACAGATAACAGATGACAGATGACAGATGACAAAAGACAGAAGACAGATGACGGATGACAGATGACAGATGACAGATGACAGATGAGAGATAACAGATGACAAATGACAAATGACAGAAGACAGATGACAGATGACAGATGACAGATGACAGATGACAAAAGACAGATGACAGATGACAGATGACAGATGACAGATGACAGATGACAGATTACAGATGACAAATGACAGATGACAGATAACAGATGACAGATAACAGATGACAAAAGACAGAAGACAGATGACGGATGACAGATGACAGATGACAGATGACAGATGACAGATGACAGATGACAGATGACAGATGAGAGATAACAGATGACAGATGACAAATGACAGAAGACAGATGACAGATGACAGATGACAGATGACAAAAGACAGATGACAGATGACAGATGACAGATTACAGATGACAGATGACAGATGACAGATAACAGATGACAGATGACAGATGACAAAAGACAGAAGACAGATGACGGATGACAGATGACAGATGACAGATGACAGATGACAGATGACAGATGACAGATGACAGATGACAGATGACAGATGACAGATGACAGATGACAGATGACAGATGACAGATGACAGATGACAGATGACAGATGACAGATGACAGATGACAGATGACAGATGACAGATGACAGATGACAGATGGCATATGACAGATGACATATGACAGATTACAGATGACAGATGATAGGTGACATATGAAAGATGACAGATGACATATGACATATGACGGATGACCGATTGCAGATGACAGATGACAGGTGACAGATAACAGATGACAGATGACAGATGACAAAAAACGGAAGACAAATGACAGATGACAAATGACACAAGACAGATGACAGATGACAGATGACAGATGATAAAAGACAGAAGACAGATGACGGATGACAGATGACAAATGACAGATGACAGATGACAGATGACAGATGCCAGATGACAGATGACATATGACAGATGACAGATGCCAGATGACAGATGACATATGACAGATGACAGATGACAGATGACAGATGATAGATGACAGATGACAGATGGCAAATGACAGATGACAAATGACAGATGACAGATGACAGATGACAGATGACAGATGACAGATGACAGATAACAGATGACAGATGACAAATAACAGAAGACAGATGACAGATGAAAGATGACAGATGACAGATGACAGATGACAGATGACAAAAGACAGAAGACAGATAACAGATGACAGCTGACAGATGACAAAAGACAGAAGACAGATGACGGATGACAGATGACAGATGACAGATGACAGATGACAGATGACAGATGACAGATGACAGATGACAGATGACAGATGACAGGTGACAGATGGCATATGACAGAAAACAGATGACAGATGATAGATGACATATGAGAGATGACAGATGACATATGACATATGACAAATGATCGATTGCAGATGAAAGATGACAGGTGACAGATAACAGATGACAGATGACAGATGACAAAAGGCAGAAGACAAATGACAGATGACAAATGACAGAAGACAGATGACAGATGACAGATGACAGATGACAGATGACAGATGACAGATGATAGATGACAGATGACAGATGGCAAATGGCAGATGACAAATAACAGATGAAAGATGACAGATGACACATTTCAAGTTACAGATGACAGATGATAGATGACATATGAAAGATGACAGATGACATATGACAGATGACAGATGACAGATGACAGATGACAGATGACAAATGACAGATGAAAGATGACAGATGACAGATGACAGATGACAGATGACAGATCACAGATGACAGATAACAGATGACAGATGACAAATGACAGAAGACAGATGACAGATGACAGATGACAAATGACAGATGACAGATGACAGATGACAGATGACAGATGACAGATGACAGATGACAGATGACAGATGACAGATGACAGATGACAGATGACAGATGACAGATGGCATATGACAGATGACACATGACAGATTACAGATGACAGATGATAGATGATATATGAAAGATGACAGATGAAATATGACATATGACAGATGACCGATTGCAGATGACAGATGACAGGTGACAGATAACAGATGACAGATGACAGATGACAAAAGACAGAAGACAAATGACAGATGACAAATGACAGAAGACAGATGACAGATGACAGATGACAGATGACAGATGACAGATGACAGTTGACAGATGACAGATGACAGATCACAGATGACAGATGACAGATGACAGAAGACAGATGACAGATAACAGATGACAGATGACAAATGACAGAAGACAGATGACAGATGACCGATGACAGATGGCAGATGACAGATGACAGATGACAGATTACAGATGACAGATGACAGATGACAGATAACAGATGACAGATGACAGATGACAAAAGACAGAAGACAGATGATGGATGACAGATGACAGATGACAGATGACAGATGACAGATGACAGATGACAGATGGCAAATGACAGATTACAAACGACAGATGAAAGATGACAGATGACACATGACAGATTGCAGATGACAGATGATAGATGACATATGAAAGATGACAGATGACATATGACATATGACAGATGACCGATTGCAGACGACAAATGACAGGTGACAGATGACAGATGACAGATGATAGATGACATATGAAAGATGTCGGATGACAGATGACAGATGACAGATGAGAGATAACAGATGACAGATGACAAATGACAGAAGACAGATGACAGATGACAGATGACAGATGACAGATCACAGATGACAGATGACAGATGACAGATGACAGATAACAGATGAAGGATGACAAATGATAGAAGACAGATGACAGATGACAGATGACAGATGACAGATGACAGATGACAGATGACAGATTGCAGATGACAGATGACAGATGACAGATGACAGATGACAGATGACAGATAACAGATGACAGATGACAGATGACAAAAGACAGATGACAGATGACAGATGACAGATGACAGATTACAGATGACAGATGACAGATAACAGATGACAGATGACAGATGACAAAAGACAGAAGACAGATGACGGATGACAGATGACAGATGACAGATGACAGATGACAGATGACAGATGGCAAATGACAGATTACAAATGACAGATGAAAGATGACAGATGACAGATGACACATGACAGATTACAGATGACAGATGATAGATGACATATGAAAGATGACAGATGACATATGACATATGACAGATGACCGATTGCAGACGACAAATGACAGGTGACAGATGACAGATGACAGATGATAGATAACATATGAAAGATGACGGATGACAGATGACAGATGACAGATGAGAGATAACAGATGACAGATGACAGATGACAAAAGACAGAAGACAGATGACGGATGACAGATGACAGATGACAGATGACAGATGACAGATGACAGATGGCAAATGACAGATTACAAATGACAGATGAAAGATGACAAAAGACAGAAGACAGATGACGGATGACAGATGACAGATGACAGATGACAGATGACAGATGACAGATGACAGATGACAGATGACAGATGGCAAATGACAGATTACAAACGACAGATGAAAGATGACAGATGACACATGACAGATTGCAGATGACAGATGACAGATGACAGATAACAGATGAAGGATGACAAATGATAGAAGACAGATGACAGATGACAGATGACAGATGACAGATGACAGATGACAGATGACAGATTACAGATGACAGATGACAGATGACAGATGACAGATGACAGATGACAGATAACAGATGACAGATGACAGATGACAAAAGACAGATGACAGATGACAGATGACAGATGACAGATTACAGATGACAGATGACAGATAACAGATGACAGATGACAGATGACAGATGACAGATAACAGATGACAGATGACAGATGACAAAAGACAGAAGACAGATGATGGATGACAGATGACAGATGACAGATGACAGATGACAGATGACAGATGACAGATGACAGATGGCAAATGACAGATTACAAATGACAGATGAAAGATTACAGATGACAGATGACAGATGACAGATGACAGATGACAGATGACAGATGACAGATAACAGATGACAGATGATAGATGACATATGAAAGATGACAGATGAAATATGACATATGACAGATGACCGATTGCAGACGACAGCTAACAGGTGACAGATGACAGATGACAGATGACCGATGACAGATGACAGATGACAGATGACAGATGACAGATCACAGATGACAGATGACAGATGACAGATAACAGATGACAGATGACAAATGACAGAAGACAGATGACATATGACAGATGACAGATGCCTGATGGCAGATGATAAATGACAATTGACATATGACATACGACAAATGACAGATGACATATGACACATGACAAATGACAGATGATAGATGACATATGAAAGATGATAGATGACATATGACATATAACAGATGACCAATTGCAGATGACATATGACACATGACAGATTACAGATGAGAGATGACAGATGACAGATGAAAGATGACAAATAACAGATGAAAGATGACAGATGACAGATGACACATGACAGATTACAGATGACAGATGATAGATGACATATGAAAGATGACAGAAGACATATGACAGATGACCGATTGTAGATGACAGATGACACATGACAGATTACAGATGAAAGATGACAGATGACAGATTTCAGATGAGAGATGACAGATTACAGATGACAGATGACAGATGACAGATGACGGATGACAGATGAAAGAGAACAGATGACAGATGACAGATGACAGATGACAGATTACAGATTACAGATGACAGATGACAGATAACAGATGACAGATGACAGATGACAAAAGACAGAAGACAGATGACGGATGACAGATGACAGATGACAGATGACAGATGAGAGATAACAGATGACAGATGACAAATGACAGAAGACAGATGACAGATGACAGATGACAGATGACAGATGACAGATGACAAAAGACAGATGACAGATGACAGATGACAGATGACAGATGACAGATTACAGATGACAAATGACAGATGACAGATAACAGATGACAGATAACAGATGACAAAAGACAGAAGACAGATGACGGATGACAGATGACAGATGACAGATGACAGATGACAGATGACAGATGACAGATGACAGATGACAGATGAGAGATAACAGATGACAGATGACAAATGACAGAAGACAGATGACAGATGACAGATGACAGATGACAAAAGACAGATGACAGATGACAGATGACAGATTACAGATGACAGATGACAGATGACAGATAACAGATGACAGATGACAGATGACAAAAGACAGAAGACAGATGACGGATGACAGATGACAGATGACAGATGACAGATGACAGATGACAGATGACAGATGACAGATGACAGATGACAGATGACAGATGACAGATGACAGATGACAGATGACAGATGACAGATGACAGATGACAGATGACAGATGACAGATGACAGATGACAGATGACAGATGACAGATGACAGATGACAGATGGCATATGACAGATGACATATGACAGATTACAGATGACAGATGATAGGTGACATATGAAAGATGACAGATGACATATGACATATGACGGATGACCGATTGCAGATGACAGATGACAGGTGACAGATAACAGATGACAGATGACAGATGACAAAAAACGGAAGACAAATGACAGATGACAAATGACACAAGACAGATGACAGATGACAGATGACAGATGATAAAAGACAGAAGACAGATGACGGATGACAGATGACAAATGACAGATGACAGATGACAGATGACAGATGCCAGATGACAGATGACATATGACAGATGACAGATGCCAGATGACAGATGACATATGACAGATGACAGATGACAGATGACAGATGATAGATGACAGATGACAGATGGCAAATGACAGATGACAAATGACAGATGACAGATGACAGATGACAGATGACAGATGACAGATGACAGATGACAGATAACAGATGACAGATGATAAATAACAGAAGACAGATGACAGATGAAAGATGACAGATGACAGATGACAGATGACAGATGACAAAAGACAGAAGACAGATAACAGATGACAGCTGACAGATGACAAAAGACAGAAGACAGATGACGGATGACAGATGACAGATGACAGATGACAGATGACAGATGACAGATGACAGATGACAGATGACAGATGACAGATGACAGGTGACAGATGGCATATGACAGAAAACAGATGACAGATGATAGATGACATATGAGAGATGACAGATGACATATGACATATGACAAATGATCGATTGCAGATGAAAGATGACAGGTGACAGATAACAGATGACAGATGACAGATGACAAAAGGCAGAAGACAAATGACAGATGACAAATGACAGAAGACAGATGACAGATGACAGATGACAGATGACAGATGACAGATGATAGATGACAGATGGCAAATGGCAGATGACAAATAACAGATGAAAGATGACAGATGACACATTACAGGTTACAGATGACAGATGATAGATGACATATGAAAGATGACAGATGACATATGACAGATGACAGATGACAGATGACAGATGACAGATGACAAATGACAGATGAAAGATGACAGATGACAGATGACAGATGACAGATGACAGATCACAGATGACAGATAACAGATGACAGATGACAAATGACAGAAGACAGATGACAGATGACAGATGACAAATGACAGATGACAGATGACAGATGACAGATGACAGATGACAGATGACAGATGACAGATGACAGATGACAGATGACAGATGACAGATGACAGATGACAGATGGCATATGACAGATGACACATGACAGATTACAGATGACAGATGATAGATGATATATGAAAGATGACAGATGAAATATGACATATGACAGATGACCGATTGCAGATGACAGATGACAGGTGACAGATAACAGATGACAGATGACAGATGACAGATGACAAAAGACAGAAGACAAATGACAGATGACAAATGACAGAAGACAGATGACAGATGACAGATGACAGATGACAGATGACAGATGACAGTTGACAGATGACAGATGACAGATCACAGATGACAGATGACAGATGACAGAAGACAGATGACAGATAACAGATGACAGATGACAAATGACAGAAGACAGATGACAGATGACCGATGACAGATGGCAGATGACAGATGACAGATGACAGATTACAGATGACAGATGACAGATGACAGATAACAGATGACAGATGACAGATGACAAAAGACAGAAGACAGATGATGGATGACAGATGACAGATGACAGATGACAGATGACAGATGACAGATGACAGATGGCAAATGACAGATTACAAACGACAGATGAAAGATGACAGATGACACATGACAGATTGCAGATGACAGATGATAGATGACATATGAAAGATGACAGATGACATATGACATATGACAGATGACCGATTGCAGACGACAAATGACAGGTGACAGATGACAGATGACAGATGATAGATGACATATGAAAGATGTCGGATGACAGATGACAGATGACAGATGAGAGATAACAGATGACAGATGACAAATGACAGAAGACAGATGACAGATGACAGATGACAGATGACAGATGACAGATCACAGATGACAGATGACAGATGACAGATGACAGATAACAGATGAAGGATGACAAATGATAGAAGACAGATGACAGATGACAGATGACAGATGACAGATGACAGATGACAGATGACAGATTACAGATGACAGATGACAGATGACAGATGACAGATGACAGATGACAGATAACAGATGACAGATGACAGATGACAAAAGACAGATGACAGATGACAGATGACAGATGACAGATTACAGATGACAGATGACAGATAACAGATGACAGATGACAGATGACAAAAGACAGAAGACAGATGACGGATGACAGATGACAGATGACAGATGACAGATGACAGATGACAGATGGCAAATGACAGATTACAAATGACAGATGAAAGATGACAGATGACAGATGACACATGACAGATTACAGATGACAGATGATAGATGACATATGAAAGATGACAGATGACATATGACATATGACAGATGACCGATTGCAGACGACAAATGACAGGTGACAGATGACAGATGACAGATGATAGATGACATATGAAAGATGACGGATGACAGATGACAGATGACAGATGAGAGATAACAGATGACAGATGACAGATGACAAAAGACAGAAGACAGATGACGGATGACAGATGACAGATGACAGATGACAGATGACAGATGACAGATGGCAAATGACAGATTACAAATGACAGATGAAAGATGACAAAAGACAGAAGACAGATGACGGATGACAGATGACAGATGACAGATGACAGATGACAGATGACAGATGACAGATGACAGATGACAGATGACAGATGACAATGGCAGATTACAAACGACAGATGAAAGATGACAGATGACACATGACAGATTGCAGATGACAGATGACAGATGACAGATAACAGATGAAGGATGACAAATGATAGAAGACAGATGACAGATGACAGATGACAGATGACAGATGACAGATGACAGATGACAGATTACAGATGACAGATGACAGATGACAGATGACAGATGACAGATGACAGATAACAGATGACAGATGACAGATGACAAAAGACAGATGACAGATGACAGATGACAGATTACAGATGACAGATGACAGGTAACAGATGACAGATGACAGATGACAGATGACAGATAACAGATGACAGATGACAGATGACAAAAGACAGAAGACAGATGATGGATGACAGATGACAGATGACAGATGACAGATGACAGATGACAGATGACAGATGACAGATGACAGATGGCAAATGACAGATTACAAATGACAGATGAAAGATTACAGATGACAGATGACAGATGACAGATGACAGATGACAGATGACAGATGACAGATGACAGATAACAGATGACAGATGACAGATGACAAAAGACAGATGACAGATGACAGATGACAGATGACAGATGACAGATTACAGATGACAGATGACAGATAACAGATGACAGATGACAGATGACAAAAGACAGAAGACAGATGACGGATGACAGATGACAGATGACAGATGACAGATGACAGATGACAGATGGCAAATGACAGATTACAAATGACAGATGAAAGATGACAAAAGACAGAAGACAGATGACGGATGACAGATGACAGATGACAGATGACAGATGACAGATGACAGATGACAGATGACAGATGGCAAATGACAGATTACAAACGACAGATGAAAGATGACAGATGACACATGACAGATTGCAGATGACAGATGATAGATGACATATGAAAGATGACAGATGACATATGACATATAACAGATGACCGATTGCAGACGACAAATGACAGGTGACAGATGACAGATGACAGATGATTGATGACATATGAAAGATGACGGATGACAGATGACAGATGACAGATGAGAGATAACAGATGACAGATGACAAATGACAGAAGACAGATGACAGATGACAGATGACAGATGACAGATGACAGATCACAGATGACAGATGACAGGTGACAGATGACAGATAACAGATGACGGATGACAAATGATAGAAGACAGATGACAGATGACAGATGACAGATGACAGATGACAGATGACAGATTACAGATGACAGATGACAGATGACAGATGACAGATGACAGATGACAGATAACAGATGACAGATGACAGATGACAAAAGACAGATGACAGATGACAGATGACAGATGACAGATGACAGATGACAGATGACAGATCACAGATGACAGATGACAGGTGACAGATGACAGATAACAGATGACGGATGACAAATGATAGAAGACAGATGACAGATGACAGATGACAGATGACAGATGACAGATGACAGATTACAGATGACAGATGACAGATGACAGATGAGAGATAACAGATGACAGATGACAAATGACAGAAGACAGATGACAGATGACAGATGACAGATGACAGATCACAGATCACAGATGACAGATGACAGATGACAGATGACAGATGACAGATGACAGATAACAGATGACAGATGACAAATGACAGAAGACAGATGACAGATGACAGATGACAGATGACAGATGATAGATGACAGATGACAGATGACAGATGACAGATGACAGATGGCAAATGACAGATTACAAATGACAGATGAAAGATGACAAATGACAGATGACACATGACTGATTACAGATGACAGATGATAGATGACATATGAAAGATGACAGATGAAATATGACATATGACAGATGACCGATTGCAGACGACAGCTAACAGGTGACAGATGACAGATGACAGATGACCGATGACAGATGACAGATGACAGATGACAGATGACAGATCACAGATGACAGATGACAGATGACAGATAACAGATGACAGATGACAAATGACAGAAGACAGATGACATATGACAGATGACAGATGCCTGATGGCAGATGATAAATGACAATTGACATATGACATACGACAAATGACAGATGACATATGACACATGACAAATGACAGATGATAGATGACATATGAAAGATGATAGATGACATATGACATATAACAGATGACCAATTGCAGATGACATATGACACATGACAGATTACAGATGAGAGATGACAGATGACAGATGAAAGATGACAAATAACAGATGAAAGATGACAGATGACAGATGACACATGACAGATTACAGATGACAGATGATAGATGACATATGAAAGATGACAGAAGACATATGACAGATGACCGATTGTAGATGACAGGTGACACATGACAGATTACAGATGAAAGATGACAGATGACAGATTTCAGATGAGAGATGACAGATTACAGATGACAGATGACAGATGACAGATGACGGATGACAGATGAAAGAGAACAGATGACAGATGACAGATGACAGATGACAGATTACAGATTACAGATGACAGATGACAGATAACAGATGACAGATGACAGATGACAAAAGACAGAAGACAGATGACGGATGACAGATGACAGATGACAGATGACAGATGAGAGATAACAGATGACAGATGACAAATGACAGAAGACAGATGACAGATGACAGATGACAGATGACAGATGACAGATGACAAAAGACAGATGACAGATGACAGATGACAGATGACAGATGACAGATTACAGATGACAAATGACAGATGACAGATAACAGATGACAGATAACAGATGACAAAAGACAGAAGACAGATGACGGATGACAGATGACAGATGACAGATGACAGATGACAGATGACAGATGACAGATGACAGATGACAGATGAGAGATAACAGATGACAGATGACAAATGACAGAAGACAGATGATAGATGACAGATGACAGATGACAAAAGACAGATGACAGATGACAGATGACAGATTACAGATGACAGATGACAGATGACAGATAACAGATGACAGATGACAGATGACAAAAGACAGAAGACAGATGACGGATGACAGATGACAGATGACAGATGACAGATGACAGATGACAGATGACAGATGACAGATGACAGATGACAGATGACAGATGACAGATGACAGATGACAGATGACAGATGACAGATGACAGATGACAGATGACAGATGACAGATGACAGATGACAGATGACAGATGACAGATGACAGATGACAGATGGCATATGACAGATGACATATGACAGATTACAGATGACAGATGATAGGTGACATATGAAAGATGACAGATGACATATGACATATGACGGATGACCGATTGCAGATGACAGATGACAGGTGACAGATAACAGATGACAGATGACAGATGACAAAAAACGGAAGACAAATGACAGATGACAAATGACACAAGACAGATGACAGATGACAGATGACAGATGATAAAAGACAGAAGACAGATGACGGATGACAGATGACAAATGACAGATGACAGATGACAGATGACAGATGCCAGATGACAGATGACATATGACAGATGACAGATGCCAGATGACAGATGACATATGACAGATGACAGATGACAGATGACAGATGATAGATGACAGATGACAGATGGCAAATGACAGATGACAAATGACAGATGACAGATGACAGATGACAGATGACAGATGACAGATGACAGATGACAGATAACAGATGACAGATGACAAATAACAGAAGACAGATGACAGATGAAAGATGACAGATGACAGATGACAGATGACAGATGACAAAAGACAGAAGACAGATAACAGATGACAGCTGACAGATGACAAAAGACAGAAGACAGATGACGGATGACAGATGACAGATGACAGATGACAGATGACAGATGACAGATGACAGATGACAGATGACAGATGACAGATGACAGATGACAGGTGACAGATGGCATATGACAGAAAACAGATGACAGATGATAGATGACATATGAGAGATGACAGATGACATATGACATATGACAAATGATCGATTGCAGATGAAAGATGACAGGTGACAGATAACAGATGACAGATGACAGATGACAAAAGGCAGAAGACAAATGACAGATGACAAATGACAGAAGACAGATGACAGATGACAGATGACAGATGACAGATGACAGATGATAGATGACAGATGACAGATGGCAAATGGCAGATGACAAATAACAGATGAAAGATGACAGATGACACATTACAGGTTACAGATGACAGATGATAGATGACATATGAAAGATGACAGATGACATATAACAGATGACAGATGACAGATGACAGATGACAGATGACAAATGACAGATGAAAGATGACAGATGACAGATGACAGATGACAGATGACAGATCACAGATGACAGATAACAGATGACAGATGACAAATGACAGAAGACAGATGACAGATGACAGATGACAAATGACAGATGACAGATGACAGATGACAGATGACAGATGACAGATGACAGATGACAGATGACAGATGACAGATGACAGATGACAGATGACAGATGACAGATGACAGATGACAGATGACAGATGGCATATGACAGATGACACATGACAGATTACAGATGACAGATGATAGATGATATATGAAAGATGACAGATGAAATATGACATATGACAGATGACCGATTGCAGATGACAGATGACAGGTGACAGATAACAGATGACGGATGACAGATGACAAAAGACAGAAGGCAAATGACAGATGACAAATGACAGAAGACAGATGACAGATGACAGATGACAGATGACAGATGACAGATGACAGATGACAGTTGACAGATGACAGATGACAGATCACAGATGACAGATGACAGATGACAGAAGACAGATGACAGATAACAGATGACAGATGACAAATGACAGAAGACAGATGACAGATGACCGATGACAGATGGCAGATGACAGATGACAGATGACAGATTACAGATGACAGATGACAGATGACAGATAACAGATGACAGATGACAGATGACAAAAGACAGAAGACAGATGATGGATGACAGATGACAGATGACAGATGACAGATGACAGATGACAGATGACAGATGGCAAATGACAGATTACAAACGACAGATGAAAGATGACAGATGACACATGACAGATTGCAGATGACAGATGATAGATGACATATGAAAGATGACAGATGACATATGACATATGACAGATGACCGATTGCAGACGACAAATGACAGGTGACAGATGACAGATGACAGATGATAGATGACATATGAAAGATGTCGGATGACAGATGACAGATGACAGATGAGAGATAACAGATGACAGATGACAAATGACAGAAGACAGATGACAGATGACAGATGACAGATGACAGATGACAGATCACAGATGACAGATGACAGATGACAGATGACAGATAACAGATGAAGGATGACAAATGATAGAAGACAGATGACAGATGACAGATGACAGATGACAGATGACAGATGACAGATGACAGATTACAGATGACAGATGACAGATGACAGATGACAGATGACAGATGACAGATGACAGATAACAGATGACAGATGACAGATGACAAAAGACAGATGACAGATGACAGATGACAGATGACAGATGACAGATTACAGATGACAGATGACAGATAACAGATGACAGATGACAGATGACAAAAGACAGAAGACAGATGACGGATGACAGATGACAGATGACAGATGACAGATGACAGATGACAGATGGCAAATGACAGATTACAAATGACAGATGAAAGATGACAGATGACAGATGACACATGACAGATTACAGATGACAGATGATAGATGACATATGAAAGATGACAGATGACATATGACATATGACAGATGACCGATTGCAGACGACAAATGACAGGTGACAGATGACAGATGACAGATGATAGATGACATATGAAAGATGACGGATGACAGATGACAGATGAGAGATAACAGATGACAGATGACAAATGACAGAAAACCGATGACAGATGACAGATGACAGATCACAGATGACCGATGACAGATGACAGATGACAGATGACAGATGACAGATAACAGATGACAGATGACAAATGACAGAAGACAGATGACAGATGACAGATGACAGATGACAGATGACAGATGACAGATGACAGATGACAGATGGAAAATGACAGATTACAAATGACAGATGAAAGATGACAAATGACAGATGACACATGACAGATTACAGATGACAGATGATACATGACATATGAAAGATGACAGATGAAATATGACATATGACAGATGACCGATTGCAGACGACAGCTAACAGGTGACAGATGACAGATGACAGATGACCGATGACAGATGACAGATGACAGATGACAGATGACAGATCACAGATGACAGATGACAGATGACAGATAACAGATGACAGATGACAAATGACAGAAGACAGATGACATATGACAGATGACAGATGCCTGATGGCAGATGATAAATGACAATTGACATATGACATACGACAAATGACAGATGACATATGACACATGACAAATGACAGATGATAGATGACATATGAAAGATGATAGAAGACATATGACATATAACAGATGACCAATTGCAGATGACATATGACACATGACAGATTACAGAAGAGAGATGACAGATGACAGATGAAAGATGACAAATAACAGATGAAAGATGACAGATGACAGATGACACATGACAGATTACAGATGACAGATGATAGATGACATATGAAAGATGACAGAAGACATATGACAGATGACCGATTGCAGATGACAGATGACACATGACAGATTACAGATGAAAGATGACAGATGACAGATTACAGATGAGAGATGACAGATTACAGATGACAGATGACAGATGACAGATGACGGATGACAGATGACAGAGAACAGATGACAGATGACAGATGACAGATGACAGATTACAGATGACAGATGACAGATAACGGATGACAGATGACAGATGACAAAAGACAGAAGACAGATGACGGATGACAGATGACAGATGACAGATGACAGATGAGAGATAACAGATGACAGATGACAAATGACAGAAGACAGATGACAGATGACAGATGACAGATGACAGATGACAAAAGACAGATGACAGATGACAG
Source organism: Condylostylus longicornis (assembly GCF_029603195.1). Classification (NCBI taxonomy): domain Eukaryota; kingdom Metazoa; phylum Arthropoda; class Insecta; order Diptera; family Dolichopodidae; genus Condylostylus; species Condylostylus longicornis. The sequence continues at coordinate 1,414,164 of NW_026578187.1, forward strand.
ATGACAGATGACAGATGACAGATGACAGATGACAGATTACAGATGACAGATGACAGATAACAGATGACAGATAACAGATGACAAAAGACAGAAGACAGATGACGGATGACAGATGACAGATGACAGATGACAGATGACAGATGACAGATGAGAGATAACAGATGACAGATGACAAATGCAGGAAAACAGATGACAGATGACAGATGACAGATGACAGATGACAAAAGACAGATGACAGATGACAGCTGACAGATTACAGATGACAGATGACAGATAACAGATGACAGATGACAAAAGACAGAAGACAGATGACGGATGACAGATGACAGATGACAGATGACAGATGACAGATGGCAAATGACAGATTACAAATGACAGATGAAAGATGACAGATGACACATGACAGATTACAGATGACAGATGATAGATGACATATGAAAGATGACAGATGACATATGACATATGACAGATGACCGATTGCAGACGACAAATGACAGGTGACAGATGACAGATGATAGATGACATATGAAAGATGACGGATGACAGATGACAGATGACAGATGAGAGATAACAGATGACAGATGACAAATGACAGAAGACAGATGACAGATGACAGATGACAGACGACAGATGACAGATCACAGGTGACAGATGACAGATGACACATGACAGATTACAGATGACAGATGATAGATATCATATGAAAGACGACAGATGACATATGACAGATGACAGATGACACATGACAGATGTCAGATGACAGATGACAAATGACAGAAGACAGATGACATACGACAGATGACAGATGTCTGATGGCAGATGATAAATGACAATTGACATATGACATACGACAAATGACAGATGACATATGACACATGACAAATGACAGATGATAGATGACATATGAAAGATGATAGATGACATATGACATATAACAGATGACCAATTGCAGATGACATATGACACATGACAGATTACAGATGAGAGATGACAGATGACAGATGAAAGATGACAAATAACAGATGAAAGATGACAGATGACAGATGACACATGACAGATTACAGATGACAGATGTTAGATGACATATGAAAGATGACAGAAGACATATGACAGATGACCGATTGCGGATGACAGATGACACATGACAGATTACAGATGAAAGATGACAGATGACAGATTACAGATGAGAGATGACAGATTACAGATGACAGATGACAGATGACAGATGACGGATGACAGATGACAGATGACAGATGACAGATGACAGATGACAGACCACAGATGACAGATGACAGATGACAGATGACAGATGACAGATGACAGATGACAGATGGCAAATGACAGATGACAAATGACAGATGACAGATGACAGATGACAGATGACAGATGACAGATGGCAAATGACAGATGACAAATGACAGATGACAGATGACAGATGACAGATGACAGATGACAGATGGCAAATGACAAATGACAGACCACAGATGACAGATGACAGATGACAGATGACAGATGACAGATGACAGATGACAAATGACGGATGACAGATGACAGATGACAGATGACAGATGACAGATGACAGATGACAGATGGCAAATGACAGATGACAAATGACAGATGACAGGTGACAGATGACAGATGACAGATGACAGATGACAGATGTCAGATGTCAGATGACAGATGACAGATGACAAATGACAGAAGACAGATGACATATGACAGATGACAGATGCCTGATGGCAGATGATAAATGAGAATTGACATATGACATGCGACAAATGACAGATGACATATGACACATGACAAATGACAGATGATAAATGACAGATGACAGATGACAGATGACAGATGACAGATGACAGATGACGGATGACAGATGACAGATGAGAGATGACAGATGACAGATGACGGATGACAGATGACAGATGACAGATGACAGATGATAGATGACAGATGACAGATGACAGATGGCAAATGACAGATGACAAATGACAGATGACAGATGACAGATGACAGATGACAGATGGCAAATGACAGATGACAAATGACAGATGACAGGTGACAGATGACAGATGACAGATGACAGATGACAGATGACAGATGACAGATGACAGATGTCAGATGTCAGATGACAGATGACAGATGACAAATGACAGAAGACAGATGACATATGACAGATGACAGATGCCTGATGGCAGATGATAAATGAGAATTGACATATGACATGCGACAAATGACAGATGACATATGACACATGACAAATGACAGATGATAAATGACAGATGACAGATGACAGATGACAGATGACAGATGACAGATGACGGATGACAGATGACAGATGAGAGATGACAGATGACAGATGACGGATGACAGATGACAGATGACAGATGACAGATGATAGATGACAGATGACAGATGACAGATGGCAAATGACAGATGACAAATGACAGATGACAGATGACAGATGACAGATGGCAAATGACAGATGACAAATGACAGATGACAGGTGACAGATGACAGATGACAGATGACAGATGACAGATGACAGATGTCAGATGTCAGACGACAGATGACAGATGACAAATGACAGAAGACAGATGACATATGACAGATGACAGATGCCTGATGGCAGATGATAAATGAGAATTGACATATGACATGCGACAAATGACAGATGACATATGACACATGACAAATGACAGATGATAAATGACAGATGACAGATGACAGATGACAGATGACAGATGACAGATGACGGATGACAGATGACAGATGAGAGATGACAGATGACAGATGACGGATGACAGATGACAGATGACAGATGACAGATGACAGATGATAGATGACAGATGACAGATGACAGATGACAAATGACGGATGACAGATGACAGATGACAGATGACAGATGACAGATGACAGATGACAGATGGCAAATGACAGATGACAAATGACAGATGACAGGTGACAGATGACAGATGACAGATGACAGATGACAGATGACAGATGACAGATGTCAGATGTCAGATGACAGATGACAGATGACAAATGACAGAAGACAGATGACATATGACAGATGACAGATGCCTGATGGCAGATGATAAATGAGAATTGACATATGACATGCGACAAATGACAGAAGACATATGACACATGACAAATGACAGATGATAAATGACAGATGACAGATGACAGATGACAGATGACAGATGACAGATGACGGATGACAGATGACAGATGAGAGATGACCGATGACAGATGACAGATGACACATGACAGATTACAGATGACAGATGTTAGATGACATATGAAAGATGACAGAAGACATATGACAGATGACCGATTGCGGATGACAGATGACAAATGACAGATTACAGATGAAAGATGACAGATGACAGATTACAGATGAGAGATGACAGATTACAGATGACAGATGACAGATGACAGATGACGGATGACAGATGACAGATGACAGATGACAGATGACAGATGACAGATGACAGATGACAGATGACAGATGACAGATGACAGATGACAGATTACAGATGACAGATGACAGATGAGAGATGACAAATTACAGATGACAGATGACAGATGACAGATGACGGATGACAGATGACAGATGACAGATGACAGATGACAGATGACAGATGACAGATGACAGATGACAGACCACAGATGACAGATGACAGATGACAGATGACAGATGACAGATGAGAGATGACAGATGGCAGATGACAGATGACAGATGACAAATGACAGATGACAGATGACAGACGACAGATGACAGATGGCAAATGACAAATGACAGACCACAGATGACAGATGACAGATGACAGATGACAGATGACAGATGACAAATGACGGATGACAGATGACAGATGACAGATGACAGATGACAGATGACAGATGACAGATGGCAAATGACAGAGGACAAATGACAGATGACAGGTGACAGATGACAGATGACAGATGACAGATGACAGATGACAGATGACAGATGTCAGATGTCAGATGACAGATGACAAATGACAGAAGACAGATGACATATGACAGATGACAGATGCCTGATGGCAGATGATAAATGAGAATTGACATATGACATGCGACAAATGACAGATGACATATGACACATGACAAATGACAGATGATAAATGACAGATGACAGATGACAGATGACAGATGACAGATGACAGATGACGGATGACAGATGACAGATGAGAGATGACAGATGACAGATGACGGATGACAGATGACAGATGACAGATGACAGATGATAGATGACAGATGACAGATGACATATGGCAAATGACAGATGACAAATGACAGATGATAGATGACAGATGACAGATGACAGATGCCTGATGGCAGATGATAAATGACAATTGACATATGGCATACGACAAATGACAGATGACATATGACACATGACAAATGACAGATGATAGATGACATATGAAAGATGATAGATGACATATGACATATAACAGATGACCAATTGCAGATGATATATGACACATGACAGATTACAGATGAGAGATGACAGATGACAGATGAAAGATGACAAATAACAGATGAAAGATGTCAGATGACAGATGACACATGACAGATTACAGATGACAGATGACAGATGACAGAAGACAGATGACAGATGACAGATGACAGATGACAGATGGCAGATGACAGATGACAGATGACAGATGACAGATGACAGATGGCAGATGACAGATGACAGATGACAGATGACAGATGACAGATGACAGATGACAGATGACCGATGACAGATGACAGATGACAGATAACAGATGACAGATGACAGATGACAGGTGACAGATGGCATATGACAGAAAACAGATGACAGATGATAGATGACATATGAAAGATGACAGAGGACATATGACATTTGACAAATGACCGATTGCAGATGACAGATGACAGGTGACAGATAACAGATGACAGATGACAGATGACAGATGACAAAAGACAGAAGACAAATGACCGATGACAAATGACAAAAGACAGATGACAGATGACAGATGACAGATGATAGATGACAGATGACAGATGGAAAATGGCAGATGACAAATAACAGATGAAAGATGACAGATGACAGATGACACATGACAGGTTACAGATGACAGATGATAGATGACATATGAAAGATGACAGATGACATATGACAGATGACAGATGATAGATGACAGATGACAGATGACAGATGACAAATGACAGATGAAAGATGACAGATGACAGATGACAGATGACAGATCACAGATCACAGATGACAGATGACAGATGACAGATAACAGATGACAGATGACAAATGACAGAAGACAGATGACAGATGACAGACGACAAATGACAGATGACAGATGACAGATGACAGATGACAGATGACAGATGACAGATGACAGATAACAGATGACAGATGACAAATGACAGAAGACAGATGACAGATGAAAGATGACAGATGACAGATGACAAATAACAGATGACAGATGACAGATGATCAAAGACAGAAAACAGATGACAGATGACAGATGACAGATGACAGATGACAGATGACAGATGACAGATGCCAGATGACAGATGACATATGACAGATGACAGATGACAGATGATAGATGACAGATGACAGATGGCAAATGACAGATGACAAATGACAGATGAAAGATGACAGATGACATATGACACATGACAGATTACAGATGACAGATGATAGATAACATATGAAAGATGACAGATGACATATGACAGATGACAGATGACACATGACACATGACAAATGTCAGATGACAGATGACAGATGACAAATGACAGAAGACAGATGACATATGACAGATGACAGATGCCTGATGGCAGATGATAAATGACAATTGACATATGACATACGACAAATGACAGATGACATATGACACATGACAAATGACAGATGATAGATGACATATGAAAGATGATAGATGACATATGACATATAACAGATGACCAATTGCAGATGACATATGACACATGACAGATTACAGATGAGAGATGACAGATGACAGATGAAAGATGACAAATAACAGATGAAAGATGACAGATGACAGATGACACATGACAGATTACAGATGACAGATGATAGATGACATATGAAAGATGACAGAAGACATATGTCAGATGACCTAGTGCAGATGACAGAAGACACATGACAGATTACAGATGAAAGTTGACAGATGACAGATTACAGATGAGAGATGACAGATTACAGATGACAGATGACAGATGACAGATGACGGATGACAGATGACAGATGACAGATGACAGATGACAGATGACAGATGACAGATGACAGACCACAGATGACAGATGACAGATGACAGATGACAGATGACAGATGACGAATGACAGATGACAGATGACAGATGACAGATGATAGATGACAGATGACAGATGGCAAATGACAAATGACAGACCACAGATGACAGATGACAGATGACAGATGACAGATGACAGATGACAGATGACAGATGACAGATGACAGATGACAGATGACGGATGACAGATGACAGATGACAGATGATAGCTGACAGATGACAGATGACAGATGGCAAATGACAGATGACAAATGACAGATGACAGATGACAGATGACAGATGACAGATGACAGATGACAGATGACAGATGACAGATGACAGATGTCAGATGACAGATGACAGATGACAAATGACAGAAGACAGATGACATATGACAGATGACAGATGCCTGATGGCAGATGATAAATGACAATTGACATATGACATACGACAAATGACAGATGACATATGACACATGACAAATGACAGATGATAAATGACAGATGACAGATGACAGATGACAGATGACAGATGACAGATGACAGATGACAGATGACGGATGACAGATGACAGATGAGAGATGACAGATGACAGATGACGGATGACAGATGACAGATGACAGATGACAGATGATAGATGACAGATGACAGATGACAGATGGCAAATGACAGATGACAAATGACAGATGACAGATGACAGATGACAGATGACAGATGACAGATGACAGAAGTCAGATGAAAGATGACAGATGACAAATGACAGAAGACAGATGACATATGACAGATGACAGATGCCTGATGGCAGATGATAAATGACAATTGACATATGACATACGACAAATGACAGATGACATATGACACATGACAAATGACAGATGATAAATGACAGATGACAGATGACAGATGACAGATGACAGATGACAGATGACAGATGGCAAATGACAGATGACAAATGACAGATGACAGATGACAGATGACAGATGACAGATGACAGATGACAGAAGTCAGATGAAAGATGACAGATGACAGATGACGGATGACAGATGACAGATGACAGATGACAGATGACAGATGACAGATGACAGATGACAGACCACAGATGACAGATGACAGATGACAGATGACAGATGACAGATGACGAATGACAGATGACAGATGACAGATGACAGATGATAGATGACAGATGACAGATGGCAAATGACAAATGACAGACCACAGATGACAGATGACAGATGACCGATGACCGATGACAGATGACAGATGACAGATAACAGATGACAGATGACAGATGACAGATGAGAGGTGACAGATGGCATATGACAGAAAACAGATGACAGATGATAGATGACATATGAAAGATGACAGATGACATATGACATATGACAAATGACCGATTGCAGATGACAGATGACAGGTGACAGATAACAGATGACAGATGACAGATGACAAAAGGCAGAAGACAAATGACAGATGACAAATGACAGAAGACAGATGACAGAAGACAGATGACAGATGATAGATGACAGATGACAGATGGCAAATGGCAGATGACAAATAACAGATGAAAGATGACAGATGACAGATGACACATGACAGATTACAGATGACAGATGATAGATGACATATGAAAGATGACAGAAGACATATGACAGATGACCGATTGCAGATGACAGATGACACATGACAGATTACAGATGAAAGATGACAGATGACAGATGACAGATGACAGATGACAGATGGCAGATGACAGATGACAGATGACAGATGACAGATGGCAGATGACAGATGACAGATGACAGATGACAGATGACAGATGACAGATGACAGATGACAGATGACAGATGACCGATGACAGATGACAGATGACAGATGATAGATGACAGATGGCAGATGACAGATGACAGATGACAGATGACAGATGACAGATGACAGATGACAGATGACAGATGACAGATGACAGATGACAGATGACCGATGACAGATGACAGATGACAGATAACAGATGACAGATGACAGATGACAGATGACAGGTGACAGATGGCATATGACAGAAAACAGATGACAGATGATAGATGACATATGAAAGATGACAGATGACATATGACATATGACAAATGACCGATTGCAGATGACAGATGACAGGTGACAGATAACAGATGACAGATGACAGATGACAAAAGGCAGAAGACAAATGACAGATGACAAATGACAGAAGACAGATGACAGATGACAGATGACAGATGATAGATGACAGATGACAGATGGCAAATGGCAGATGACAAATAACAGATGAAAGATGACAGATGACACATGACAGGTTACAGATGACAGATGATAGATGACATATGAAAGATGACAGATGACATATGACAGATGACAGATGACAGATGACAGATGACAGATGACAAATAACAGATGAAAGATGACAGATGACAGATGGCATATGACAGAAAACAGATGACAGATGATAGATGACATATGAAAGATGACAGATGACATATGACATATGACAAATGACCGATTGCAGATGACAGATGACAGGTGACAGATAACAGATGACAGATGACAAAAGGCAGAAGACAAATGACAGATGACAAATGACAGAAGACAGATGACAGAAGACAGATGACAGATGATAGATGACAGATGACAGATGGCAAATGGCAGATGACAAATAACAGATGAAAGATGACAGATGACATATGACACATGACAGGTTACAGATGACAGATGATAGATGACATATGAAAGATGACAGATGACATATGAAAGATGACAGATGACAGATGACAGATGACAGATGACAGATCAAAGATGACAGATGACAGATAACAGATGACAGATGACAAATGACAGAAGACAGATGACAGATGACAGATGACAAATGACATATGACAGATGACAGATGACAGATGACAGATGACAGATGACAGATGACAGATGACAGATGACAGATGACAGATGACAGATGACAGATGACAGATGACAGATGACAGATGACAGATGACAGATGACAGATGACAGATGACAGATGGCATATGACAGATGACACATGACAGATGACAGATTACAGATGACAGATGATAGATGATATATGAAAGATGACAGATGACATATGACATATGACAGATGATCGATTGCAGATGACAGATGACAGTTGACAGATAACAGATGACAGATGACAGATGACAAAAGAGAGAAGACAAATGACAGATGACAAATGACAGAAGACAGATGACAGATGACAGATGACAGATGAGAGATGACAGATGACAGATGACAGATGACAGATGACAGATGACAGATGACAGATCACAGATGACAGATGACAGAAGACAGATGACAGATAACAGATGACAGAAGACAGATGACAGATGACCGATGACAGATGACAGATGACAGATGACAGATGACAGATTACAGATGACAGATGAAAGATGACAGATAACAGATGACAGATGACAGATGACAAAAGACAGAAGACAGATGACGGATGACAGATGACAGATGACAGATGACAGATGACAGATGACAGATGGCAAATGACTGATTACAAATGACAGATGAAAGATGACAGATGACAGATGACACATGACAGATTACAGATGACAGATGATAGATGACATATGAAAGATGACAAATGACATATGACATATGACAGATGACCGATTGCAGACGACAAATGACAGGTGACAGATGACAGATGACAGGTGATAGATGACATATGAAAGATGACGGATGACAGATGACAGATGACAGATGAGAGATAACAGATGACAGATGACAAATGACAGAAGACAGATGACAGATGACAGATGACAGATGACAGATGACAGATCACAGATGACAGATGACAGATGACAGATAACAGATGACAGATGACAAATGACAGAAGACAGATGACAGATGACAGATGAGAGATGACAGATGACAGATGACAGATGACAGATTACAGATGACAGATGACAGATGACAGATGACAGATGACAGATGACAGATGACAGATAACAGATGACAGATGACAGATGACAAAAGACAGAAGACAGATGACGGATGACAGATGACAGATGACAGATGACAGATGACAGATGGCAAATGACAGATTACAAATGACAGATGAAAGATGACAGATGACAGATGACACATGACAGATTACAGATGACAGATGATAGATGACATATGAAAGATGACAGATGACATATGACATATGACAGATGACCGATTGCAGACGACAGATGACAGGTGACAGATGACAGATGACAGATCACAGATGACAGATGACAGATGACAGATAACAGATGACAGATGACAGATGACAAATGACAGAAGACAGATGACAGATGACAGATGACAAATGACAGATGACATATGACAGATGACAGATGACAGATGACAGATGACAGATGACAGATGACAGATGACAGATGACAGGTGACAGATGACAAATGACAGATGACAAAAAACTGAAGACAAATGACAGATGACAAATGACAGAAGACAGATGACAGATGATAGATGACAGATGACAGATGACAGATGACAGATGACAGGTGACAGATGACAGATGACAGATAACAGATGACAGATGACAGATGACAGATGACAGATAACAGATGACAGATGACAAATGACAGAAGACAGATGACAGATGACAGATGACAGATGACAGATAACAGATGACAGATGACAGATGATAAAAGACAAAAGACAGATGACGGATGGCAGATGACAGATGACAGATGACAGATGCCAGATGACAGATGACATATGACACATGACAGATGACAGATGATAGATGACAGATGACAGATGGCAAATGACAGATGACAAATGACAGATGAAAGATGACAGATGACAGATGACACATGACAGATTACAGATGACAGATGATAGATATCATATGAAAGATGACAGATGACATATGACAGATGACAGATGACACATGACAGATGTCAGATGACAGATGACAGATGACAAATGACAGAAGACAGATGACATATGACAGATGACAGATGCCTGATGGAAGATGATAAATGACAATTGACATATGACATACGTCAAATGACAGATGACATATGACACAAGACAAATGACAGATGATAGATGACATATGAAAGATGATAGATGACATATGACATATAACAGATGACCAATTGCAGATGACATATGACACATGACAGATTACAGATGAGAGATGACAGATGACAGATGAAAGATGACAAATAACAGATGAAAGATGACAGATGACACATGACAGATTACAGATGACAGATGATAGATGACATATGACATATAACAGATGACCAATTGCAGATGACATATGACACATGACAGATTACAGATGAGAGATGACAGATGACAGATGAAAGATGGCAAATAACAGATGAAAGATGACAGATGACAGATGACACATGACAGATTACAGATGACAGATGATAGATGACATATGAAAGATGACAGAAGACATATGACAGATGACCGATTGCAGATGACAGATGACACATGACAGATTACAGATGAAAGATGACAGATGACAGATTACAGATGAGAGATGACAGATTACAGATGACAGATGACAGATGACAGATGACGGATGACAGATGACAGATGACAGATGACAGATGACAGATGACAGATGACAGATGACAGATGACAGATGACAGATGACAGATGACAGATGGCAAATGACAGATGACAAATGACAGATGACATATGACAGATGACAGATGACAGATGACAGATGTCAGATGACAGATGACAGATGACAGATGACAGATGACAGATGACAGATGATATATGACAGATGACAGATGACAGATGGCAAATGACAAATGACAGACCACAGATGACAGATGAAAGATGACAGATGACAGATGACAGATGACAGATGACAGATGACAGATGACAGATGACAGATGACAGATGATAGATGACAGATGACAGATGGCAAATGACAGATGACAAATGACAGATGACAGATGACAGATGACAGATGACAGATGACAGATGACAGATGACAGATGACAGATGACAGATGTCGGATGTCAGATGACAGATGACAGATGACAAATGACAGAAGACAGATGACATATGACAGATGACAGATGCCTGATGGCAGATGATAAATGAGAATTGACATATGACATACGACAAATGACAGATGACATATGACACATGACAAATGACAGATGATAAATGACAGATGACAGATGACAGATGACAGATGACAGATGACAGATGACAGATGACAGATGACGGATGACAGATGACGGATGAGAGATGACAGATGACAGATGACGGATGACAGATGACAGATGACAGATGACAGATGATAGATGACAGATGACAGATGACAGATGGCAAATGACAGATGACAAATGACAGATGACAGATGACAGATGACAGATGACAGATGACAGATGACAGATGACAGATGTCAGATGACAGATGACAAATGACAGAAGACAGATGACATATGACAGATGACAGATGCCTGATGGCAGATGATAAATGACAATTGACATATGACATACGACAAATGACAGATGACATATGACACATGACAAATGACAGATGATAGATGACATATGAAAGATGATAGATGACATATGACATATAACAGATGACCAATTGCAGATGACATATGACACATGACAGATTACAGATGAGAGATGACAGATGACAGATGAAAGATGACAAATAACAGATGAAAGATGTCAGATGACACATGACAGATTACAGATGACAGATGATAGATGACATATGAAAGATGACAGAAGACATATGACATATGACCGATTGCAGATGACAGATGACACATGGCAGATTACAGATGAAAGATGACAGATGATAGATGACAGATGACAGATGACGGATGGCAGATGACAGATGACAGATGACAGATGACAGATGGCAGATGACAGATGACAGATGACAGATGACAGATGACAGATGACAGATGACAGATGACAGATGACAGATGACAGATGACAGATGACCGATGACAGATGACAGATGACAGATGACAGATGACAGATAACAGATGACAGATGACAGATGACAGATGACAGATGACAGGTGACAGATGGCATATGACAGAAAACAGATGACAGATGATAGATGACATATGAAAGATGACAGATGACATATGACATATGACAAATGACCGATTGCAGATGTCAGATGACAGATGACAGATGACAGATGACAGATGACAGATGACAGATGACAGATGACAGATGACAGATGATAGATGACAGATGACAGATGGCAAATGACAGATGACAAATGACAGATGACAGATGACAGATGACAGATGACAGATGACAGATGACAGATGACAGATGACAGATGACAGATGTCGGATGTCAGATGACAGATGACAGATGACAAATGACAGAAGACAGATGACATATGACAGATGACAGATGCCTGATGGCAGATGATAAATGAGAATTGACATATGACATACGACAAATGACAGATGACATATGACACATGACAAATGACAGATGATAAATGACAGATGACAGATGACAGATGACAGATGACAGATGACAGATGACAGATGACAGATGACGGATGACAGATGACGGATGAGAGATGACAGATGACAGATGACGGATGACAGATGACAGATGACAGATGACAGATGATAGATGACAGATGACAGATGACAGATGGCAAATGACAGATGACAAATGACAGATGACAGATGACAGATGACAGATGACAGATGACAGATGACAGATGACAGATGTCAGATGACAGATGACAAATGACAGAAGACAGATGACATATGACAGATGACAGATGCCTGATGGCAGATGATAAATGACAATTGACATATGACATACGACAAATGACAGATGACATATGACACATGACAAATGACAGATGATAGATGACATATGAAAGATGATAGATGACATATGACATATAACAGATGACCAATTGCAGATGACATATGACACATGACAGATTACAGATGAGAGATGACAGATGACAGATGAAAGATGACAAATAACAGATGAAAGATGTCAGATGACACATGACAGATTACAGATGACAGATGATAGATGACATATGAAAGATGACAGAAGACATATGACATATGACCGATTGCAGATGACAGATGACACATGGCAGATTACAGATGAAAGATGACAGATGATAGATGACAGATGACAGATGACGGATGGCAGATGACAGATGACAGATGACAGATGACAGATGGCAGATGACAGATGACAGATGACAGATGACAGATGACAGATGACAGATGACAGATGACAGATGACAGATGACAGATGACCGATGACAGATGACAGATGACAGATGACAGATGACAGATAACAGATGACAGATGACAGATGACAGATGACAGATGACAGGTGACAGATGGCATATGACAGAAAACAGATGACAGATGATAGATGACATATGAAAGATGACAGATGACATATGACATATGACAAATGACCGATTGCAGATGTCAGATGACAGGTGACAGATAACAGATGACAGATGACAGATGACAAAAGACAGAAGACAAATGACCGATGACAAATGACAGGAGACAGATGACAGATGACAGATGACAGATGATAGATGACAGATGACAGATGGAAAATGGCAGATGACAAATAACAGATGAAAGATGACAGATGACACATGACAGGTTACAGATGACAGATGATAGATGACATATGAAAAATGACACATGACATATGACAGATGACAGATGATAGATGACAGATGACAGATGACAGATGACAAATGACAGATGAAAGATGACAGATGACAGATGACAGATGACAGATCACAGATCACAGATGACAGATGACAGATGACAGATGACAGATGACAGATGACAGATGACAGATGACAGATGACAGATGACAGATGACAGATGACAGATGACAGATGACAGATGACAGATGACAGATGACAGATGGCATATGACAGATGACACATGACAGATTACAGATGACAGATGATAGATGATATTATATGAAAGATGACAGATGACATATGACATATGACAGATGACCGATTGCAGATGACAGATGACAGAAGACAGATGACAGATGACAGATGACAGATGACAGATGACAGATGACAGATCACAGATCACAGATGACAGATGACAGATGACAGAAGACAGATGACAGATGACAGATGACAAATGACAGAAAACAGCTGACAGATGACCGATGACAGATGACAGATGACAGATGACAGATGACAGATTACAGATGACAGATGACAGATGACAGATGACAGATGACAGATGACAGATAACAGATGACAGATGACAGATGACAAAAGACAGAAGACAGATGACGGATGACAGATGACAGATGACGGATGACAGATGACAGATGACAGATGGCAAATGACAGATTACAAATGACAGATGAAAGATGACAGATGACAGATGACACATGAAAAATTACAGATGACAGATGATAGATGACATATGAAAGATGACAGATGACATATGACATATGACAGATGACCGATTGCAGACGACAAATGACAGGTGACAGATGACAAATGACAGATGATAGATGACATATGAAAGATGACGGATGACAGATGACAGATGATAGATGACATATGAAAGATGACGGATGACAGATGACAGATGACAGATGACAGATGACAGATGACAGATGACAGATGACAGATGACAGATGACAGATGACAGATGACAGATGACAGATGACAGATGACAGATGACAGATGACAGATGACAGATGACAGATAACAGATGACAGATGACAAATGACAGAAGACAGATGACAGATGACAGATGACAGATGACAGATGACAGATTACAGATGACAGATGACAGATGACAGATAACAGATGACAGATGACAAAAGACAGAAGACAGATTACGGATGACAGATGACAGATGACAGATGACAGATGACAGATGACAGATGACAGATGACAGATGACAGATGGCAAATGACAGATTACAAATGACAGATGAAATATGACAGATGACAGATGACACATGACAGATTACAGATGACAGATGATAGATGACATATGAAAGATGACAGATGACATATGACATATGACAGATGACCGATTGCAGACGACAGATAACAGGTGACAGATGACAGATGACAGATGACCGATGACAGATGACAGATGACAGATCACAGATGACAGATGACAGATGACAGATAACAGATGACAGATGACAAATGACAGAAGACAGATGACAGATGACAGATGACAAATGACAGATGACATATGACAGATGACAGATGACAGATGACAGATGACAGATGACAGATGACAGATGACAGATGACAGATGACAGATGACAGATGACAGATGACAGATGACAGATGACAGATGACAGATGACAGATGATAGATGACATATGAAAGATGACAGATGGCATATGACATATGACGGATGACCGATTGCAGATGACAGATGACAGGTGACAGATAACAGATGACAGATGACAGATGACAAAAAACTGAAGACAAATGACAGATGACAAATGACAGAAGACAGATGACAGATGATAGATGACAGATGACAGATGACAGATGACAGATGACAGATGACAGATAACAGATGACAGATGACAGATGACAGATGACAGATGACAGATGACAGATAACAGATGACAGATGACAGATAACAGATGACAAATGACAAATGACAGAAGACAGATGACAGATGACAGATGACAGATGACAGATCACAGATGACAGATGGCAGATGACAGATAACAGATGACAGATGACAAATGACAGAAGACAGATGACAGATGACAGATGACAGATAACAGATGACAGATGATAAAAGACAAAAGACAGATGACGGATGACAGATAACAGATGACTGATGACAGATGACAGATGACAGATGCCAGATGACAGATGACATATGATGGATGACCGATTGCAGACGACAGATGACAGGTGACAGATGACAGATGACAGATGACCGATGACAGAAGACAGATGACAGATGACAGATGACAGATGACAGATAACAGATGACAGATGACAGATGATAAAAGACAAAAGACAGATGACAGATGACAGATGACTCATAACAGATGACAGATGACAGATGACAGATGACAGATGACAGATTACAGATGACAGATGACAGATGACAGATGACAGATGACAGATGACACATAACAGATGACAGATTACAGATGACAGATGACAGCTGACAGATGACAGATGACAGATAACAGATGACAGATGACAGATGACAGATGACAGATGACAGATGGCAAATGACAGATTACAAATGACAGATGAAAGTTGACAGATGGCAAATGACAGATTACAAATGACAGATGAAAGTTGACAGATGACAGATGACACATGACAGATTACAGATGACAGATGATAGATGACATATGAAAGATGACAGATGACATATGACATATGACAGATGACCGATTGCAGACGACAGATGACAGGTGACAGATGACAGATGACAGATGACACATGACAGATTTCAGATGATAGATGATAGATAACATATGAAAGATGACAGATGACATATGACAGATGACAGATGACACATGACAGATTACATATGACAAATGATAGATGACATATGAAAGATGACGGATGACAGATGACAGATGATAGATGACAGATGATATATGAAAGTTGACAGATCACATACGACATATGAAAGATGACGGATTGCAGATGACAGATGACACATGACAGATTACAGATGAGAGATGACAGATGTCAGATGACAGATGACAGATGACAGATGACAGATGACAGATGACAGATGACAGATGACAGATGACAGATGACAGAAGACAGATGACAGATGACAGATGACAGATAACAGATGACAGATTACAGATGACAGATGACAGATGACAGATGACAGATGACAGATGACAGATGACAGATGACAGATGACAGATGACAGATGACAGATGATAGATGACATATGAAAGTTGACAGATGACATATGACATATGACAGATGACCGATTGCAGATGACAGATGACACATGACAGATTACAGATGAGCGATGACAGATGACAGATGACAGATGGCAAATGACAGATGACAAATGACAGATGACAAATGACAGATGACAGGTGACAGATAACAGATGACAGATGACAGATGACAGATGACAAAATACTGAAGACAAATGACAGATGACAAATGACAGAAGACAGATGACAGATGATATATGACAGATGACAGATGACAGATGACAGATGACAGATGACAGAGAACAGATGACAGATAACAGATGAAAGATGAAAGATGACAGATGACAGATGACAGATGACAGATAGCAGATGACAGATGACAAATGACAGAAGACAGGTGACAGATGACAGATAACAGATGACAGATGACAGATGACAGATGACAGATGAGAGATGACAGATGATAAAAGACAGAAGACAGATGACGGATGACAGATGACAGATGACAGATGACAGATGACAGATGCCAGATGACAGATGACAGATGACATATGACAGATGACAGATGACAGATGGCAAATGACAGATGACAAATGACAGATGACAGATGACAAATGACAGATGACAGGTGACAGATAACAGATGACAGATGACAGATGACAGATGACAAAATACTGAAGACAAATGACAGATGACAAATGACAGATGACAGATGATATATGACAGATGACAGATGACAGATGACAGATGACAGATGACAGAGAACAGATGACAGATAACAGATGAAAGATGACAGATGACAGATGACAGATGACAGATGACAGATAGCAGATGACAGATGACAAATGACAGAAGACAGGTGACAGATGACAGATAACAGATGACAGATGACAGATGACAGATGACAGATAACAGATGACAGATGATAAAAGACAGAAGACAGATGACGGATGACAGATGACAGATGACAAATGACAGATGACAGATGCCAGATGACAGATGACAGATGACATATGACAGATGACAGATGATAGATAACAGATGACAGATGACAGATGACAGATGGCAAATGACAGATGACAGATGACAGATGACAGATGACAGATGATAGATGACAGATGACAGATGACAGATGACAGATGGCAAATGACAGATGACAGATGACAGATGAAAGATGACAGATGACACATGACAGATTACAGATGACAGATGATAGATAACATATGAAAGATGACAGATGACATATGACAGATGACAGATGACACATGACAGATTACAGATGACAGATGATATATGACATATGGAAGATGACAGATGACATATGACAGATGACCGATTGCAGATGACAGATGACAGATGACAGATGACAGATGACAGATGACAGATGACAGATGACAGATGACAGATCACAGATGACACATGACAGATGACAGATAACAGATGACAGATGACAAATGACAGAAGACAGATGACAGATGACAGATGACAAATGACAGATGTCAGATGACAGATGACAGATGACAGATGACAGATGACAGATGACAGGTGACAGATGACAGATAACAGATGACAGATGGCAGATGACAGATGATAGATGACAGATGACAGATGACAGATGACAGATGACAGATGACAGATGACAGATGACAGATGACAGATAACAGATGACAGATGACAGATGACAGATGACAGATGACAGATGACAGATGACAGATGACAGATGACAGATGACAGATGACAGATGACAGATGACAGATGATAGATGACAGATGACAGATGACAGATGACAGATAACAGATGACAGATGACAGATGACAAAAGACAGAAGACAGATGACAGATAACAGATGACAGATGACAGATGACAGATGACAGATGACAGATGACAGATGACAGATGACAGATTACAGATGACAGATGATAAATGACAGATGACAGATGGCAAATGACAGATGACAAAAGACAGATGACAGATGACAGAAGACAGATGACAGATACAGATGACAGATGACATATGACAGATGACAAATGACAGAAGACAGATGACATATGACAGATGACAGATGCCTGATGGCAGATGATAAATGATAATTGACATATGACATACGAAAAATGACAGATGACATATGACACATGACAAATGACAGATGATAGATAACATATGAAAGATGACAGATGACTGATGACACATGAGAGATTACAGATGACAGATGATAGATGACATATGAAAGATGACAGATTACATATGACATATGACAGATGACACATGACAGATTACAGATGAGAGATGACAGATGACAGATGACAGATGATAGATGACAGATAATAGATGACAGATGACAGATGACAGATAACAGATGACAGATGACAGATGACAAAAGACAGAAGACAGATGACAGATGACAGATGACAGATGACAGATGACAGATGACAGATGACAGATTACAGATGACAGATGATAGATGACAGATGACAGATGGCAAATGACAGATGACAAAAGACAGATGACAGATGACAGAAGACAGATGACAGATGACACATGACAGATGACAGATGACAGACCACAGATGACAGATGACAGATGACAGATGACAGATGACGGATAACAGATGACAGATGGCAAATGGCAGATGACAAATGACAGATGACAGATGACAAATGACAGATGACAGATGACAGATGGCAAATGACAGATGACAGATGACAGATGACAGATGACATATGACAGATGACAGATGACAGATGACAGATGACATATGACAGATGACAGATGACAGATGACAGATAACAGATGATAGATGACAGATGACAGATGGCAAATGACAGATGACAAATGACAGATGACAGATGACAAATGACAGATGACATATGAAAAAAGACAGAAGACAGATGACAGATGACAGATGACAGATGACAGATGACAGATGACAGATAACAGATGACAGATGACAGATGACAAATTTCAGATGACAGATAACAGATGACAGTTGACAGATGAGAGATGACAGATGACAAATGATAGAAGACAGATGACAGATGACAGATGACAGATGACAGATAACAGATGATAGATAACAGATGACAGATGGCAAATGGCAGATGACAAATGACAGATGACAGATGACAAATGACAGATGACAGATGACAGATGACATATGACAGATGACAGATGACAGATGACAGATGACAGATAACAGATGATAGATGACAGATGACAGATGGCAAATGAATGTTGACAAATGACAGATGACAGATGACAAATGACAGATGACATATGAAAAAAGACAGAAGACAGATGACAGATGACAGATGACAGATGACAGATGACAGATGACAGATGACCGATGACAGATGACAGATCACAGATGACACATGACAGATGACAGATAACAGATGACAGATGACAAATGACAGAAGACAGATGACAGATGACAGATGACAAATGACAGATGTCAGATGACAGATGACAGATGACAGATGACAGATGACAGATGACAGATGACAGGTGACAGATGACAGATAACAGATGACAGATGGCAGATGACAGATGATAGATGACAGATGACAGATGACAGATGACAGATGACAGATGACAGATGACAGATGACAGATGACAGATAACAGATGACAGATGACAGATGACAGATGACAGATGACAGACGACAGATGACAGATGACAGATGACAGATGACAGATGATAGATGACAGATGACAGATGACAGATGACAGATGACATATGACAGATGACAGATGACAGATGACAGATGACAGATGACAGATAACAGATGATAGATGACAGATGACAGATGGCAAATGAATGTTGACAAATGACAGATGACAGATGACAAATGACAGATGACATATGAAAAAAGACAGAAGACAGATGACAGATGACAGATGACAGATGACAGATGACAGATGACAGATCACAGATGACACATGACAGATGACAGATAACAGATGACAGATGACAAATGACAGAAGACAGATGACAGATGACAGATGACAAATGACAGATGTCAGATGACAGATGACAGATGACAGATGACAGATGACAGATGACAGGTGACAGATGACAGATAACAGATGACAGATGGCAGATGACAGATGATAGATGACAGATGACAGATGACAGATGACAGATGACAGATGACAGATGACAGATGACAGATGACAGATAACAGATGACAGATGACAGATGACAGATGACAGATGACAGATGACAGATGACAGATGACAGATGACAGATGACAGATGACAGATGACAGATGACAGATGATAGATGACAGATGACAGATGACAGATAACAGATGACAGATGACAGATGACAGATGACAAAAGACAGAAGACAGATGACAGATAACAGATGACAGATGACAGATGACAGATGACAGATGACAGATGACAGATGACAGATGACAGATTACAGATGACAGATGATAGATGACAGATGACAGATGGCAAATGACAGATGACAAAAGACAGATGACAGATGACAGAAGACAGATGACAGATACAGATGACAGATGACATATGACAGATGACAAATGACAGAAGACAGATGACATATGACAGATGACAGATGCCTGATGGCAGATGATAAATGATAATTGACATATGACATACGAAAAATGACAGATGACATATGACACATGACAAATGACAGATGATAGATAACATATGAAGGATGACAGATGACTGATGACACATGACAGATTACAGATGACAGATGATAGATGACATATGAAAGATGACAGATTACATATGACATATGACAGATGACACATGACAGATTACAGATGAGAGATGACAGATGACAGATGACAGATGACAGATGACAGATGATAGATGACAGATAATAGATGACAGATGACAGATGACAGATAACAGATGACAGATGACAGATGACAAAAGACAGAAGACAGATGACAGATGACAGATGACAGATGACAGATGACAGATGACAGATGACAGATGACAGATTACAGATGACAGATGATAGATGACAGATGACAGATGGCAAATGACAGATGACAAAAGACAGATGACAGATGACAGAAGACAGATGACAGATGACACATGACAGATGACAGATGACAGACCACAGATGACAGATGACAGATGACAGATGACAGATGACGGATAACAGATGACAGATGGCAAATGGCAGATGACAAATGACAGATGACAGATGACAAATGACAGATGACAGATGACAGATGGCAAATGACAGATGACAGATGACAGATGACAGATGACATATGACAGATGACAGATGACAGATGACAGATGACATATGACAGATGACAGATGACAGATGACAGATAACAGATGATAGATGACAGATGACAGATGGCAAATGACAGATGACAAATGACAGATGACAAATGACAGATGACATATGAAAAAAGACAGAAGACAGATGACAGATGACAGATGACAGATGACAGATGACAGATAACAGATGACAGATGACAGATGACAAATGACAGATGACAGATAACAGATGACAGTTGACAGATGAGAGATGACAGATGACAAATGATAGAAGACAGATGACAGATGACAGATGACAGATGACAGATAACAGATGATAGATAACAGATGACAGATGGCAAATGGCAGATGACAAATGACAGATGACAGATGACAAATGACAGATGACAGATGACAGATGACATATGACAGATGACAGATGACAGATGACAGATGACAGATGACAGATAACAGATGATAGATGACAGATGACAGATGGCAAATGAATGTTGACAAATGACAGATGACAGATGACAAATGACAGATGACATATGAAAAAAGACAGAAGACAGATGACAGATGACAGATGACAGATGACAGATGACAGATGACCGATGACAGATGACAGATGACAGATGACAGATAACAGATGACAGATGACAGATGACAAATGACAGAAGACAGATGACAGATGACAGATGACAGATGACAGATGACAGATGACAGATGACAGATGATAGATGACATATGAAAGTTCACAGATGACATATGACATATGACAGATGACCGATTGCAGATGACAGATGACACATGACAGATTACAGATGAGAGGTGACAGATGACAGATGACAGATGACAGATGACAGATGACAGATGACAGATGACAGATGACAGATGACAGATGACAGATGACAGATGACAGATGACAGAAGACAGATGACAGATGACATTTTACAGATGACAGATGACAGATGACAGATGACAGATGACAGATGACAGATGACAGATGACAGATGACAGATGACACATGACAGATTACAGATGACAGATGACCGATCACAGATGACAGATGACAGATAACAGATGACAGATGACAAATGACAAATAACAGAAGACAGATGACAGATGACAGATGACAAATCACAGATGACAGATGACAGAACACAGATGACAAATGATAGAAGACAGATGAAAGATGACAGATGACAGATGACAGATGACAGATGATAGATGACAGATGACAGATGACAGATGGCAAATGACAGATGAAAAATGACAGATGACAGATGACAGAAGACAGATGACAGATGACAGATGACACATGACAAATGACAGATGATAGATGACATATGAAAGATGATAGATGACATATGACATATAACAGAAGACAGATGACAGATGACAGATGACAAATCACAGATGACAAATGACAGAACACAGATGACAAATGATAGAAGACAGACGAAAGATGACAGATGACAGATGACAGATGACAGATGATAGATGACAGATGACAGATGGCAAATGACAGATGAAAAATGACAGATGACAGATGACAGATGACACATGACAGATTACAGATGACAGATGACCGATCACAGATGACAGATGACAGATAACAGATGACAGATGACAGATGACAAATCACAGATGACAGATGACAGAACACAGATGACAAATGATAGAAGACAGATGAAAGATGACAGATGACATATGACACATGACAGATTACAGATGAGAGATGACAGATGACAGATAAAAGATGACAAATAACAGATGAAAGATGACAGATGACAGATGACACATGACATATTACAGATGACAGATGATAGATGACATATAAAAGATGACAGATGACATATGACAGATGACCGATTGCAGATGACAGATGACACATGACAGATTACAGATGAAAGATGACAGATGACAGATGACAGATGACAGATGACAGATGACAGATGACAGATGACAGATGACAGATAACAGATGACAGATGTCAGATGACAGATGACAGATGACAGATGACAGATGACAGATGACAGATGACAGATGACAGATGGCAAATGACAGATGACAAATGACAGATGACAGATGATAGATGACAGATGACAGATGGCAAATGACAGATGACAAATGACAGATGACAGATGACAAATGACAGATGACAGATGACAGATGACAGATGACAGATGACAGATGACAGATGACAGATGACAGATGACAGATGACAGATGACAGATGACAGATGACAGATGACAGATGACAGATGACAGATGACAGATAACAGATGATAGATGACAGATGACAGATTACAGATGAAAGATGACGGATGACAGATGACAGATGACAGATGACAGATGACAGATGACAGATGACAGATGACAGATGACAGATGACAGATGACAGATGACAGATGACAGATGACAGATGACAGATAACAGATGATAGATGACAGATGACAGATGGCAAATGAATGTTGACAAATGACAGATGACAGATGACAAATGACAGATGACATATGAAAAAAGACAGAAGACAGATGACAGATGACAGATGACAGATGACAGATGACAGATGACAGATGACCGATGACAGATGACAGATGACAGATGACATATAACAGATGACAGATGACAGATGACAAATGACAGAAGACAGATGACAGATGACAGATGACAGATGACAGATGACAGATGACAGATGACAGATGACAGATGACAGATGACAGATGACAGATGACAGATGACAGATGACAGATGACAGATGACAGATGACAGATGACAGATGACAGATGACAGATGACAGATGACAGATGACAGATGACCGATTGCAGATGACAGATGACACATGACAGATTACAGATGAGAGGTGACAGATGACAAATGACAGATGACAGATGACAGATGACAGATGACAGATGACAGATGACAGATGACAGATGACAGAAGACAGATGACAGATGACATTTTACAGATGACAGATGACAGATGACAGATGACAGATGACAGATGACAGATGACAGATGACAGATGACACATGACAGATTACAGATGACAGATGACCGATCACAGATGACAGATGACATATAACAGATGACAGATGACAGATGACAGATGACAAATCACAGATGACAAATGACAGAACACAGATGACAAATGATAGAAGACAGACGAAAGATGACAGATGACAGATGACAGATGACAGAACACAGATGACAAATGATAGAAGACAGATGAAAGATGACAGATGACAGATGACAGATGACAGATGATAGATGACAGATGACAGATGACAGATGGCAAATGACAGATGAAAAATGACAGATGACAGATGACAGAAGACAGATGACAGATGACAGATGACACATGACAAATGACAGATGATAGATGACATATGAAAGATGATAGATGACATATGACATATAACAGAAGACAGATGACAGATGACAGATGACAAATCACAGATGACAAATGACAGAACACAGATGACAAATGATAGAAGACAGACGAAAGATGACAGATGACAGATGACAGATGACAGATGATAGATGACAGATGACAGATGGCAAATGACAGATGAAAAATGACAGATGACAGATGACAGATGACAGAACACAGATGACAAATGATAGAAGACAGATGAAAGATGACAGATGACATATGACACATGACAGATTACAGATGAGAGATGACAGATGACAGATAAAAGATGACAAATAACAGATGAAAGATGACAGATGACACATGACATATTACAGATGACAGATGATAGATGACATATAAAAGATGACAGATGACATATGACAGATGACCGATTGCAGATGACAGATGACACATGACAGATTACAGATGAAAGATGACAGATGACAGATGACAGATGACAGATGACAGATGACAGATGACAGATGACAGATGACAGATGACAGATGACAGATGACAGATGACAGATGACAGATAACAGATGACAGATGACAGATGACAGATGACAGATGACAGATGACAGATGACAGATGACAGATGACAGATGACAGATGACAGATGGCAAATGACAGATGACAAATGACAGATGACAGATGATAGATGACAGATGACAGATGGCAAATGACAGATGACAAATGACAGATGACAGATGACAAATGACAGATGACAGATGACAGATGACAGATGACAGATGACAGATGACAGATGACAGATGACAGATGACAGATGACAGATGACAGATGACAGATGACAGATGACAGATGACAGATGACAGATGACAGATAACAGATGATAGATGACAGATGACAGATGACAAATGACAGATGACATATGAAAAAAGACAGAAGACAGATAATAGATGACAGATGACAGATGACAGATGACAGATGACAGATGGCAGATGACAGATGACAGATGACAGATGACAGATGACAGATGACAGATGACAGATGACAGATGACAGATGACAGATGACAGATGACAGATAACAGATGACAGATGACAGATGACAGATGACAGATGACAGATGACAGATGACAGATGACAGATGACAGATGACAGATGACAGATGACAGATGGCAAATGACAGATGACAAATGACAGATGACAGATGATAGATGACAGATGACAGATGACACATGACATATTACAGATGACAGATGATAGATGACATATAAAAGATGACAGATGACATATGACAGATGACCGATTGCAGATGACAGATGACACATGACAAATTACAGATGAAAGATGACAGATGACAGATGACAGATGACAGATGACAGATGACAGATGACAGATGACAGATGACAGATGACAGATGACAGATGACAGATGACAGATGACAGATGACAGATGACAAATGAGAGATGACAGATGACAGATAAAAGATGACAAATAACAGATGAAAGATGACAGATGACAGATGACAGATGACAGATGACAGATGACAGATGGCAAATGACAGATGACAAATGACAGATGACAGATGACAAATGACAGATGACAGATGACAGATGACAGATGACAGATGACAGATGACAGATGACAGATGACAGATGACAGATGACAGATGACAGATGACAGATAACAGATGATAGATGACAGATGACAGATGACAAATGACAGATGACATATGAAAAAAGACAGAAGACAGATAATAGATGACAGATGACAGATGACAGATGACAGATGACAGATGACAGATGGCAGATGACAGATGACAGATGGCAGATGACAGATGACAGATGACAGATGACAGATGACAGATGACAGATGACAGATGACAGATAACAGATGACAGATGACAGATGACAGATGACAGATGACAGATGACAGATGACAGATGGCAAATGACAGATGACAAATGACAGATGACAGATGATAGATGACAGATGACAGATGGCAAATGACAGATGACAAATGACAGATGACAGATGACAAATGACAGATGACAGATGACAGATGACACATGACAGATGACAGATGACAGATGACAGATGACAGATGACAGATGACAGATGACAGATGACAGATAACAGATGATAGATGACAGATGACAGATGACAGATGACAGATGACAGATGACAGATGACAGATGACAGATGACAGATGACAGATGACAGATGACCGATGACAGATGACAGATGACAGATGACAGATGACAGATTACAGATGAGAGATGACAGATGACAGATGACAGATGACAGATGACAGATGACAGATGACAGATGACAGATGACAGATGACAGATGACAGATGACAGATGACACATGACAGATTACAGATGACCGATCACAGATGACAGATGACAAATGACAAATAACAGAAGACAGATGACAGATGACAAATGACAGATGACAGAACACAGATGACAAATGATAGAGGACAGATGAAAGATGACAGATGACAGATGACAGATGACAGATGACAGATGACAGATGACAGATGACAGATGACAGATGACAGATGACAGATGACAGAAGACAGATGACAGATGACAGATGACAGATGACAGATGACAGATTACAGATGACAGATGACAGATGACAGATGACAGATGACAGATGACAGATGACAGATGGCAGATGACAGATGACAGATGACAGATGACAGATGACAGATGACAGATGACAGATGACAGATGACAGATGGCAGATAACAGATGATAGATGACAGATGACAGATGGCAAATGACAGATGACAAATGAAAAAAGACAGAAGACAGATGACAGATGACAGAAGACAGATGACAGATGACAGATGACAGATGACAGATGACAGATGACATATGACATATGACAGATGACCGATTGCAGATGACAGATAACAGATGACAGATGACAGATGACAATTGACAGAAGACAGATGACAGATGACAGATGACAGATGACAGATGACAGTTGACAGATGACAGATGACAGATGACAGATGACAGATGACAGATGACAGATGACAGATGACAGATGACAGATGACAGAAGACAGATGACAGATAACGGATGATAGATGACAGATGACAGATGGCAAATGACAGATGACAAATGACAGATGACAGATGATAGATGACAGATGACAGATGGCAAATGACAGATGACAAATGACAGATGACAGATGACAAATGACAGATGACATATGAAAAAAGACAGAAGACAGATGACAGATGACAGATGACAGAAGACAGATGACAGATGACAGATGACAGATGACAGATGACAGATGACAGATGACAGATGACATATGACAGATGACCGATTGCAGATGACAGATAACAGATGACAGATGACAGATGACAATTGACAGAAGACAGATGACAGATGACAGATGACAGATGACAGATGACAGATGACAGATGACAGATGACAGATGACAGATGACAGATGACAGATGACAGATGACAGATGACAGATGACAGATGACAGATGACAGATGACAGAAGACAGATGACAGATAACAGATGATAGATGACAGATGACAGATGGCAAATGACAGATGACAAATGACAGATAACAGATAACAGATGACAGATGACAGATGAGAGATGACAAATGACAAATGATAGAAGACAGATGACAGATGACAGATGACAGATGAGAGATGACAGAAGACAGATAACAGATGATAGATAACAGATGACAGATGGCAAATGGCAGATGACAAATGACAGATGACAGATGACAAATGACAGATGACAGATAACAGATGACAGATAACAGATGATAGATGACAGATGACAGATGACAGATGGCAGATAACAGATGACAGATGACAGATGACAGATGACAGAAGACAGATAACAGATGATAGATGACAGATCATAAATTACAGATGACAGATGACAGATGGCAGATGACAGATGGCAGATGGCAGATGACAGATGACAGATGGCAGATGACAGATGACAGATTACAGATGACAGATGACAGATGACAGATGACAGATGACAGATGACAGATGACAGATGACAGATGGCAGATGACAGATGACAGATGACAGATGACAGATGACAGATGACAGATGACAGATGACAGATGACAGATGACAGATGACAGATGACAGATGACAGATGACAGATGACAGATGACAGATGACAGATGGCAGATAACAGATGATAGATGACAGATGACAGATGGCAAATGACAGATGACAAATGACAGATGACAGATGACAAATGACAGATGTCATATGAAAAAAGACAGAAGACAGATGACAGATGACAGATGACAGATGACAGATTACAGATGATAGATGACAGATGACCGATGACAGATAACTGATGACAGATGACAGATAACAGATGACAGATGACAGATGACAAATTACAGATGACAGATGACAGATGGCAGATGACAGATGGCAGATGGCAGATGACAGATGATAGATGACAAATGACAGAATACAGATGACAGATGACAGATGACAGATGACAGATGACAGATGACAGAAGACAGATAACAGATGATAGATGACAGATGACAAATTACAGATGACAGATGACAGATGGCAGATGACAGATGGCAGATGGCAGATGACAGATGACAGATGGCAGACGACAGATGACAGATGACAGATGACAGATGACAGATGACAGATGACAGAAGACAGATAACAGATGATAGATGACAGATGACAAATTACAGATGACAGATGACAGATGGCAGATGACAGATGGCAGATGGCAGATGACAGATGGCAGACGACAGATGACAGATGACAGATGACAGACGACAGATGACAGATGACAGATGACAGATGACAGATGACAGATGACAGAAGACAGATAACAGATGATAGATGACAGATGACAAATTACAGATGACAGATGACAGATGGCAGATGACAGATGACAGATGGCAGACGACAGATGACAGATGACAGATGACAGATGACAGATGACAGATGACAGAAGACAGATAACAGATGATAGATGACAGATGACAAATTACAGATGACAGATGATAGATGACAGATGACAGATGGCAAATGACAGATGACAAATGACAGATGACAGATGACAAATGACAGATGACATATGAAAAAGGACAGAAGACAGATGACAGATGACAGATGACAGATGACAGATAACAGATGACAGATGACCGATGACAGATGACAAATGACAGATGACAGATAACAGATGACAGATAACAGATGATAGATGACAAATGACAGAATACAGATGACAGATGACAGATGACAGATGACAGATGACAGATGACAGAAGACAGATAACAGATGATAGATGACAGATGACAAATTACAGATGACAGATGACAGATGGCAGATGACAGATGGCAGATGGCATATGACAGATGACAGATGGCAGACGACAGACGACAGATGACAGATGACAGATGACAGATGACAGAAGACAGATGACAGATGACATTTTACAGATGACAGATGACAGATAACAGATGACAGATGACCGATGACAAATGACATATAACAGATAACAGATGACAGATGACAGATGACAGATGAGAGATGACAAATGACAAATGATAGAAGACAGATGACAGATGACAGATGACAGATGAGAGATGACAGAAGACAGATAACAGATGATAGATAACAGATGACAGATGGCAAATGGCAGATGACAAATGACAGATGACAGATGACAAATGACAGATGACAGATGACAGATGACATATGACAGACGACAGATGACAGATGACAGATGACAGATGGCAGATAACAGATGATAGATGACAGATGACAGATGGCAAATGACAGATGACAAATGACAGATGACAGATGACAAATGACAGATGACATATGAAAAAAGACAGAAGACAGATGACAGATGACAGATGACAGATGACAGATTACAGATGACAGATGACAGATGACAGATGACCGATGGAAGATAACTGATGACAGATGACAGATAACAGATGACAGATGACAGATGACAATTGACAGAAGACAGATGACAGATGACAGATGACAGATGACAGATGACAGATGATAGATGACATATGAAAGTTGACAGATGACATATGACATATGACAGATGACCGATTGCAGATGACAGATGACACATGACAGATTACAGATGAGAGATGACAGATGACAGATGACAGATGACAGATGACAGATGACAGATGACAGATGACAGATGACAGATGACAGATGGCAGATGACAGATGACAGATGACAGATGACAGATGACAGATGACAGATGACAGATGACAGATGACAGATGACAGATGACAGATGACAGATGACAGATGACAGATGACAGATGACAGAACACAGATGACAAATGATAGAGGACAGATGAAAGATGACAAATGACAGATGACAGATGACAGATGACAGATGACAGATGACAGATGACAGATGACAGAAGACAGATGACAGATGACAGATGACAGATGACAGATGACAGATTACAGATGACAGATGACAGATGACAGATGACAGATGACAGATGACAGATGACAGATGACAGATGGCAGATGACAGATGACAGATGACAGATGACAGATGACAGATGACAGATGACAGATGACAGATGACAGATGACAGATGACAGATGACAGATGACAGATGACAGATGACAGATGACAGATGACAGATGGCAGATAACAGATGATAGATGACAGATGACAGATGGCAAATGACAGATGACAAATGACAGATGACAGATGACAAATGACAGATGTCATATGAAAAAAGACAGAAGACAGATGACAGATGACAGATGACAGATGACAGTTTACAGATGATAGATGACAGATGACCGATGACAGATAACTGATGACAGATGACAGATAACAGATGACAGATGACAGATGACAATTGACAGAAGACAGATGACAGATGACAGATGACAGATGACAGATGACAGATGACAGATGACAGATGACAGATGATAGATGACATATGAAAGTTGACAGATGACATATGACATATGACAGATGACCGATTGCAGATGACAGATGACACATGACAGATTACAGATGAGAGATGACAGATGACAGATGACAGATGACAGATGACAGATGACAGATGACAGATAACAGATGACAGATGACAGATGACAGATGACAGATGACAGATGGCAGATGACAGATGGCAGATGACAGATGACAGATGACAGATGACAGACGACAGATGACAGATGACAGATGACAGATAACAGATGATAGATGACAGATGACAGATGGCAAATGACAGATGACAAATGACAGATGACAGATGACAAATGACAGATGACATATGAAAAAGGACAGAAGACAGATGACAGATGACAGATGACAGATGACAGATGACAGATGACAGATAACAGATGACAGATGACCGATGACAGATGACAAATGACAGATGACAGATAACAGATGACAGATAACAGATGATAGATGACAAATGACAGAATACAGATGACAGATGACAGATGACAGATGACAGATGACAGATGACAGAAGACAGATAACAGATGATAGATGACAGATGGCAAATGACAGATGACAAATGACAGATGACAAATGACAGATGACAGATGACAGATGGCAGATGACAGATGGCAGATGACAGATGACAGATGGCAGACGACAGATGACAGATGACAGATGACAGATGACAGATGACAGATGACAGGTGACAGATAACAGATGATAGATGACAGATGACAGATGGCAAATGACAGATGACAAATGACAGATGACAGATGACAAATGACAGATGACATATGAAAAAAGACAGAAGACAGATGACAGATGACAGAAGACGGATGACAGATGACAAATGACAGATGACATATGAAAAAAGACAGAAGACAGATGACAGATGACAGAAGACGGATGACAGATGACAGATGACAGATGACAGATGACAGATGACAGATGACAGATGACAGATGACAGATGACAGATGACAGATGACAGATGAAAGATGACAGATGACAGATGACAGATGACAGATGACAGATGACAGATGACAGATGACAGAAGACAGATGACAGATAACAGATGATAGATGACAGATGACAGATGGCAAATGACAGATGACATATGAAAAAAGACAGAAGACAGATGACAGATGACAGAAGACAGATGACAGATGACAGATGACAGATGACAGATGACAGATGACAGATGACAGATGACAGATGACAGATGACAGATGACAGATGACATATGACATATGACAGATGACCGATTGCAGATGACAGATAACAGATGACAGATGACAATTGACAGAAGACAGATGACAGATTACAGATGACAGTTGACAGATGACAGATGACAGAAGACAGATGACAGATAACAGATGATAGATGACAGATGACAGATGGCAAATGACAGATGACAGATGATAGATGACAGATGACAGATGGCAAATGACAGATGACAAATGACAGATGACAGATGACAAATGACAGATGACATATGAAAAAAGACAGAAGACAGATGACAGATGACAGAAGACAGATGACAGATGACAGATGATAGATGACAGATGACAGATGGCAAATGACAGATGACAAATGACAGATGACAGATGACAAATGACAGATGACATATGAAAAAAGACAGAAGACAGATGACAGATGACAGAAGACAGATGACAGATGACAGATGGCAAATGACAGATGACAGATGACAAATGACAGATGACATATGAAGAAAGACAGAAGACAGATGACAGATGACAGAAGACAGATGACAGATGACAGATGATAGATGACAGATGACAGATGGCAAATGACAGATGACAAATGACAGATGACAGATGACAAATGACAGATGACATATGAAAAAAGACAGAAGACAGATGACAGATGACAGATGATAGATGACAGATGACAGATGGCAAATGACAGATGACAAATGACAGATGACAGATGACAAATGACAGATGACATATGAAAAAAGACAGAAGACAGATGACAGATGACAGAAGACAGATGACAGATGACAGATGATAGATGACAGATGACAGATGGCAAATGACAGATGACAAATGACAGATGACAGATGACAAATGACAGATGGCATATGAAAAAAGACAGAAGACAGATGACAGATGACAGAAGACAGATGACAGATGACAGATGACAGATGACAGATGACAGATGACAGATGACAGATGACAGATGACAGACGACAGATGACAGATGACCGATGACAGATGACAGATGACAGATGACAGATTACAGATGAGAGATGACAGATGACAGATGACAGATGACAGATGACAGATGACAGATGACAGATGACAAATGACAGATGACAGATGACAAATGACAGATGACATATGAAAAAAGACAGAAGACAGATGACAGATGACAGAAGACGGATGACAGATGACAGATGACAGATGACAGATGACAGATGACAGATGACAGATTACATATGACATATGACAGATGACCGATTGCAGATGACAGATGACACATGACAGATTACAGATGAGAGATCACAGATGACAGATGACAGATGACAGATGACAGATGACAGAAGACAGATGACATTTTACAGATGACAGATGACAGATGACAGATGACAGATGACAGATGACAGATGACAGATGACAGATGACAGATGACAGATGACAGATGACAGATGACAGATGACAGATGACAGATGACACATGACAGATTACAGATGACAGATAACCGATCACAGATGACAGATGACAGATAACACATGACAGATGACAAATGACAAATAACAGAAGACAGATGACAGATGACAGATGACAAATGACAGATGACAGATGACAGAACACAGATGACAAATGATAGAGGACAGATGAAAGATGACAGATGACAGATGACAGAT
This sequence comes from Condylostylus longicornis, assembly GCF_029603195.1. NCBI lineage: Eukaryota > Metazoa > Arthropoda > Insecta > Diptera > Dolichopodidae > Condylostylus > Condylostylus longicornis. Next base: position 1,450,987 of record NW_026578187.1, read on the forward strand.
GACAGATCACAGATGACAGATGACAGATGACAGATGACAGATGACAGATGACAGAAGACAGATGACAGATGACAGATGACAGATAACAGATTACAGATGACAGATGACAGATGACAGATGACAGATGACAGATGACAGATGACAGATAACAGATGACAGATGACAGATGACAGATGACAGATGACAGATGACAGATGACAGATGACAGATGACAGATGGCAAATGACAGATGACAGATGACAGATGACAGATGACAGATGACAGGTGGCAGATAACAGATGATAGATGACAGATGACAGATGGCAAATGACAGATGACAAATGACAGATGACAGATGACAAATGACAGATGACATATGAAAAAAGACAGAAGACAGATGACAGATGACAGATGACAGATGACAGATGACAGATTACAGATGACAGATGACCGATGACAGATAACTGATGACAGATGACAGATAACATATGACAGATGACAGATGACAATTGACAGAAGACAGATGACAGATGACAGATGACAGATGACAGATGACAGATGACAGATGACAGATGGCAAATGACAGATGACAAATGACAGATGACAGATGACAAATGACAGATGACATATGAAAAAAGACAGAAGACAGATGACAGATGACAGAAGACGGATGACAGATGACAGATGACAGATGACAGATGACAGATGAAAGATGACAGATGACAGATGACAGATGACAGATGACAGATGACCGATGACAGATGACAGATGACAGATGACAGATTACAGATGAGAGATGACAGATGACAGATGACAGATGAAAGATGACAGATGACAGATGACAGATGACAGATGACAGATGACAGATGACAGATGACAGATGACAGAAGACAGATGACAGATAACAGATGATAGATGACAGATGACAGATGGCAAATGACAGATGACATATGAAAAAAGACAGAAGACAGATGACAGATGACAGAAGACAGATGACAGATGACAGATGACAGATGACAGATGACAGATGACAGATGACAGATGACAGATGACAGATGACAGATGACAGATGACATATGACATATGACAGATGACCGATTGCAGATGACAGATAACAGATGACAGATGACAATTGACAGAAGACAGATGACAGATGACAGATGACAGTTGACAGATGACAGATGACAGAAGACAGATGACAGATAACAGATGATAGATGACAGATGACAGATGGCAAATGACAGATGACAGATGATAGATGACAGATGACAGATGGCAAATGACAGATGACAAATGACAGATGACAGATGACAAATGACAGATGACATATGAAAAAAGACAGAAGACAGATGACAGATGACAGAAGACAGATGACAGATGACAGATGATAGATGACAGATGACAGATGGCAAATGACAGATGACAAATGACAGATGACAGATGACAAATGACAGATGACATATGAAAAAAGACAGAAGACAGATGACAGATGACAGAAGACAGATGACAGATGACAGATGGCAAATGACAGATGACAGATGACAAATGACAGATGACATATGAAGAAAGACAGAAGACAGATGACAGATGACAGAAGACAGATGACAGATGACAGATGATAGATGACAGATGACAGATGGCAAATGACAGATGACAAATGACAGATGACAGATGACAAATGACAGATGACATATGAAAAAAGACAGAAGACAGATGACAGATGACAGATGATAGATGACAGATGACAGATGGCAAATGACAGATGACAAATGACAGATGACAGATGACAAATGACAGATGACATATGAAAAAAGACAGAAGACAGATGACAGATGACAGAAGACAGATGACAGATGACAGATGATAGATGACAGATGACAGATGGCAAATGACAGATGACAAATGACAGATGACAGATGACAAATGACAGATGGCATATGAAAAAAGACAGAAGACAGATGACAGATGACAGAAGACAGATGACAGATGACAGATGACAGATGACAGATGACAGATGACAGATGACAGATGACAGATGACAGACGACAGATGACAGATGACAGATGACCGATGACAGATGACAGATGACAGATGACAGATGACAGATGACAGATTACAGATGAGAGATGACAGATGACAGATGACAGATGACAGATGACAGATGACAGATGACAGATGACAAATGACAGATGACAGATGACAAATGACAGATGACATATGAAAAAAGACAGAAGACAGATGACAGATGACAGAAGACGGATGACAGATGACAGATGACAGATGACAGATGACAGATGACAGATGACAGATGACAGATTACATATGACATATGACAGATGACCGATTGCAGATGACAGATGACACATGACAGATTACAGATGAGAGATGACAGATGACAGATGACAGATGACAGATGACAGATGACAGATGACAGAAGACAGATGACATTTTACAGATGACAGATGACAGATGACAGATGACAGATGACAGATGACAGATGACAGATGACAGATGACAGATGACAGATGACAGATGACAGATGACAGATGACACATGACAGATTACAGATGACAGATAACCGATCACAGATGACAGATGACAGATAACACATGACAGATGACAAATGACAAATAACAGAAGACAGATGACAGATGACAGATGACAAATGACAGACGACAGATGACAGAACACAGATGACAAATGATAGAGGACAGATGAAAGATGACAGATGACAGATGACAGATGACAGATGACAGATGACAGATGACAGATGACAGATGACAGATGACAGATGACAGAAGACAGATGACAGATGACAGATGACAGATGACAGATTACAGATGACAGATGACAGATGACAGATGACAGATGACAGATAACAGATGACAGATGACAGATGACAGATGACAGATGACAGATGACAGATGGCAGATGACAGATGACAGATGGCAAATGACAGATGACAGATGACAGATGACAGATGACAGATGACAGTTGGCAGATAACAGATGATAGATGACAGATGACAGATGGCAAATGACAGATGACAAATGACAGATGACAGATGACAAATGACAGATGACATATGAAAAAAGACAGAAGACAGATGACAGATGACAGATGACAGATGACAGATGACAGATTACAGATGACAGATGACCGATGACAGATAACTGATGACAGATGACAGATAACATATGACAGATGACAGATGACAATTGACAGAAGACAGATGACAGATGACAGATGACAGATGACAGATGACAGACGACAGATGACAGATGATAGATGACATATGAAAGTTGACAGATGACATATGACATATGACAGATGACCGATTGCAGATGACAGATGACACATGACAGATTACAGATGAGAGATGACAGATGACAGATGACAGATGACAGATGACAGATAACAGATGACAGATGACAGATGACAGATGACAGATGACAGATGGCAGATGACAGATGGCAGATGACAGATGACAGATGACAGATGACAGATGACAGATGACAGATGACAGATGACAGATAACAGATGATAGATGACAGATGACAGATGGCAAATGACAGATGACAAATGACAGATGACAGATGACAAATGACAGATGACATATGAAAAAGGACAGAAGACAGATGACAGATGACAGATGACAGATGACAGATAACAGATGACAGATGACCGATGACAGATGACAAATGACAGATGACAGATAACAGATGACAGATAACAGATGATAGATGACAAATGACAGAATACAGATGACAGATGACAGATGACAGATGACAGATGACAGAAGACAGATAACAGATGATAGATGACAGATGACAAATGACAGATGACAGATGACAGATGGCAGATGACAGATGGCAGATGGCAGATGACAGATGACAGATGGCAGACGACAGATGACAGATGACAGATGACAGATGACAGAAGACAGATGACAGATGACATTTTACAGATGACAGATGACAGATGACAGATAACAGATGACAGATGACCGATGACAAATGACAGATAACAGATAACAGATGACAGATGACAGATGAGAGATGACAGATGACAAATGATAGAAGACAGATGACAGATGACAGATGACAGATGACAGATGAGAGATGACAGATGACAGATAACAGATGATAGATAACAGATGACAGATGGCAAATGGCAGATGACAAATGACAGATGACAGATGACAAATGACAGATGACAGATGACAGATGACATATGACAGACGACAGATGACAGATGATAGATGACAGATGACAGATAACAGATGATAGATGACAGATGACAGATGGCAAATGAATGTTGACAAATGACAGATGACAGATGACAAATGACAGATGACATATGAAAAAAGACAGAAGACAGATGACAGATGACAGATGACAGATGACAGATGACAGATGACAGATGACAGATGACAGATGACAGATGACCGATGACAGATGACAGATGACAGATGACAGATAACAGATGACAGATGACAGATGACAAATGACAGAAGACAGATGACAGATGACAGATGACAGATGACAGATGACAGATGACAGATGACAAATGACAGATGACAGATGATAGATGACATATGAAAGTTCACAGATGGCATATGACATATGACAGATGACCGATTGCAGATGACAGATGACACATGACAGATTACAGATGAGAGATGACAGATGACAGATGACAGATGGCAGATGACAGATGACAGATTGCAGATGACAGATGACAGAAGACAGATGACAGATGACATTTTACAGATGACAGATGACAGCTGACAGATGACAGATGACAGATGACAGATGACAGATGACAGAGGACACATGACAGATTACAGATGACAGATGACCGATCACAGATGACAGATGACAGATAACAGATGACAGATGACAAATGACAAATAACAGAAGACAGATGACAGATGACAGATGACAAATGACAGATGACAGATGACAGAACACAGATGACAAATGATAGAGGATAGATGAAAGATGACAGATGACAGATGACAGATGACAGAAGACAGATGACAGATGACAGATGACAGATGACAGATTACAGATGACAGATGACAGATGACAGATGACAGATGACAGATGACAGATGACAGATGACAGATGACAGATGACAGATGACAGATGGCAGATGACAGATGACAGATGACAGATGACAGATGACAGATGACAGATGACAGATGACAGATGACAGATGACAGATTACAGATGACAGATGGCAGATAACAGATGATAGATGACAGATGACAGATGGCAAATGACAGATGACAAATGACAGATGACAGATGACAAATGACAGATGACATATGAAAAAAGACAGAAGACAGATGACAGATGACAGATGACAGATGACAGATTACAGATGACAGATGACAGATGACCGATGACAGATAACTGATGACAGATGACAGATAACAGATGACAGATGACAGATGACAATTGACAGAAGACAGATGACAGATGACAGATGACAGATGACAGATGACAGATGACAGATGATAGATGACATATGAAAGTTGACAGATGACATATGACATATGACAGATGACCGATTGCAGATGACAGATGACACATGACAGATTACAGATGAGAGATGACAGATGACAGATGACAGATGACAGATGACAGATGACAGATGACAGATAACAGATGACAGATGACAGATGACAGATGACAGATGGCAGATGACAGATGGCAGATGACAGATGACAGATGACAGATGACAGATGACAGATGACAGATGACAGATAACAGATGATAGATGACAGATGACAGATGGCAAATGACAGATGACAAATGACAGATGACAGATGACAAATGACAGATGACATATGAAAAAGGACCGAAGACAGATGACAGATGACAGATGACAGATGACAGATGACAGATAACAGATGACAGATGACCGATGACAGATGACAAATGACAGATGACAGATAACAGATGACAGATAACAGATGATAGATGACAAATGACAGAATACAGATGACAGATGACAGATGACAGATGACAGAAGACAGATAACAGATGATAGATGACAGATGGCAAATGACAGATGACAAATGACAGATGACAAATGACAGATGACAGATGACAGATGGCAGATGGCAGATGGCAGATGACAGATGACAGATGGCAGACGACAGATGACAGATGACAGATGACAGATGACAGATGACAGATAACAGATGATAGATGACAGATGACAGATGGCAAATGACAGATGACAAATGACAGATGACAGATGACAAATGACAGATGACATATGAAAAAAGACAGATGACAGATGACAGATGACAGATTACAGATGAGAGATGACAGATGACAGATGACAGATGACAGATGACAGATGACAGATGACAGATGACAGATGACAGATGACAGATGACAGATGACAGACGACAGATGACAGATAACAGATGAAAGATGACAGATGACAGATGGCAAATGACAGATGACAAATGACAGATGACAGATGACAAATGACAGATGACATATGAAAAAAGACAGAAGACAGATGACAGATGATAGAAGACAGTTGACAGATGACAGATGACAGATGACATATGACAGATGACAGATGACAGATGACAGATGACATATGACAGATGACCGATTGCAGATGACAGATGACTCATGACAGATTACAGATGAGAGATGACAGATGACAGATGACAGATGACAGATGACAGATGACAGATGACAGATGACAGATGACAGATGACAGATGACAGATGACAGATGAAAGATGACAGATGACAGAAGACAGATGACAGATGACATTTTACAGATGACAGATGACAGATGACAGATGACAGATGACAGATGACAGATGACAGATGACAGATGACAGATGACATATGACATATGACAGATGACCGATTGCAGATGACAGATGACACACGACAGATTACAGATGAGAGATGACAGATGACAGATAACAGATGACAGATGACAGATGACAGATGACAGATGACAGATGACAGATGACAGATGACAGATGACAGATGACAGAAGACAGATGACAGATGACATTTTACAGATGACAGATGACAGATGGCAGATAACAGATGATAGATGACAGATGACAGATGGCAAATGACAGATGACAAATGACAGATGACAGATGACAAATGACAGATGACATATGAAAAAAGACAGATGACAGATGACAGATGACAGATGACAGATGACAGATAACAGATGATAGATGACAGATGACAGATGGCAAATGACAGATGACAGATGACAAATGACAGATGACATATGAAAAAAGACAGAAGACAGATGACAGATGACAGAAGACAGATGACAGATGACAGATGACAGATGACAGATGGCAGATGACAGATGACAGATGACATATGACAGATGACCGACTGCAGATGACAGATGACACATGACAGATGACAGATGACAGATGACAGATGACAGATGACAGATGACAGATGGCAGATAACAGATGATAGATGACAGATGACAGATGACAGATGACAGATGACAGATGACAGATGACAGATGACAGATGGCAGATAATAGATGATAGATGACAGATGACAGATGGCAAATGACAGATGACAAATGACAGATGACAGATGACAAATGACAGATGACATATGAAAAAAGACAGAAGACAGATGACAAATGACAGATGACAGATGACAAATGACAGATGACATATGAAAAAAGACAGAAGACAGATGACAGATGACAGATGACAGATGACAGATAACAGATGACAGATGACCGATGACAAGTGACAGATGACAGATAACAGATGACAGATGACAGATGAGAGATGACACATAACAGATGATAGATAACAGATGACAGATGGCAAATGGCAGATGACAAATGACAGATGACAGATGACAAATGACAGATGACAGATGACAGATAGCAAATGACAGATGACAGATGACAGATGACAGATGACATATGACAGATGACAGATGACAGATGACAGATGACAGATGACAGATGACAGATGACAGATGACAGATGACAGATAACAGATGATAGATTACAGATGACAGATGGCAAATGACAGATGACGAATGACAGATGACAGATGACAAATGACAGATGACATATGAAAAAAGACAGAAGACAGATGACAGATGACAGATGACAGATGACAGATGACAGATGACAGATAACAGATGACAGATGACCGATGACAAATGACAGATGACAGATAACAGATGACAGATGACAGATGAGAGATGACAGATGACAAATGATAGAAGACAGATGACAGATGACAGATGACAGATGACAGATGAGAGATGACAGATGACAGATAACAGATGATAGATAACAGATGACAGATGGCAAATGGCAGATGACAAATGACAGATGACAGATGACAAATGACAGATGACAGATGACAGATGACATATGACAGATGACAGATGACAGATGACAGATGACAGATGACAGATGACAGATAACAGATGATAGATGACAGATGACAGATGGCAAATGAATGTTGACAAATGACAGATGACAGATGACAAATGACAGATGACATATGAAAAAAGACAGAAGACAGATGACAGATGACAGATGACAGATGACAGATGACAGATGACAGATGACAGATGACAGATGACAGATGACCGATGACAGATCACAGATGACAGATGACAGATAACAGATGACAGATGACAGATGACAAATGACAGAAGACAGATGACAGATGACAGATGACAGATGACAGATGACAGATGACAGATGACAGATGACAGATGATAGATGACATATGAAAGTTCACAGATGACATATGACATATGACAGATGACCGATTGCAGATGACAGATGACACATGACAGATTACAAATGAGAGATGACAGATGACAGATGACAGATGACAGATGACAGATGACAGATGACAGATGACAGATGACAGAAGACAGATGACAGATGACATTTTACAGATGACAGATGACAGATGACAGATGACAGATGACAGATGACAGATGACAGATGACAAATGACAGATGACAGATGACAGATGGCAGATGACAGATGGCAGATGACAGATGACAGATGGCAGACGACAGATGACAGATGACAGATGACAGATGACAGATGGCAGATAACAGATGATAGATGACAGATGACAGATGGCAAATGACAGATGACAAATGACAGATGACATATGACACATGACAGATGACATATGAAAAAAGACAGAAGACAGATGACAGATGACAGATGATAGATGACAGATTACAGATGACAGATGACAGACGACCGATGACAGATAACTGATGACAGATGACAGATAACAGATGACAGATGACAGATGACAATTGACAGAAGACAGATGACAGATGACCGATTGCAGATGACAGATGACCGATTGCAGATGACAGATGACACATGACAGATTACAGATGAGAGATGACAGATGACAGATGACAGATGACAGATGACAGATAACAGATGACAGATGACAGATGACAGATGACAGATGGCAGATGACAGATGGCAGATGACAGATGACAGATGACAGATGACAGATGACAGATGACAGATAACAGATGATAGATGACAGATGACAGATGGCAAATGACCGATGACAAATGACAGATGACAGATGACAAATGACAGATGACATATGAAAAAGGACAGAAGACAGATAACAGATGACAGATGACAGATGACAGATAACAGATGACAGATGACCGATGACAGATGACTAATGACAGATGACAGATAACAGATGACAGATAACAGATGATAGATGACAAATGACAGAATACAGATGACAGATGATAGATGACAGATGACAGAAAACAGATAACAGATGATAGATGACAGATGGCAAATGACAGATGACAAATGACAGATGACAAATGACAGATGACAGATGACAGATGGCAGATGACAGATGGCAGATGACAGATGACAGATGGCAGACGACAGATGACAGATGACAGATGACAGATGACAGATGACAGATAACAGATGATAGATGACAGATGACAGATGGCAAATGACAGATGACAAATGACAGATGACAGATGACAAATGACAGATGACATATGAAAAAAGACAGAAGACAGATGACAGATGACAGAAGACAGATGACAGATGACAGATGACAGATGACAGATGACAGATGACAGATGACAGATGACAGATGACAGATGACAGATGACAGATGACAGATGACCGATGACAGATGACAGATGACAGATGACAGATGACAGATTACAGATGAGAGATGACAGATGACAGATGACAGATGACAGATGACAGATGACAGATGACAGATGACAGATGACATATGACAGAAGACAGATGACAGATAACAGATGATAGATGACAGATGACAGATGGCAAATGACAGATGATAGATGACAGATGACAGATGGCAAATGACAGATGACAAATGACAGATGACAGATGACAAATGACAGATGACATATGAAAAAAGACAGAAGACAGATGACAGATGACAGAAGACAGATGACAGATGACAGATGACAGATGACAGATGACAGATGACAGATGACAGATGACAGATGACAGATGACATATGACATATGACAGATGACCGATTGCAGATGACAGATAACAGATGACAGATGACAGATGACAATTGACAGAAGACAGATGACAGATGACAGATGACAGATGACAGATGACAGATGACAGATGACAGATGACAGATGACAGATGACAGATGACAGATGACAGATGACAGATGACAGATGACAGATGACAGATGACAGATGACAGATGACAGAAGACAGATGACAGATAACAGATGACAGATGGCAAATGACAGATGACAAATGACAGATGACAGATGATAGATGATAGATGACAGATGACAGATGGCAAATGACAGATGACAAATGACAGATGACAGATGACAAATGACAGATGAGATATGAAAAAAGACAGAAGACAGATGACAGATGACAGAAGACAGATGACAGATGACAGATGATAGATGACAGATGACAGATGGCAAATGACAGATGACAAATGACAGATGACAGATGACAAATGACAGATGACATATGAAAAAAGACAGAAGACAGATGACAGATGACAGAAGACAGATGACAGATGACAGATGACAGATGACAGATGACAGATGACAGATGACACATGACAGATGACAGATGACAGATGACAGATGACCGATGACAGATGACAGATGACAGATGACAGATGACAGATTACAGATGAGAGATGACAGATTGCAGATGACAGATGACAGATGACAGATGACAGATGACAGATGACAGATGACAGATGACAGATGACAGATGACAGATGACAGATAACAGATGATAGATGACAGATGACAGATGGCAAATGACAGATGACAAATGACAGATGACAGATGACAAATGACAGATGACATATGAAAAAAGACAGAAGACAGATGACAGATGACAGAAGACAGATGACAGATGACAGATGACAGATGACAGATGACAGATGACAGATGACAGATGACAGATGACAGATGACAGATGACAGATTACAGATGACAGATGACACATGACAGATTACAGATGAGAGATGACAGATGACAGATGACAGATGACAGATGACAGATGACAGATGACAGATGACAGATGACAGATGACAGATGACAGATGACAGATGACAGATGACAGAAGACAGATGACATTTTACAGATGACAGATGACAGATGACAGATGACAGATGACAGATGACAGATGACAGATGACAGATGACAGATGACAGATGACAGATGACAGATGACAGATGACACATGACAGATTACAGATGACAGATGACCGATCACAGATGACAGATGACAGATAACAGATGACAGATGACAAATGACAAATAACAGAAGACAGATGACAGATGACAGATGACAAATGACAGATGACAGATGACAGAACACAGATGACAAATGATAGAGGACAGATGAAAGATGACAGATGACAGATGACAGATGACAGATGACAGATGACAGAAGACAGATGACAGATGACAGATGACAGATGACAGATGACAGATTACAGATGACAGATGACAGATGACAGATGACAGATGACAGATGACAGATGACAGATGACAGATGACAGATGGCAGATGACAGATGACAGATGACAGATGACAGATGACAGATGACAGATGACAGATGACAGATGACAGATGACAGATGACAGATGACAGATGACAGATGACATATGAAAAAGGACAGAAGACAGATGACAGATGACAGATGACAGATGACAGATAACAGATGACAGATGACCGATGACAGATGACAAATGACAGATGACAAATGACAGATGACAAATGACAGATGACAGATGGCAGATGACAGATGACAGATGACAGATGACAGATGACAGATGACAGATGACAGATGACAGATGACAGATGACAGATAACAGATGATAGATGACAGATGACAGATGGCAAATGACAGATGACAAATGACAGATGACAGATGACAAATGACAGATGACATATGAAAAAAGACAGAAGACAGATGACAGATGACAGAAGACAGATGACAGATGACAGATGACAGATGACAGATGACAGATGACAGATGACAGATGACAGATGACATATGAAAAAGGACAGAAGACAGATGACAGATGACAGATGACAGATGACAGATAACAGATGACAGATGACCGATGACAGATGACAAATGACAGATGACAGATAACAGATGACAGATAACAGATGATAGATGACAAATGACAGAATACAGATGACAGATGACAGATGACAGATGACAGATGACAGAAGACAGATAACAGATGATAGATGACAGATGGCAAATGACAGATGACAAATGACAGATGACAAATGACAGATGACAGATGGCAGATGACAGATGACAGATGACAGATGACAGATGACAGATGACAGATGACAGATGACAGATGACAGATGACAGATAACAGATGATAGATGACAGATGACAGATGGCAAATGACAGATGACAAATGACAGATGACAGATGACAAATGACAGATGACATATGAAAAAAGACAGAAGACAGATGACAGATGACAGAAGACAGATGACAGATGACAGATGACAGATGACAGATGACAGATGACAGATGACAGATGACAGATGACAGATTACAGATGACAGATGACACATGACAGATTACAGATGAGAGATGACAGATGACAGATGACAGATGACAGATGACAGATGACAGATGACAGATGACAGATGACAGATGACGGATGACAGATGACAGAAGACAGATGACAGATGACATTTTACAGATGACAGATGACAGATGACAGATGACAGATGACAGATGACAGATGACAGATGACAGATGACACATGACAGATTACAGATGACAGATGACCGATCACAGATGACAGATGACAGATAACAGATGACAGATGACAAATGACAAATAACAGAAGACAGATGACAGATGACAGATGACAAATGACAGATGACAGATGACAGAACACAGATGACAAATGATAGAGGACAGATGAAAGATGACAGATGACAGATGACAGATGACAGATGACAGATGACAGATGACAGATGACAGATGACAGAAGACAGATGACAGATGACAGATGACAGATGACAGATTACAGATGACAGATGACAGATGACAGATGACAGATGACAGATGACAGATGACAGATGACAGATGACAGATGGCAGATGACAGATGACAGATGACAGATGACAGATGACAGATGACAGATGACAGATGACAGATGACAGATGACAGATGACAGATGACAGATGACAGATGACATATGAAAAAGGACAGAAGACAGATGACAGATGACAGATGACAGATGACAGATAACAGATGACAGATGACAGATGACAGATGACAGAAGACAGATAACAGATGATAGATGACAGATGGCAAATGACAGATGACAAATGACAGATGACAAATGACAGATGACAGATGGCAGATGACAGATGGCAGATGACAGATGACAGATGGCAGACGACAGATGACAGATGACAGATGACAGATGACAGATGACAGAAGACAGATGACAGATGACATTTTACAAATGACAGATGACAGATGACAGATAACAGATGACAGATGACCGATGACAAATGACAGATGACAGATAATAGATGACAGATGACAGATGAGAGATGACAGATGACAAATGATAGAAGACAGAAGACAGATGACAGATGACAGATGACAGATGAGAGATGACAGATGACAGATAACAAATGATAGATAACAGATGACAGATGGCAAATGGCAGATGACAAATGACAGATGACAGATGACAAATGACAGATGACAGATGACAGATGACATATGACAGATGACAGATGACAGATGACAGATGACACATGACAGATAACAGATGATAGATGACAGATGACAGATGGCAAATGAATGTTGACAAATGACAGATGACAGATGACAAATGACAGATGACATATGAAAAAAGACAGAAGACAGATGACAGATGACAGATGACAGATGACCGATGACAGGTGACAGGTGACAGATGACAGATGACAGATAACAGATGACAGATGACAGATGACAAATGACAGAAGACAGATGACAGATGACAGATGACAGATGACAGATGACAGATGACAGATGATAGATGACATATGAAAGTTCACAGATGACATATGACATATGACAGATGACCGATTGCAGATGACAGATGACACATGACAGATTACAGATGAGAGATGACAGATGACAGATGACAGATGACAGATGACAGATGACAGATGACAGATGACAGATGACAGATGACAGATGACAGATGACAGATGACAGATGACAGATGACAGAAGACAGATGACAGAAGACAGATGACAGATGACAGATGACAGATGACAGATGACAGATGACAGATGACAGATGACAGATGACAGATGACAGGTGACAGATGACAGATGACAGATGACACATGACAGATTACAGATGACAGATGACCGATCACAGATGACAGATGACAGATAACAGATGACAGATGACAAATGACAAATAACAGAAGACAGATGACAGATGACAGATGACAAATGACAGATGACAGATGACAGAACACAGATGACAAATGATAGAGGACAGATGAAAGATGACAGATGACAGATGACAGATGACAGATGACAGATGACAGATGACAGATGACAGATGACAGATGACAGATGACAGAAGACAGATGACAGATGACAGATGACAGGTGACAGATTACAGATGACAGATGACAGATGACAGATGACAGATGACAGATGACAGATGACAGATGACAGATGACAGATGACAGATGACAGATGACAGATGACAGATGGCAGATAACAGATGATACATGACAGATGACAGAT
The DNA here is from genome assembly GCF_029603195.1 of Condylostylus longicornis. Lineage (NCBI taxonomy): Eukaryota > Metazoa > Arthropoda > Insecta > Diptera > Dolichopodidae > Condylostylus > Condylostylus longicornis. The sequence goes on from NW_026578187.1 coordinate 1,466,331, forward strand.
GGCAAATGACAGATGACAAATGACAGATGACAGATGACAAATGACAGATGACATATGAAAAAAGACAGAAGACAGATGACAGATGACAGATGACAGATGACAGATTACAGATTACAGATGACAGATGACCGATGACAGATAACTGATGACAGATGACAGATAACAGATGACAGATGACAGATGACAATTGACAGAAGACAGATGACAGATGACAGATGACAGATGACAGATGACAGATGATAGATGACATATGAAAGTTGACAGATGACATATGACATATGACAGATGACCGATTGCAGATGACAGATGACACATGACAGATGACAGATGACAGATGACAGATGACAGATGGCAGATGACAGATGGCAGATGACAGATGACAGATGACAGATGACAGATGGCAGTTGACAGATGGCAGATGACAGATGACAGATGACAGATGACAGATGACAGATGACAGATGACAGATGACAGATGACAGATGACAGATAACAGATGATAGATGACAGATGACAGATGGCAAATGACAGATGACAAATGACAGATGACAGATGACATATGAAAAAGGACAGAAGACAGATGACAGATGACAGATGACAGATGACAGATAACAGATGACAGATGACCGATGACAGATGACAGATGACAGATGACAGATGGCAGATGGCAGATGACAGATGACAGATGACAGATGACAGATGACAGATGACAGATGACAGATGACAGATGACAGATAACAGATGACAGATGACAGATGACAGATGACAGATAACAGATGACAGATGACAGATGACAGATGACAGATGACAGATGGCAGATGACAGATGGCAGATGACAGATGACAGATGACAGATGACAGATGACAGATGACAGATGACAAATGACAGAATACAGATGACAGATAATAGATGACAGATGACAGATGGCAAATGACAGATGACAAATGACAGATGACAAATGACAGATGGCAGATGACAGATGGCAGATGACAGATGACAGATGGCAGACGACAGATGACAGATGACAGATGACAGATGACAGATGACAGATGACAGATGACAGATGACCGATGACAGATGACAGATGACAGATGACAGATGGCAGATGGCAGATGACAGATGACAGATAACAGATGACAGATGACAGATGACAGATGACAGATGACAGAAGACAGATAACAGATGATAGATGACAGATGGCAAATGACAGATGACAAATGACAGATGACAAATGACAGATGGCAGATGACAGATGGCAGATGACAGATGACAGATGGCAGACGACAGATGACAGATGACAGATGACAGATGACAGATGACAGATAACAGATGATAGATGACAGATGACAGATGGCAAATGACAGATGACAAATGACAGATGACAGATGACAAATGACAGATGACATATGAAAAAAGACAGAAGACAGATGACAGATGACAGAAGACAGATGACAGATGACAGATGACAGATGACAGATGACAGATGACAGATGACAGATGACAGATGACAGATGACAGATGACCGATGACAGATGACAGATGACAGATGACAGATTACAGATGAGAGATGACAGATGACAGATGACAGATGACAGATGACAGATGACAGATGACAGATGACAGATGACAGATGACAGATGACAGATGACAGAAGACAGATGACAGATAACAGATGATAGATGACAGATGACAGATGGCAAATGACAGATGACAGATGACAAATGACAGATGACAGATAATAGATGACAGATGACAGATGGCAAATGACAGATGACAAATGACAGATGACATATGAAAAAAGACAGAAGACAGATGACAGATGACAGAAGACAGATGACAGATGACAGATGACAGATGACTGATGACAGATGACATATGACAGATGACCGATTGCAGATGACAGATAACAGATGACAGATGACAGATGACAATTGACAGAAGACAGATGACAGATGACAGATGACAGATGACAGATGACAGATGACAGATGACAGATGACAGATGACAGATGACAGATGACAGAAGACAGATGACAGATAACAGATGATAGATGACAGATGACAGATGGCAAATTACAGATGACAAATGACAGATGACAGATGATAGATGACAGATGACAGATGGCAAATGACAGATGACAAATGACAGATGACAGATGACAAATGACAGATGACATATGAAAAAAGACAGAAGACAGATGACAGATGACAGAAGACAGATGACAGATGACAGATGATAGATGACAGATGACAGATGGCAAATGACAGATGACAAATGACAGATGACAGATGACAAATGACAGATGACATATGAAAAAAGACAGAAGACAGATGACAAATGACAGAAGACAGATGACAGATGACAGATGACAGATGACAGATGACAGATGACAGATGACAGATGACAGATGACAGATGACAGATGACAGATGACAGATGACCGATGACAGATGACAGATGACAGATGACAGATGACAGATTACAGATGAGAGATGACAGATGACAGATGACAGATGACAGATGACAGATGACAGATGACAGATGACAGATGACAGATGACAGATGACAGATGACAGATGACAGATGACAGATAACAGATGATAGATGACAGATGACAGATGGCAAATGACAGATGACAAATGACAGATGACAGATGACAAATGACAGATGACATATGAAAAAAGACAGAAGACAGATGACAGATGACAGAAGACAGATGACAGATGACAGATGACAGATGACAGATGACAGATGACAGATGACAGATGACAGATGACATATGACATATGACAGATGACCGATTGCAGATGACAGATGACACATGACAGATTACAGATGAGAGATGACAGATGACAGATGACAGATGACAGATGACAGATGACAGATGACAGATGACAGAAGACAGATGACAGATGACATTTTACAGATGACAGATGACAGATGACAGATGACAGATGACAGATGACAGATGACAGATGACAGATGACAGATGACAGATGACAGATGACAGATGACAGATGACACATGACAGATTTCAGATGACAGATGACCGATCACAGATGACAGATGACAGATAACAGATGACAGATGACAAATGACAAATAACAGAAGACAGATGACAGATGACAGATGACAGATGACAGATGACAGATTACAGATGAGAGATGACAGATGACAGATGACAGATGACAGATGACAGATGACAGATGACAGATGACAGATGACAGATGACAGATGACAGAAGACAGATGACAGATAACAGATGATAGATGACAGATGACAGATGGCAAATTACAGATGACAAATGACAGATGACAGATGGCAAATGACAGATGACAAATGACAGATGACAGATGACAAATGACAGATGACATATGAAAAAAGACAGAAGACAGATGACAGATGACAGAAGACAGATGACAGATGACAGATGATAGATGACAGATGACAGATGGCAAATGACAGATGACAAATGACAGATGACAGATGTCAAATGACAGATGACATATGAAAAAAGACAGAAGACAGATGACAGATGACAGAAGACAGATGACAGATGACAGATGACAGATGACAGATGACAGATGACAGATGACAGATGACAGATGACAGATGACAGATGACAGATAACCGATGACAGATGACAGATGACAGATGACAGATGACAGATGACAGATTACAGATGAGAGATGACAGATGACAGATGACAGATGACAGATGACAGATGACAGATGACAGATGACAGATGACAGATAACAGATGATAGATGACAGATGACAGATGGCAAATGACAGATGACAAATGACAAATGACAGATGACATATGAAAAAAGACAGAAGACAGATGACAGATGACAGAAGACAGATGACAGATGACAGATGACAGATGACAGATGACAGATGACAGATGACAGATGACATATGACATATGACAGATGACCGATTGCAGATGACAGATGACACATGACAGATTACAGATGAGAGATGACAGATGACAGATGACAGATGACAGATGACAGATGACAGATGACAGATGACAGATGACAGATGACAGATGACAGAAGACAGATGACAGATGACATTTTACAGATGACAGATGACAGATGACAGATGACAGATGACAGATGACAGATGACAGATGACAAATGACAGATGACAGATGACAGATGACAGATGACAGATGACAGATGGCAGACGACAGATGACAGATGACAGATGACAGATGACAGATAACAGATGACAGATGACCGATGACAGATGACAAATGACAGATGACAGATAACAGATGACAGATAACAGATGATAGATGACAAATGACAGAATACAGATGACAGATGACAGATGACAGATGACAGATGACAGATGACAGATGACAGATGACAGAAGACAGATAACAGATGATAGATGACAGATGGCAAATGACAGATGACAAATGACAGATGACAAATGACAGATGACAGATGACAGATGGCAGATGACAGATGGCAGATGACAGATGACAGATGGCAGACGACAGATGACAGATGACAGATGACAGATGACAGATGACAGAAGACAGATGACAGATGACATTTTACAGATGACAGATGACAGATGACAGATGACAGATGACAGATGACAGATGACAGATGACAGATGACAGATGACAGAAGACAGATGACAGATGACATTTTACAGATGACAGATGACAGATGACAGATGACAGATGATAGATGACATATGAAAGTTCACAGATGACATATGACATATGACAGATGACCGATTGCAAATGACAGATGACACATGACAGATTACAGATGAGAGATGACAGATGACAGATGACAGATGACAGATGACAGATGACAGTTGACAGATGACAGATGACAGATGACAGATGACAGATGACAGAAGACAGATGACAGATGACATTTTACAGATGACAGATGACAGATGACAGATGACAGATGACAGATGACACATGACAGATTACAGATGACAGATGACCGATCACAGATGACAGATGACAGATAACAGATGACAGATGACAAATGACAAATAACAGAAGACAGATGACAGATGACAGATGACAAATGACAGATGACAGATGACAGAACACAGATGACAAATGATAGAGGACAGATGAAAGATGACAGATGACAGATGACAGATGACAGATGACAGATGACAGATGACAGATGACAGATGACAGATGACAGATGACAGATGACAGATGACAGAAGACAGATGACAGATGACAGATGACAGATGACAGATTACAGATGACAGATGACAGATGACAGATGACAGATGACAGATGACAGATGACAGATGACAGATGACAGATGGCAGATGACAGATGACAGATGACAGATGACAGATGACAGATGACAGATGACAGATGACAGATGACAGATGACAGATGACAGATGGCAGATAACAGATGATAGATGACAGATGACAGATGGCAAATGACAGATTACAAATGACAGATGACAGATGACAAATGACAGATGACATATGAAAAAAGACAGAAGACAGATGACAGATGACAGATGACAGATGACAGGTTACAGATGACAGATGACCGATGACAGATAACTGATGACAGATGACAGATAACAGATGACAGATGACAGATGACAATTTACAGAAGACAGATGATAGATGACAGATGACAGATGACAGATGACAGATGATAGATGACATATGAAAGTTGACAGATGACATATGACATATGACAGATGACCGATTGCAGATGACAGATGACACATGACAGATTACAGATGAGAGATGACAGATGACAGATGACAGATGACAGATGACAGATGACAGATGACAGATAACAGATGACAGATGACAGATGACAGATGACAGATGGCAGATGACAGATGGCAGATGACAGATGACAGATGACAGATGACAGATGACAGATGACAGATGACAGATGACAGATAACAGATGATAGATGACAGATAACAGATGGCAAATGACAGATGAAAAATGACAGATGACAGATGACAAATGACAGATGACATATGAAAAAGGACAGAAGACAGATGACAGATGACAGATGACAGATGACAGATAACAGATGACCGATGACAGATGACAAATGACAAATGACAGATAACAGATGACAGATAACAGATGATAGATGACAAATGACAGAATACAGATGACAGATGACAGATGACAGATGACAGATGACAGAAGACAGATAACAGATGATAGATGACAGATGGCAAATGACAGATGACAAATGACAGATGACAAATGACAGATGACAGATGACAGATGGCAGATGACAGATGGCAGATGACAGATGACAGATGGCAGACGAAAGATGACAGATGACAGATGACAGATAACAGATGATAGATGACAGATGACAGATGACAGATGGCAAATGACAGATGACAAATGACAGATGACAGATGACAAATGACAGATGACATATGAAAAAAGACAGAAGACAGATGACAGATGACAGAAGACAGATGACAGATGACAGATGACAGATGACAGATGACAGATGACAGATGACAGATGACAGATGACAGATGACAGATGACAGATGACAGATGACCGATGACAGATGACAGATGACAGATGACAGATGACAGATGACAGATTACAGATGAGAGATGACAGATGACAGATGACAGATGATAGATGACAGATGACAGATGACAGATGACAGATGACAGATGACAGATGACAGAAGACAGATGACAGATAACAGATGATAGATGACAGATGACAGATGGCAAATGACAGATGACAAATGACAGATGACAGATGATAGATGACAGATGACAGATGGCAAATGACAGATGACAAATGACAGATAACAGATGACAAATGACAGATGACATATGAAAAAAGACAGAAGACAGATGACATATGACAGAAGACAGATGACAGATGACAGATGACAGATGACAGATGACAGATGACAGATGACAGATGACATATGACATATGACAGATGACCGATTGCAGATGACAGATAACAGATGACAGATGACAGATGACAATTGACAGAAGACAGATGACAGATGACAGATGACAGATGACAGATGACAGATCACAGATGACAGATGACAGATGACAGATGACAGATGACAGATAACAGATGACAGATGACAGATGACAAATGACAGAAGACAGATGACAGATGACAGATGACAGATGACAGATGACAGATGACATATGACATATGACAGATGACCGATTGCAGATGACAGATGACAAATGACAGATTACAGATGAGAGATGACAGATGACAGATGACAGATGACAGATGACAGATGACAGATGACAGATGACAGATGACAGATGACAGATGACAGAAGACAGATGACAGATGACATTTTACAGATGACAGATGACAGATGACAGATGACAGATGACAGATGACAGATGACAGATGACAGATGACAGATGACAGATGACAGGTGACAGATGACAGATGACAGATGACACATGACAGATTACAGATGACAGATGACCGATCACAGATGACAGATGACAGATAACAGATGACAAATGACAAATAACAGAAGACAGATGACAGATGACAGATGACAAATGACAGATGACAGATGACAGAACACAGATGACAAATGATAGAGGACAGATGAAAGATGAAAGATGACAGATGACAGATGACAGATGACAGATGACAGATGACAGATGACAGATGACAGATGACAGAAGACAGATGACAGATGACAGATGACAGATGACAGATGACAGATGACAGATGACAGATGACAGATGACAGATGACAGATGACAGATGACAGATGACAGATGACAGATGACAGATGACAGATAACAGATGGCAGATAACAGATGATAGATGACAGATGACAGATGGCAAATGACAGATGACAAATGACAGATGACAGATGACAAATGACAGATGACATATGAAAAAAGACAGAAGACAGATGACAGATGACAGATGACAGATGACGGATTACAGATGACAGATGACAGATGACCGATGACAGATAACTGATGACAGATGGCAGATAACAGATGACAGATGACAGATGACAATTGACAGAAGACAGATGACAGATGACAGATGACAGATGACAGATGACAGATGACAGATGACAGATGATAGATGACATATGAAAGTTGACAGATGACATATGACATATGACAGATGACCGATTGCAGATGACAGATGACACATGACAGATTACAGATGAGAGATGACAGATGACAGATGACAGATGACAGATGACAGATAACAGATGACAGATGACAGATGACAGATGACAGATGACAGATGGCAGATGACAGATGGCAGATGACAGATGACAGATGACAGATGACAGATGACAGATGACAGATGACAGATGACAGATGACAGATAACAGATGATAGATGACAGATGACAGAAGGCAAATGACAGATGACAAACGACAGATGACAGATGACAGATGACATATGAAAAAGGACAGAAGACAGATGACAGATGACAGATGACAGATGACAGATGACAGATAACAGATGACAGATGACCGATGACAGATGACAGATGACAAATGACAGATGACAGATAACAGATGACAGATAACAGATGATAGATGACAAATGACAGAATACAGATGACAGATGACAGATGACAGATGACAGATGACAGAAGACAGATAACAGATGATAGATGACAGATGGCAAATGACAGATGACAAATGACAGATGACAAATGACAGATGACAGATGGCAGATGACAGATGGCAGATGACAGATGACAGATGGCAGACGACAGATGACAGATGACAGATGACAGATAACAAATGATAGATGACAGATGACAGATGGCAAATGACAGATGACAAATGACAGATGACAAATGACAGATGACATATGAAAAAAGACAGAAGACAGATGACAGATGACAGAAGACAGATGACAAATGACAGATGACAGATGACAGATGACAGATGACAGATGACAGATGACAGATGACAGATGACAGATGACAGATGACAGATGACAGATGACAGATGACAGATGACCGATGACAGATGACAGATGACAGATGACAGATAACAGATGAGAGATGACAGATGACAGATGACAGATGACAGATGACAGATGACAGATGACAGATGACAGATGACAGATGACAGATGACAGATGACAGATGACAGAAGACAGATGATAGATAACAGATGATAGATGACAGATGACAGATGGCAAATGACAGATGACAGATGACAAATGACAGATGACAGATGATAGATGACAGATGACAGATGGCAAATGGCAGATGACAAATGACAGATGACAGATGACAAATGACAGATGACATATGAAAAAAGACAGAAGACAGATGACAGATGACATAAGACAGATGACAGATGACAGATGACAGATGACAGATGACAGATGACAGATGACAGATGACAGATGACATATGACATATGACAGATGACCGATTGCAGATGACAGATAACAGATGACAGATGACAGATGACAATTGACAGAAGACAGATGACAGATGACAGATGACAGATGACAGATGACAGATGACAGATGACAGAAGACAGATGACAGATAACAGATGATAGATGACAGATGACAGATGGCAAATTACAGATGACAAATGACAGATGACAGATGATAGATGACAGATGGCAAATGACAGATGACAAATGACAGATGACAGATGACAAATGACAGATGACATATGAAAAAAGACAGAAGACAGATGACAGATGACAGAAGACAGATGACAGATGACAGATGATAGATGACAGATGACAGATGGCAAATGACAGATGACAAATGACAGATGACAGATGACAAATGACAGATGACATATGAAAAAAGTCAGAAGACAGATGACAGATGACAGATGACAGATGACAGATGACAGATGACAGATGACAGATGACAGATGACAGATGACAGATGACAGATGACAGATGACAGATGACCGATGACAGATGACAGATGACAGATGACAGATGACAGATGACAGATTACAGATGAGAGATGACAGATGACAGATGACAGATGACAGATGACAGATGACAGATGACAGATGACAGATGACAGATGACAGATGACAGATGACAGAAGACAGATAACAGATGATAGATGACAGATGACAGATGGCAAATGACAGATGACAAATGACAGATGACAGATGACAAATGACAGATGACATATGAAAAAAGACAGAAGACAGATGACAGATGACAGAAGACAGATGACAGATGACAGATGACAGATGACAGATGACAGATGACAGATGACAGATGACAGATGACATATGACATATGACAGATGACCGATTGCAGATGACAGATGACACATGACAGATTACAGATGAGAGATGACAGATGACAGATGACAGATGACAGATGACAGATGACAGATGACAGATGACAGAAGACAGATGACAGATGACATTTTACAGATGACAGATGACAGATGACAGATGACAGATGACAGATGACAGATGACAGATGACAGATGACAGATGACAGATGACACATGACAGATTTCAGATGACAGATGACCGATCACAGATGACAGATGACAGATAACAGATGACAGATGACAAATGACAAATAACAGAAGACAGATGACAGATGACAAATGACAGATGACAGATGACAGAACACAGATGACAAATGATAGAGGACAGATGAAAGATGACAGATGACAGATGACAGATGACAGATGACAGATGACAGATGACAGATGACAGATGACAGAAGACAGATGACAGATGACAGATGACAGATGACAGATTACAGATGACAGATGACAGATGACAGATGACAGATGACAGATGACAGATGACAGATGACAGATGACAGATGACAGATGGCAGATGACAGATGACAGATGACAGATGACAGATGACAGATGACAGATGACAGATGACAGATGACAGATGACAGATGGCAGATAACAGATGATAGATGACAGATGGCAAATGACAGATGACAAATGACAGATGACAGATGACAAATGACAGATGACATATGAAAAATGACAGAAGACAGATGACAGATGACAGACGACAGATGACAGATTACAGATGACAGATGACAGATGACCGATGACAGATAACTGATGACAGATGACAGATAACAGATGACAGATGACAATTGACAGAAGACAGATGACAGATGACAGATGACAGATGACAGATGACAGATGACAGATGATAGATGACATATGAAAGTTGACAGATGACATATGACATATGACAGATGACCGATTGCAGATGACAGATGACACATGACAGATTACAGATGAGAGATGACAGATGACAGATGACAGATGACAGATGACAGATGACTGATGACAGATAACAGATGACAGATGACAGATGACAGATGACAGATGGCAGATGACAGATGGCAGATGACAGATGACAGATGACAGATGACAGATGACAGATGACAGATGACAGATGACAGATGACAGATAACAGGTGATAGATGACAGATGACAGATGGCAAATGACGGACGACAAATGACAGATGACAGATAACAGATGACAGATAACAGATGATAGATGACAAATGACAGAATACAGATGACAGATGACAGATGACAGATGACAGATGACAGAAGACAGATAACAGATGATAGATGACAGATGGCAAATGACAGATGACAAATGACAGATGACAAATGACAGATGACAGATGACAGATGGCAGATGACAGATGGAAGATGACAGATGACAGATGGCAGACGACAGATGACAGATGACAGATGACAGATGACAGATAACAGATGACAGATGACCGATGACAGATGACAAATGACAGATGACAGATAACAGATGACAGATAACAGATGATAGATGACAAATGACAGAATACAGATGACAGATGACAGATGACAGCTGACAGATGACAGATGACAGATGACAGAAGACAGATAACAGATGATAGATGACAGATGGCAAATGACAGATGACAAATGACAGATGAAAAATGACAGATGACAGATGACAGATGGCAGATGACAGATGGCAGATGACAGATGACAGATGGCAGACGACAGATGACAGATGACAGATGACAGATGACAGATGACAGAAGACAGATGGCAGATGACATTTTACAGATGACAGATGACAGATGACAGATGACAGATGACAGATGACAGATGACAGATGACAGAAGACAGATGACAGATGACATTTTACAGATGACAGATGACAGATGACAGATGACAGATGACAGATGACAGATGATAGATGACATATGAAAGTTCACAGATGACATATGACATATGACAGATGACCGATTGCAGATGACAGATGACACATGACAGATTACAGATGAGAGATGACAGATGACAGATGACAGATGACAGATGACAGATGACAGTTGACAGATGACAGATGACAGATGACAGATGACAGATGACAGAAGACAGATGACAGATGACATTTTACAGATGACAGATGACAGATGACAGATGACAGATGACAGATGACACATGACAGATTACAGATGACAGATGACCGATCACAGATGACAGATAACAGATGACAGATGACAAATGACAAATAACAGAAGACAGATAACAGATGACAGATGACAAATGACAGATGACAGAACACAGATGACAAATGATAGAGGACAGATGAAAGATGACAGATGACAGATGACAGATGACAGATGACAGATGACAGATGACAGATGACAGATGACAGATGACAGAAGACAGATGACAGATGACAGGTGACAGATGACAGATTACAGATGACAGATGACAGATGACAGATGACAGATGACAGATGACAGATGACAGATGACAGATGACAGATGACAGATGACAGATGACAGATGGCAGATGACAGATGACAGATGACAGATGACAGATGACAGATGACAAATGACAGATGACAGATGACAAAGGACAGATGACATATGAAAAAAGACAGAAGACAGATGACAGATGACAGATGACAGATGACAGGTTACAGATGACAGATGACAGATGACAGATGACCGATGACAGATAACTGATGACAGATGACAGATAACAGATAACAGATGACAGATGACAATTGACAGAAGACAGATGACAGATGACAGATGACAGATGACAGATGATAGATGACATATGAAAGTTGACAGATGACATATGACATATGACAGATGACCGATTGCAGATGACAGATGACACATGACAGATTACAGATGAGAGATGACAGATGACAGATGACAGATGACAGATAACAGATGACAGATGACAGATGACAGATGACAGATGGCAGATGACAGATGGCAGATGACAGATGACAGATGACAGATGACAGATGACAGATGACAGATAACAGATGATAGATGACAGATAACAGATGGCAAATGACAGATGACAAATGACAGATGACAGATGACAAATGACAGATGACATATGAAAAAGGACAGAAGACAGATGACATGAGACAGATGACAGATGACAGATAACAGATGACAGATAACAGATGACCGATGACAGATGACAAATGACAGATGACAGATAACAGATGACAGATAACAGATGATAGATGACAAATGACAGAATACAGATGACAGATGACAGATGACAGATGACAGATGACAGAAGACAGATAACAGATGATAGATGACAGATGGCAAATGACAGATGACAAATGACAGATGACAAATGACAGATGACAGATGACAGATGGCAGATGACAGATGGCAGATGACAGATGACAGATGGCAGACGACAGATGACAGATGACAGATGACAGATAACAGATGATAGATGACAGATGACAGATGGCAAATGACAGATAACAAATGACAGATGACAAATGACAGATGACATATGAAAAAAGACAGAAGACAGATGACAGATGACAGAAAACAGATGACAGATGACAGATGACAGATGACAGATGACAGATGACAGATGACAGATGACAGATGACCGATGACAGATGACAGATGACAGATGACAGATGACAGATTACAGATGAGAGATGACAGATGACAGATGACAGATGACAGATGACAGATGACAGATGACAGATGACAGATGACAGATGACAGAAGACAGATGACAGATAACAGATGATAGATGACAGATGACAGATGGCAAATGACAGATGACAAATGACAGATGACAGATGATAGATGACAGATGACAGATGGCAAATGACAGATGACAAATGACAGATGACAGATGACAAATGACAGATGACATATGAAAAAAGACAGAAGACAGATGACATATGACAGAAGACAGATGACAGATGACAGATAACAGATGACAGATGACAGATGACAGATGACAGATGACATATGACATATGACAGATGACCGATTGCAGATGACAGATAACAGATGACAGATGACAGATGACAATTGACAGAAGACAGATGACAGATGACAGATGACAGATGACAGATGACAGATAACAGATGACAGATGACAGATGACAGATAACAGATGATAGATGACAGATGACAGATGGCAAATGACAGATGACAAATGACAGATGACAGATGACAAATGACAGATGACATATGAAAAAAGACAGAAGACAGATGACAGATGACAGAAGACAGATGACAGATGACAGATGACAGATGACAGATGACAGATGACAGATGACAGATGACAGATGACAGATGACATATGACATATGACAGATGACCGATTGCAGATGACAGATGACACATGACAGATTACAGATGAGAGATGACAGATGACAGATGACAGATGACAGATGACAGATGACAGATGACAGATGACAGATGACAGATGACAGAATACAGATGACAGATGACATTTTACAGATGACAGATGACAGATGACAGATGACAGATGACAGATGACAGATGACAGATGACAGATGACAGATGACAGATGACAGATGACAGATGACAGATGACAGATGACACATGACAGATTACAGATGACAGATGACCGATCACAGATGACAGATGACAGATAACAGATGACAGATGACAAATGACAAATAACAGAAGACAGATGACAGATGACAGATGACAAATGACAGATGACAGATGACAGAACACAGATGACAAATGATAGAGGACAGATGAAAGATGACAGATGACAGATGACAGATGACAGATGACAGATGACAGATGACAGATGACAGATGACAGATGACAGATGACAGATGACAGAAGACAGATGACAGATGACAGATGACAGATGACAGATTACAGATGACAGATGACAGATGACAGATGACAGATGACAGATGACAGATGACAGATGACAGATGACAGATGGCAGATGACAGATGACAGATGACAGATGACAGATGACAGATGACAGATGACAGATGACAGATGACAGATGGCAGATAACAGATGATAGATGACAGATGACAGATGGCAAATGACAGATGACAAATGACAGATGACAGATGACAAATGACAGATGACATATGAAAAAAGACAGAAGACAGATGACAGATGACAGATGACAGATGACAGATGACAGATTACAGATGACAGATGACAGATGACCGATGACAGATAACTGATGACAGATGACAGATAACAGATGACAGATGACAGATGACAAAAGACAGAAGACAGATGACAGATGACAGATGACAGATGACAGATGACAGATGATAGATGACATATAAAAGTTGACAGATGACATATGACATATGACAGATGACCGATTGCAGATGACAGATGACACATGACAGATTACAGATGAGAGATGACAGATGACAGATGACAGATGACAGATGACAGATGACAGATGACAGATAACAGATGACAGATGACAGATGACAGATGACAGATGGCAGATGACAGATGGCAGATGACAGATGACAGATGACAGATGACAGATGACAGATAACAGATGATAGATGACAGATGACAGATGGCACATGACAGATGACAAATGACAGATGACAGATGACAAATGACAGATGACACATGAAAAAGGACAGAAGACAGATGACAGATGACAGATGACAGATGACAGATGACAGATGACAGATGACAGATGACCGATGACAGATGACAGATGACAGATGACAGATGACAGATGACAGATTACAGATGAGAGATGACAGATGACAGATGACAGATGATAGATGACAAATGACAGATGACAGATGACAAATGACAGATGACATATGAAAAAACACAGAAGACAGATGACAGATGACAGAAGACAGATGACAGATGACAGATGACAGATGACAGATGACAGATGACAGATGACAGATGAGAGATGACAGATGACATATGACAGATGACCGATTGCAGATGACAGATGACACATGACAGATTACAGATGAGAGATGACAGATGACAGATGACAGATGACAGATGACAGATGACAGATGACAGATGACAGATGACAGATTACAGATGAGAGATGACAGATGACAGATGACAGATGACAGATGACAGATGACAGATGACAGATGACAGATGACAGATGACAGATGACAGATGACAGATAACAGATGATAGATGACAGATGACAGATGGCAAATGACAGATGACAAATGACAGATGACAGATGACAAATAACAGATGACATATGAAAAAAGACAGAAGACAGATGACAGATGACAGAAGACAGATGACAGATGACAGATGACAGATGACAGATGACAGATGACAGATGACAGATGACATATGACATATGACAGATGACCGATTGCAGATGACAGATGACACATGACAGATTACAGATGAGAGATGACAGATGACAGATGACAGATGACAGATGACAGATGACAGATGACAGATAACAGATGATAGATGACAGATGACAGATGGCAAATGACAGATGACAAATGACAGATGACAGATGACAAATGACAGATGACATATGAAAAAAGACAGAAGACAGATGACAGATGACAGAAGACAGATGACAGATGACAGATGACAGATGACAGATGACAGATGACAGATGACAGATGACAGATGACAGATGACAGATGACAGATGACAGATGACATATGACATATGACAGATGACCGATTGCAGATGACAGATGACACATGACAGATTACAGATGAGAGATGACAGATGACAGATGACAGATGACAGATGACAGATGACAGATGACAGATGACAGATGACAGATTACAGATGAGAGATGACAGATGACAGATGACAGATGACAGATGACAGATGACAGATGACAGATGACAGATGACAGATGACAGATGACAGATGACAGATGACAGATGACAGATAACAGATGATAGATGACAGATGACAGATGGCAAATGACAAATGACAGATGACAGATGACAAATGACAGATGACATATGAAAAAAGACAGAAGACAGATGACAGATGACAGATGACAGATGACAGATGACAGATGACAGATGACAGATAACAGATGACAGATGACAGATGACAGATGGCAAATGACAGATGACAAATGACAGATGACAGATGACAAATGACAGATGACAGATGACCGATGACAGATGACAGATGACAGATGACATATGACAGATGACAGATGACAGATTACAGATGAGAGATGACAGATGACAGATGACAGATGACAGATGACAGATGACAGATGACAGATGACAGATGACAGATGACAGATGACAGATGACAGATGACAGATGACAGATGATAGATGACAGATGACAGATGACAGATTACAGATGAGAGATGACAGATGACAGATGACAGATGACAGATGACAGATGACAGATGACAGATGACAGATGACAGATGACAGATGACAGATGACAGATGACAGATGACAGATGACAGATAACAGATGATAGATGACAGATGACAGATGGCAAATGACAGATGACAAATGACAGATGACAGATGACAAATGACAGATGACATATGAAAAAAGACAGAAGACAGATGACAGATGACAGAAGACAGATGACAGATGACAGATGACAGATGACAGATGACAGATGACAGATGACAGATGACAGATGACAGATGACATATGACAGATGACCGATTGCAGATGACAGATGACACATGACAGATTACAGATGAGAGATGACAGATGACAGATGACAGATGACAGATGACAGATGACAGATGACAGATGACAGATGACAGAAGACAGATGACAGATGACATTTTACAGATGACAGATGACAGATGACAGATGACAGATGACAGATGACAGATGGCAAATGACAGATGACAAATGACAGATGACAGATGACAAATGACAGATGACATATGAAAAAAGACAAAAGACAGATGACAGATGACAGAAGACAGATGACAGATGACAGATGACAGATGACAGATGACAGATGACAGATGACAGATGACAGATGACAGATGACAGATGACATATGACAGATGACCGATTGCAGATGAAAGATGACACATGACAGATTACAGATGAGAGATGACAGATGACAGATGACAGATGACAGATGACAGATGACAGATGACAGATGACAGATGACAGATGACAGATGACAGATGACAGAATACAGATGACAGATGACATTTTACAGATGACAGATGACAGATGACAGATGACAGATGACAGATGACAGATGACAGATGACAGATGACAGATGACAGATGACAGATGACACATGACAGATTACAGATGACAGATGACCGATCACAGATGACAGATGACAGATAACAGATGACAAATGACAAATAACAGAAGACAGATGACAGATGACAGATGACAAATGACAGATGACAGATGACAGAACACAGATGACAAATGATAGAGGACAGATGAAAGATGACAGATGACAGATGACAGATGACAGATGACAGATGACAGATGACAGATGACAGATGACAGATGACAGATGACAGATGACAGAAGACAGATGACAGATGACAGATGACAGATGACAGATTACAGATGACAGATGACAGATGACAGATGACAGATGACAGATGACAGATGACAGATGGCAGATGACAGATGACAGATGACAGATGACAGATGACAGATGACAGATGACAGATGACAGATGACAGATGGCAGATAACAGATGATAGATGACAGATGACAGATGGCAAATGACAGATGACAAATGACAGATGACAGATGACAAATGACAGATGACATATGAAAAAAGACAGAAGACAGATGACAGATGACAGATGACAGATGACAGATTACAGATGACAGATGACAGATGACCGATGACAGATAACTGATGACAGATGACAGATAACAGATGACAGATGACAGATGACAATTGACAGAAGACAGATGACAGATGACAGATGACAGATGACAGATGACAGATGATAGATGACATATAAAAGTTGACAGATGACATATGACATATGACAGATGACCGACTGCAGATGACAGATGACACATGACAGATTACAGATGAGAGATGACAGATGACAGATGACAGATGACAGATGACAGATGACAGATGACAGATAACAGATGACAGATGACAGATGACAGATGACAGATGACAGATGGCAGATGACAGATGGCAGATGACAGATGACAGATGAGAGATGACAGATGACAGATAACAGATGATAGATGACAGATGACAGATGGCACATGACAGATGACAAATGACAGATGACAGATGACAAATGACAGATGACACATGAAAAAGGACAGAAGACAGATGACAGATGACAGATGACAGATGACAGATGACAGATGACAGATGACAGATGACCGATGACAGATGACAGATGACAGATGACAGATGACAGATTACAGATGAGAGATGACAGATGACAGATGACAGATGACAGATGACAAATGACAGATGACAGATGACAAATGACAGATGACATATGAAAAAAGACAGAAGACAGATGACAGATGACAGAAGACAGATGACAGATGACAGATGACAGATGACAGATGACAGATGACAGATGAGAGATGACAG
The DNA here is from genome assembly GCF_029603195.1 of Condylostylus longicornis. NCBI lineage: Eukaryota > Metazoa > Arthropoda > Insecta > Diptera > Dolichopodidae > Condylostylus > Condylostylus longicornis. The sequence continues at coordinate 1,486,195 of NW_026578187.1, forward strand.
ATGACATATGACATATGACAGATGACCGATTGCAGATGACAGATGACACATGACAGATTACAGATGAGAGATGACAGATGACAGATGACAGATGACAGATGACAGATGACAGATGACAGATTACAGATGGCAGATGACAGATGACAGATGGCAGACGACAGATGACAGATGACAGATGACAGATGACAGATAACAGATGACAGATGACCGATGACAGATGACAAATGACAGATGACAGATAACAGATGACAGATAACAGATGACAGATGACAGATAACAGATGATAGATGACAAATGACAGAATACAGATGACAGATGACAGATGACAGATGACAGATGACAGAAGACAGATAACAGATGATAGATGACAGATGGCAAATGACAGATGACAAATGACAGATGACAAATGACAGATGACAGATGACAGATGGCAGATGACAGATGGCAGATGACAGATGACAGATGGCAGACGACAGATGACAGATGACAGATGACAGATGACAGATAACAGATGACAGATGACCGATGACAGATGACAAATGACAGATGACAGATAACAGATGACAAATAACAGATGATAGATGACAAATGACAGAATACAGATGACAGATGACAGATGACAGCTGACAGATGACAGATGACAGATGACAGAAGACAGATAACAGATGATAGATGACAGATGGCAAATGACAGATGACAAATGACAGATGACAAATGACAGATGACAGATGACAGATGGCAGATGACAGATGGCAGATGACAGATGACAGATGGCAGACGACAGATGACAGATGACAGATGACAGATGACAGATGACAGAAGACAGATGGCAGATGACATTTTACAGATGACAGATGACAGATGACAGATGACAGATGACAGATGACAGATGACAGATGACAGATGACAGAAGACAGATGACAGATGACATTTTACAGATGACAGATGACAGATGACAGATGACAGATGACAGATGACAGATGATAGATGACATATGAAAGTTCACAGATGACATATGACATATGACAGATGACCGATTGCAGATGACAGATGACACATGACAGATTACAGATGAGAGATGACAGATGACAGATGACAGATGACAGATGACAGATGACAGTTGACAGATTACAGATGACAGATGACAGATGACAGATGACAGATGACAGAAGACAGATGACAGATGACATTTTACAGATGACAGATGACAGATGACAGATGACAGATGACAGATGACACATGACAGATTACAGATGACAGATGACCGATCACAGATGACAGATAACAGATGACAGATGACAAATGACAAATAACAGAAGACAGATAACAGATGACAGATGACAAATGACAGATGACAGAACACAGATGACAAATGATAGAGGACAGATGAAAGATGACAGATGACAGATGACAGATGACAGATGACAGATGACAGATGACAGATGACAGATGACAGATGACAGAAGACAGATGACAGATGACAGGTGACAGATGACAGATTACAGATGACAGATGACAGATGACAGATGACAGATGACAGATGACAGATGACAGATGACAGATGACAGATGACAGATGACAGATGGCAGATGACAGATGACAGATGACAGATGACAGATGACAGATGACAGATGACAGATGACAGATGACAGATGACAGATGACAGATGACAGATGACAGATGGCAGATAACAGATGATAGATGACAGATGACAGATGGCAAATGACAGATGACAAATGACAGATGACAGATGACAAATGACAGATGACATATGAAAAAAGACAGAAGACAGATGACAGATGACAGATGACAGATGACAGGTTACAGATGACAGATGACAGATGACAGATGACCGATGACAGATAACTGATGACAGATGACAGATAACAGATGACAGATGACAGATGACAATTGACAGAAGACAGATGACAGATGACAGATGACAGATGACAGATGATAGATGACATATGAAAGTTGACAGATGACATATGACATATGACAGATGACCGATTGCAGATGACAGATGACACATGACAGATTACAGATGAGAGATGACAGATGACAGATGACAGATGACAGATAACAGATGACAGATGACAGATGACTGATGACAGATGGCAGATGACAGATGGCAGATGACAGATGACAGATGACAGATGACAGATGACAGATGACAGATGACAGATAACAGATGATAGATGACAGATAACAGATGGCAAATGACAGATGACAAATGACAGATGACAGATGACAAATGACAGATGACATATGAAAAAGGACAGAAGACAGATGACATGAGACAGATGACAGATGACAGATAACAGATGACAGATAACAGATGACCGATGACAGATGACAAATGACAGATGACAGATAACAGATGACAGATAACAGATGATAGATGACAAATGACAGAATACAGATGACAGATGACAGATGACAGATGACAGATGACAGAAGACAGATAACAGATGATAGATGACAGATGGCAAATGACAGATGACAAATGACAGATGACAAATGACAGATGACAGATGACAGATGGCAGATGACAGATGGCAGATGACAGATGACAGATGGCAGACGACAGATGACAGATGACAGATGACAGATAACAGATGATAGATGACAGATGACAGATGGCAAATGACAGATAACAAATGACAGATGACAAATGACAGATGACATATGAAAAAAGACAGAAGACAGATGACAGATGACAGAAAACAGATGACAGATGACAGATGACAGATGACAGATGACAGATGACAGATGACAGATGACAGATGACAGATGACAGATGACCGATGACAGATGACAGATGACAGATGACAGATGACAGATTACAGATGAGAGATGACAGATGACAGATGACAGATGACAGATGACAGATGACAGATGACAGATGACAGATGACAGATGACAGAAGACAGATGACAGATAACAGATGATAGATGACAGATGACAGATGGCAAATGACAGATGACAAATGACAGATGACAGATGATAGATGACAGATGACAGATGGCAAATGACAGATGACAAATGACAAATGACAGATGACAGATGATAGATGACAGATGACAAATGACAGATGACATATGAAAAAAGACAGAAGACAGATGACATATGACAGAAGACAGATGACAGATGACAGATAACAGATGACAGATGACAGATGACAGATGACAGATGACAGATGACATATGACATATGACAGATGACCGATTGCAGATGACAGATAACAGATGACAGATGACAGATGACAATTGACAGAAGACAGATGACAGATGACAGATGACAGATGACAGATGACAGATAACAGATGACAGATGACAGATGACAGATAACAGATGATAGATGACAGATAACAGATGACAGATGACAGATGACAATTGACAGAAGACAGATGACAGATGACAGATGACAGATGACAGATGACAGATAACAGATGACAGATGACAGATGACAGATAACAGATGATAGATGACAGATGACAGATGGCAAATGACAGATGACAAATGACAGATGACAGATGACAAATGACAGATGACATATGAAAAAAGACAGAAGACAGATGACAGATGACAGAAGACAGATGACAGATGACAGATGACAGATGACAAATGACAGATGACATATGAAAAAAGACAGAAGACAGATGACATATGACAGAAGACAGATGACAGATGACAGATAACAGATGACAGATGACAGATGACAGATGACAGATGACAGATGACATATGACATATGACAGATGACCGATTGCAGATGACAGATAACAGATGACAGATGACAATTGACAGAAGACAGATGACAGATGACAGATGACAGATGACAGATGACAGATAACAGATGACAGATGACAGATGACAGATAACAGATGATAGATGACAGATGACAGATGGCAAATGACAGATGACAAATGACAGATGACAGATGACAAATGACAGATGACATATGAAAAAAGACAGAAGACAGATGACAGATGACAGAAGACAGATGACAGATGACAGATGACAGATGACAGATGACAGATGACAGATGACAGATGACAGATGACATATGACATATGACAGATGACCGATTGCAGATGACAGATGACACATGACAGATAACAGATGAGAGATGACAGATGACAGATGACAGATGACACATGACAGATGACAGATGACAGATGACAGATGACAGAATACAGATGACAGATGACATTTTACAGATGACAGATGACAGATGACAGATGACAGATGACAGATGACAGATGACAGATGACAGATGACAGATGACAGATGACAGATGACAGATGACAGATGACAGATGACAGATGACAGATGACACATGACAGATTACAGATGACAGATGACCGATCACAGATGACAGATGACAGATAACAGATGACAGATGACAAATGACAAATAACAGAAGACAGATGACAGATGACAGATGACAAATGACAGATGACAGATGACAGAACACAGATGACAAATGATAGAGGACAGATGAAAGATGACAGATGACAGATGACAGATGACAGATGACAGATGACAGATGACAGATGACAGATGACAGATGACAGATGACAGATGACAGAAGACAGATGACAGATGACAGATGACAGATGACAGATTACAGATGACAGATGACAGATGACAGATGACAGATGACAGATGACAGATGACAGATGACAGATGGCAGATGACAGATGACAGATGACAGATGACAGATGACAGATGACAGATGACAGATGACAGATGACAGATGACAGATGGCAGATAACAGATGATAGATGACAGATGACAGATGGCAAATGACAGATGACAAATGACAGATGACAGATGACAAATGACAGATGACATATGAAAAAAGACAGAAGACAGATGACAGATGACAGATGACAGATGACAGATGACAGATTACAGATGACAGATGACAGATGACCGATGACAGATAACTGATGACAGATGACAGATAACAGATGACAGATGACAGATGACAATTGACAGAAGACAGATGACAGATGACAGATGACAGATGATAGATGACATATAAAAGTTGACAGATGACATATGACATATGACAGATGACCGATTGCAGATGACAGATGACACATGACAGATTACAGATGAGAGATGACAGATGACAGATGACAGATGACAGATGACAGATGACAGATGACAGATAACAGATGACAGATGACAGATGACAGATGACAGATGGCAGATGACAGATGGCAGATGACAGATGACAGATGACAGATGACAGATGACAGATAACAGATGATAGATGACAGATGACAGATGGCACATGACAGATGACAAATGACAGATGACAGATGACAAATGACAGATGACACATGAAAAAGGACAGAAGACAGATGACAGATGACAGATGACAGATGACAGATGACAGATGACAGATGACAGATGACCGATGACAGATGACAGATGACAGATGACAGATTACAGATTACAGATGAGAGATGACAGATGACAGATGACAGATGACAGATGACAAATGACAGATGACAGATCACAAATGACAGATGACATATGAAAAAACACAGAAGACAGATGACAGATGACAGAAGACAGATGACAGATGACAGATGACAGATGACAGATGACAGATGACAGATGAGAGATGACAGATGACATATGACAGATGACCGATTGCAGATGACAGATAACAGATGATAGATGACAGATGACAGATGGCAAATGACAGATGACAAATGACAGATGACAGATGACAAATGACAGATGACATATGAAAAAAGACAGAAGACAGATGACAGATGACAGAAGACAGATGACAGATGACAGATGACAGATGACAGATGACAGATGACAGATGACAGATGACAGATGACAGATGACATATGACATATGACAGATGACCGATTGCAGATGACAGATGACACATGACAGATTACAGATGAGAGATGACAGATGACAGATGACAGATGACAGATGACAGATGACAGATGACAGATGACAGATGACAGATTACAGATGAGAGATGACAGATGACAGATGACAGATGACAGATGACAGATGACAGATGACAGATGACAGATGAAAGATGACAGATGACAGATGACAGATGACAGATGACAGATAACAGATGATAGATGACAGATGACAGATGGCAAATGACAAATGACAGATGACAGATGACAAATGACAGATGACATATGAAAAAAGACAGAAGACAGATGACAGATGACAGATGACAGATGACAGATGACAGATGACAGATGACAGATAACAGATGACAGATGACAGATGACAGATGGCAAATGACAGATGACAAATGACAGATGACAGATGACAAATGACAGATGACAGATGACCGATGACAGATGACAGATGACAGATGACATATGACAGATGACAGATGACAGATTACAGATGAGAGATGACAGATGACAGATGACAGATGACAGATGACAGATGACAGATGACAGATGACAGATGACAGATGACAGATGACAGATGACAGATGACAGATGACAGATGACAGATGATAGATGACAGATGACAGATGACAGATTACAGATGAGAGATGACAGATGACAGATGACAGATGACAGATGACAGATGACAGATGACAGATCACAGATGACAGATGACAGATGACAGATGACAGATGACAGATGACAGATGACAGATGACAGATAACAGATGATAGATGACAGATGACAGATGGCAAATGACAGATGACAAATGACAGATGACAGATGACAAATGACAGATGACATATGAAAAAAGACAGAAGACAGATGACAGATGACAGAAGACAGATGACAGATGACAGATGACAGATGACAGATGACAGATGACAGATGACAGATGACAGATGACAGATGACATATGACAGATGACCGATTGCAGATGACAGATGACACATGACAGATTACAGATGAGAGATGACAGATGACAGATGACAGATGACAGATGACAGATGACAGATGACAGATGACAGATGACAGATGACAGAAGACAGATGACAGATGACATTTTACAGATGACAGATGACAGATGACAGATGACAGATGACAGATGACAGATGACAGATGGCAAATGACAGATGACAAATGACAGATGACAGATGACAAATGACAGATGACATATGAAAAAAGACAGAAGACAGATGACAGATGACAGAAGACAGATGACAGATGACAGATGACAGATGACAGATGACAGATGACAGATGACAGATGACAGATGACAGATGACAGATGACATATGACAGATGACCGATTGCAGATGACAGATGACACATGACAGATTACAGATGAGAGATGACAGATGACAGATGACAGATGACAGATGACAGATGACAGATGACAGATGACAGATGACAGATGACAGATGACAGATGACAGAATACAGATGACAGATGACATTTTACAGATGACAGATGACAGATGACAGATGACAGATGACAGATGACAGATGACAGATGACAGATGACAGATGACAGATGACAGATGACAGATGACAGATGACACATGACAGATTACAGATGACAGATGACCGATCACAGATGACAGATGACAGATAACAGATGACAGATGACAAATGACAAATAACAGAAGACAGATGACAGATGACAGATGACAAATGACAGATGACAGATGACAGAACACAGATGACAAATGATAGAGGACAGATGAAAGATGACAGATGACAGATGACAGATGACAGATGACAGATGACAGATGACAGATGACAGATGACAGATGACAGATGACAGATGACAGAAGACAGATGACAGATGACAGATGACAGATGACAGATTACAGATGACAGATGACAGATGACAGATGACAGATGACAGATGACAGATGACAGATGGCAGATGACAGATGACAGATGACAGATGACAGATGACAGATGACAGATGACAGATGACAGATGACAGATGACAGATGACAGATGGCAGATAACAGATGATAGATGACAGATGACAGATGGCAAATGACAGATGACAAATGACAGATGACAGATGACAAATGACAGATGACATATGAAAAAAGACAGAAGACAGATGACAGATGACAGATGACAGATGACAGATGACAGATTACAGATGACAGATGACAGATGACCGATGACAGATAACTGATGACAGATGACAGATAACAGATGACAGATGACAGATGACAATTGACAGAAGACAGATGACAGATGACAGATGACAGATGACAGATGACAGATGATAGATGACATATAAAAGTTGACAGATGACATATGACATATGACAGATGACCGATTGCAGATGACAGATGACACATGACAGATTACAGATGAGAGATGACAGATGACAGATGACAGATGACAGATGACAGATGACAGATGACAGATAACAGATGACAGATGACAGATGACAGATGGCACATGACAGATGACAAATGACAGATGACAGATGACAAATGACAGATGACACATGAAAAAGGACAGAAGACAGATGACAGATGACAGATGACAGATGACAGATGACAGATGACAGATGACAGATGACCGATGACAGATGACAGATGACAGATGACAGATGACAGATTACAGATGAGAGATGACAGATGACAGATGACAGATGACAGATGACAAATGACAGATGACAGATGACAAATGACAGATGACATATGAAAAAAGACAGAAGACAGATGACAGATGACAGAAGACAGATGACAGATGACAGATGACAGATGACAGATGACAGATGACAGATGAGAGATGACAGATGACATATGACATATGACAGATGACCGATTGCAGATGACAGATGACACATGACAGATTACAGATGAGAGATGACAGATGACAGATGACAGATGACAGATGACAGATGACAGATGACAGATGACAGATTACAGATGAGAGATGACAGATGACAGATGACAGATGACAGATGACAGATGACAGATGACAGATGACAGATGACAGATGACAGATGACAGATGACAGATGACAGATGACAGATGACAGATAACAGATGATAGATGACAGATGACAGATGGCAAATGACAGATGACAAATGACAGATGACAGATGACAAATAACAGATGACATATGAAAAAAGACAGAAGACAGATGACAGATGACAGAAGACAGATGACAGATGACAGATGACAGATGACAGATGACAGATGACAGATGACAGATGACATATGACATATGACAGATGACCGATTGCAGATGACAGATGACACATGACAGATTACAGATGAGAGATGACAGATGACAGATGACAGATGACAGATGACAGATGACAGATGACAGATGGCAAATGACAAATGACAGATGACAGATGACAGATGACAAATGACAGATGACAGATGACAGATGACAGATGACAGATGACAGATGACAGATGACAGATGACAGATGACAGATGACAGATGACAGATGACAGATGACAGATGACAGATGACAGATGACAGATGACAGATGACAGATAACAGATGATAGATGACAGATGACAGATGGCAAATGACAGATGACAAATGACAGATGACAGATGACAAATGACAGATGACATATGAAAAAAGACAGAAGACAGATGACAGATGACAGAAGACAGATGACAGATGACAGGTGACAGATGACAGATGACAGATGACAGATGACAGATGACAGATGACAGATGACAGATGACATATGACATATGACAGATGACCGATTGCAGATGACAGATGACACATGACAGATTACAGATGAGAGATGACAGATGACAGATGACAGATGACAGATGACAGATGACAGATTACAGATGAGAGATGACAGATGACAGATGACAGATGACAGATGACAGATGACAGATGACAGATGACAGATGACAGATGACAGATGACAGATGACAGATAACAGATGATAGATGACAGATGACAGATGGCAAATGACAAATGACAGATGACAGATGACAGATGACAAATGACAGATGACAGATGACAGATGACAGATGACAGATGACAGATGACATATGACATATGACAGATGACCGATTGCAGATGACAGATGACACATGACAGATTACAGATGAGAGATGACAGATGACAGATGACAGATGACAGATGACAGATGACAGATGACAGATGACAGATTACAGATGAGAGATGACAGATTACAGATGAGAGATGACAGATGACAGATGACAGATGACAGATGACAGATGACAGATGACAGATGACAGATGACAGATGACAGATGACAGATGACAGATGACAGATGACAGATGGCAAATGACAGATGACAAATGACAGATGACAGATGACAAATGACAGATGACAGATGACCGATGACAGATGACAGATGACAGATGACATATGACAGATGACAGATTACAGATGAGAGATGACAGATGACAGATGACAGATGACAGATGACAGATGACAGATGACAGATGACAGATGACAGATGACAGATGACAGATGACAGATGACAGATGACAGATGACAGATGACAGATGACAGATTACAGATGAGAGATGACAGATGACAGATGACAGATGACAGATGACAGATGACAGATGACAGATGACAGATGACAGATGACAGATGACAGATGACAGATGACAGATGACAGATGACAGATGACAGATGACAGATGACAGATGACAGATGACAGATGACAGATGACAGATGACAGATAACAGATGATAGATGACAGATGACAGATGACAGATGACAGATGACAGATGACAGATGACAGATGACAGATGACAGATGACAGATGACAGATGACAGATGACAGATGATTGATGACAGATGACAGATGACAGATTACAGATGAGAGATGACAGATGACAGATGACAGATGACAGATGACAGATGACAGATGACAGATGACAGATGACAGATGACAGATGACAGATGACAGATGACAGAAGACAGATGACAGATGACAGATGACAGATGACAGATGACAGATGACAGATGACAGATGACAGATGACAGATGACAGATGACATATGACATATGACAGATGACCGATTGCAGATGACAGATGACACATGACAGATTACAGATGAGAGATGACAGATGACAGATGACAGATGACAGATGACAGATGACAGATGACAGATGACAGATTACAGATGAGAGATGACAGATGACAGATGACAGATGACAGATGACAGATGACAGATGACAGATGACAGATGACAGATGACAGATGACAGATGACAGATGACAGATGACAGATGACAGATAACAGATGATAGATGACAGATGACAGATGGCAAATGACAAATGACAGATGACAGATGACAAATGACAGATGACATATGAAAAAAGACAGAAGACAGATGACAGATGACAGATGACAGATGACAGATGACAGATGACAGATGACAGATAACAGATGACAGATGACAGATGACAGATGGCAAATGACAGATGACAAATGACAGATGACAGATGACAAATGACAGATGACAGATGACCGATGACAGATGACAGATGACAGATGACATATGACAGATGACAGATTACAGATGAGAGATGACAGATGACAGATGACAGATGACAGATGACAGATGACAGATGACAGATGACAGATGACAGATGACAGATGACAGATGACAGATGACAGATGACAGATGACAGATGACAGATGATAGATGACAGATGACAGATGACAGATTACAGATGAGAGATGACAGATGACAGATGACAGATGACAGATGACAGATGACAGATGACAGATGACAGATGACAGATGACAGATGACAGATGACAGATGACAGATGACAGATGACAGATAACAGATGATAGATGACAGATGACAGATGGCAAATGACAGATGACAAATGACAGATGACAGATGACAAATGACAGATGACATATGAAAAAAGACAGAAGACAGATGACAGATGACAGAAGACAGATGACAGATGACAGATGACAGATGACAGATGACAGATGACAGATGACAGATGACAGATGACATATGACAGATGACCGATTGCAGATGACAGATGACACATGACAGATTACAGATGAGAGATGACAGATGACAGATGACAGATGACAGATGACAGATGACAGATGACAGATGACAGATGACAGATGACAGAAGACAGATGACAGATGACATTTTACAGATGACAGATGACAGATGACAGATGACAGATGACAGATGACAGATGACAGATGGCAAATGACAGATGACAAATGACAGATGACAGATGACAAATGACAGATGACATATGAAAAAAGACAGAAGACAGATGACAGATGACAGAAGACAGATGACAGATGACAGATGACAGATGACAGATGACAGATGACAGATGACAGATGACAGATGACAGATGACAGATGACAGATGACAGATGACATATGACAGATGACCGATTGCAGATGACAGATGACACATGACAGATTACAGATGAGAGATGACAGATGACAGATGACAGATGACAGATGACAGATGACAGATGACAGATGACAGATGACAGATGACAGATGACAGATGACAGAATACAGATGACAGATGACATTTTACAGATGACAGATGACAGATAACAGATGACAGATGACAAATGACAAATAACAGAAGACAGATGACAGATGACAGATGACAAATGACAGATGACAGATGACAGAACACAGATGACAAATGATAGAGGACAGATGAAAGATGACAGATGACAGATGACAGATGACAGATGACAGATGACAGATGACAGATGACAGATGACAGATGACAGATGACAGATGACAGAAGACAGATGACAGATGACAGATGACAGATGACAGATTACAGATGACAGATGACAGATGACAGATGACAGATGACAGATGACAGATGACAGATGGCAGATGACAGATGACAGATGACAGATGACAGATGACAGATGACAGATGACAGATGACAGATGACAGATGGCAGATAACAGATGATAGATGACAGATGACAGATGGCAAATGACAGATGACAAATGACAGATGACAGATGACAAATGACAGATGACATATGAAAAAAGACAGAAGACAGATGACAGATGACAGATGACAGATGACAGATTACAGATGACAGATGACAGATGACCGATGACAGATAACTGATGACAGATGACAGATAACAGATGACAGATGACAGATGACAATTGACAGAAGACAGATGACAGATGACAGATGACAGATGACAGATGACAGATGATAGATGACATATAAAAGTTGACAGATGACATATGACATATGACAGATGACCGATTGCAGATGACAGATGACACATGACAGATTACAGATGAGAGATGACAGATGACAGATGACAGATGACAGATGACAGATGACAGATAACAGATGACAGATGACAGATGACAGATGACAGATGACAGATGGCAGATGACAGATGGCAGATGACAGATGACAGATGACAGATGACAGATGACAGATAACAGATGATAGATGACAGATGACAGATGGCACATGACAGATGACAAATGACAGATGACAGATGACAAATGACAGATGACACATGAAAAAGGACAGAAGACAGATGACAGATGACAGATGACAGATGACAGATGACAGATGACAGATGACAGATGACCGATGACAGATGACAGATGACAGATGACAGATGACAGATTACAGATGAGAGATGACAGATGACAGATGACAGATGACAGATGACAAATGACAGATGACAGATGACAAATGACAGATGACATATGAAAAAAGACAGAAGACAGATGACAGATGACAGAAGACAGATGACAGATGACAGATGACAGATGACAGATGACAGATGACAGATGAGAGATGACAGATGACATATGACATATGACAGATGACCGATTGCAGATGACAGATGACACATGACAGATTACAGATGAGAGATGACAGATGACAGATGACAGATGACAGATGACAGATGACAGATGACAGATTACAGATGAGAGATGACAGATGACAGATGACAGATGACAGATGACAGATGACAGATGACAGATGACAGATGACAGATGACAGATGACAGATGACAGATGACAGATGACAGATAACAAATGATAGATGACAGATGACAGATGGCAAATAACAGATGACAAATGACAGATGACAGATGACAAATAACAGATGACATATGAAAAAAGACAGAAGACAGATGACAGATGACAGAAGACAGATGACAGATGACAGATGACAGATGACAGATGACAGATGACAGATGACAGATGACATATGACATATGACAGATGACCGATTGCAGATGACAGATGACACATGACAGATTACAGATGAGAGATGACAGATGACAGATGACAGATGACAGATGACAGATGACAGATGACAGATAACAGATGATAGATGACAGATGACAGATGGCAAATGACAGATGACAAATGACAGATGACAGATGACAAATGACAGATGACATATGAAAAAAGACAGAAGACAGATGACAGATGACAGAAGACAGATGACAGATGACAGATGACAGATGACAGATGACAGATGACAGATTACAGATGACAGATGACAGATGACAGATGACATATGACATATGACAGATGACCGATTGCAGATGACAGATGACACATGACAGATTACAGATGAGAGATGACAGATGACAGATGACAGATGACAGATGACAGATGACAGATTACAGATGAGAGATGACAGATGACAGATGACAGATGACAGATGACAGATGACAGATGACAGATGACAGATGACAGATGACAGATGACAGATGACAGATGACAGATAACAGATGATAGATGACAGATGACAAATGACAGATGACAGATGACAGATGACAAATGACAGATGACATATGAAAAAAGACAGAAGACAGATGACAGATGACAGATGACAGATGACAGATGGCAGATGACAGATGACAGATGACAGATGACAGATGACAGATGACAGATGACAGATGACAGATGACAGATGGCAGATAACAGATGATAGATGACAGATGACAGATGGCAAATGACAGATGACAAATGACAGATGACAGATGACAAATGACAGATGACATATGAAAAAAGACAGAAGACAGATGACAGATGACAGATGACAGATGACAGATTACAGATGACAGATGACAGATGACCGATGACAGATAACTGATGACAGATGACAGATAACAGATGACAGATGACAGATGACAATTGACAGAAGACAGATGACAGATGACAGATGACAGATGACAGATGACAGATGATAGATGACATATAAAAGTTGACAGATGACATATGACATATGACAGATGACCGATTGCAGATGACAGATGACACATGACAGATTACAGATGAGAGATGACAGATGACAGATGACAGATGACAGATGACAGATGACAGATAACAGATGACAGATGACAGATGACAGATGACAGATGACAGATGGCAGATGACAGATGGCAGATGACAGATGACAGATGACAGATGACAGATGACAGATAACAGATGATAGATGACAGATGACAGATGGCACATGACAGATGACAAATGACAGATGACAGATGACAAATGACAGATGACACATGAAAAAGGACAGAAGACAGATGACAGATGACAGATGACAGATGACAGATGACAGATGACAGATGACAGATGACCGATGACAGATGACAGATGACAGATGACAGATGACAGATTACAGATGAGAGATGACAGATGACAGATGACAGATGACAGATGACAAATGACAGATGACAGATGACAAATGACAGATGATATATGAAAAAAGACAGAAGACAGATGACAGATGACAGAAGACAGATGACAGATGACAGATGAGAGATGACAGATGACATATGACATATGACAGATGACCGATTGCAGATGACAGATGACACATGACAGATTACAGATGAGAGATGACAGATGACAGATGACAGATGACAGATGACAGATGACAGATGACAGATTACAGATGAGAGATGACAGATGACAGATGACAGATGACAGATGACAGATGACAGATGACAGATGACAGATGACAGATGACAGATGACAGATGACAGATGACAGATGACAGATAACAGATGATAGATGACAGATGACAGATGGCAAATAACAGATGACAAATGACAGATGACAGATGACAAATAACAGATGACATATGAAAAAAGACAGAAGACAGATGACAGATGACAGAAGACAGATGACAGATGACAGATGACAGATGACAGATGACAGATGACAGATGACAGATGACATATGACATATGACAGATGACCGATTGCAGATGACAGATGACACATGACAGATTACAGATGAGAGATGACAGATGACAGATGACAGATGACAGATGACAGATGACAGATGACAGATAACAGATGATAGATGACAGATGACAGATGGCAAATGACAGATGACAAATGACAGATGACAGATGACAAATGACAGATGACATATGAAAAAAGACAGAAGACAGATGACAGATGACAGAAGACAGATGACAGATGACAGATGACAGATGACAGATGACAGATGACAGATGACAGATTACAGATGACAGATGACAGATGACAGATGACATATGACATATGACAGATGACCGATTGCAGATGACAGATGACACATGACAGATTACAGATGAGAGATGACAGATGACAGATGACAGATGACAGATTACAGATGAGAGATGACAGATGACAGATGACAGATGACAGATGACAGATGACAGATGACAGATGACAGATGACAGATGACAGATGACAGATGACAGATAACAGATGATAGATGACAGATGACAGATGGCAAATGACAAATGACAGATGACAGATGACAGATGACAAATGACAGATGACATATGAAAAAAGACAGAAGACAGATGACAGATGACAGATGACAGATGACAGATGACAGATGACAGATGACAGATGACAGATGACAGATGGCAAATGACAGATGACAAATGACAGATGACAGATGACAAATGACAGATGACAGATGACCGATGACAGATGACAGATGACAGATGACATATGACAGATGACAGATTACAGATGAGAGATGACAGATGACAGATGACAGATGACAGATGACAGATGACAGATGACAGATGACAGATGACAGATGACAGATGACAGATGACAGATGACAGATGACAGATGACAGATGACAGATTACAGATGAGAGATGACAGATGACAGATGACAGATGACAGATGACAGATGACAGATGACAGATGACAGATGACAGATGACAGATGACAGATGACAGATGACAGATGACAGATGACAGATGACAGATGACAGATGACAGATGACAGATGACAGATGACAGATGACAGATAACAGATGATAGATGACAGATGACAGATGGCAAATGACAGATGACAAATGACAGATGACAGATGACAAATGACAGATAACATATGAAAAAAGACAGAAGACAGATGACAGATGACAGAAGACAGATGACAGATGACAGATGACAGATGACAGATGACAGATGACAGATGACAGATGACAGATGACATATGACAGATGACAGATGACAGATGACAGATGACAGATGACAGATGACAGATGAGAGATGACAGATGACAGATGACAGATGACAGATGACAGATGACAGATGACAGATGACAGATGACAGATGACAGATGACAGATGGCAAATGACAGATGACAAATGACAGATGACAGATGACAAATGACAGATGACAGATGACAGATGACCGATTGCAGATGACAGATGACACATGACAGATTACAGATGAGAGATGACAGATGACAGATGACAGATGACAGATGACAGATGACAGATTACAGATGAGAGATGACAGATGACAGATGACAGATGACAGATGACAGATGACAGATGACAGATGACAGATGACAGATGACAGATGACAGATAACAGATGATAGATGACAGATGACAGATGGCAAATGACAAATGACAGATGACAGATGACAGATGACAAATGACAGATGACATATGAAAAAAGACAGAAGACAGATGACAGATGACAGAAGACAGATGACAGATGACAGATGACAGATGACAGATGACAGATGACAGATGACAGATGACAGATGACAGATGACAGATGACATATGACAGATGACCGATTGCAGATGACAGATGACACATGACAGATTACAGATGAGAGATGACAGATGACAGATGACAGATGACAGATGACAGATGACAGATGACAGATTACAGATGAGAGATGACAGATGACAGATGACAGATGACAGATGACAGATGACAGATGACAGATGACAGATGACAGATGACAGATGACAGATAACAGATGATAGATGACAGATGACAGATGGCAAATGACAAATGACAGATGACAGATGACAGATGACAAATGACAGATGACATATGAAAAAAGACAGAAGACAGATGACAGATGACAGAAGACAGATGACAGATGACAGATGACAGATGACAGATGACAGATGACAGATGACAGATGACAGATGACAGATGACATATGACAGATGACCGATTGCAGATGACAGATGACACATGACAGATTACAGATGAGAGATGACAGATGACAGATGACAGATGACAGATGACAGATGACAGATGACAGATGACAGATGACAGATGACAGATGACAGAAGACAGATGACAGATGACATTTTACAGATGACAGATGACAGATGACAGATGACAGATGACAGATGACAGATGACAGATGGCAAATGACAAATGACAGATGACAGATGACAAATGACAGATGACATATGAAAAAAGACAGAAGACAGATGACAGATGACAGATGACAGATGACAGATGACAGATGACAGATAACAGATGACAGATGACAGATGACAGAGGGCAAATGACAGATGACAAATGACAGATGACAGATGACAAATGACAGATGACAGATGACCGATGACAGATGACAGATGACAGATGACATATGACAGATGACAGATGACAGATTACAGATGAGAGATGACAGATGACAGATGACAGATGACAGATGACAGATGACAGATGACAGATGACAGATGACAGATGACAGATGACAGATAACAGATGATAGATGACAGATGACAGATGGCAAATGACAGATGACAAATGACAGATGACAGATGACAAATGACAGATGACATATGAAAAAAGACAGAAGACAGATGACAGATGACAGAAGACAGATGACAGATGACAGATGACAGATGACAGATGACAGATGACAGATGACAGATGACAGATGACATATGACAGATGACCGATTGCAGATGACAGATGACACATGACAGATTACAGATGAGAGATGACAGATGACAGATGACAGATGACAGATGACAGATGACAGATGACAGATGACAGATGACAGAAGACAGATGACAGATGACATTTTACAGATGACAGATGACAGATGACAGATGACAGATGACAGATGACAGATGGCAAATGACAGATGACAAATGACAGATGACAGATGACAAATGACAGATGACATATGAAAAAAGACAGAAGACAGATGACAGATGACAGAAGACAGATGACAGATGACAGATGACAGATGACAGATGACAGATGACAGATGACAGATGACAGATGACAGATGACATATGACATATGACAGATGACCGATTGCAGATGACAGATGACACATGACAGATTACAGATGAGAGATGACAGATGACAGATGACAGATGACAGATGACAGATGACAGATGACAGATGACAGATGACAGATGACAGATGACAGAATACAGATGACAGATGACATTTTACAGATGACAGATGACAGATGACAGATGACAGATGACAGATGACAGATGACAGATGACAGATGACAGATGACACATGACAGATTACAGATGACAGATGACCGATCACAGATGACAGATGACAGATAACAGATGACAGATGACAAATGACAAATAACAGAAGACAGATGACAGATGACAGATGACAAATGACAGATGACAGATGACAGAACACAGATGACAAATGATAGAGGACAGATGAAAGATGACAGATGACAGATGACAGATGACAGATGACAGATGACAGATGACAGATGACAGATGACAAATGACAGATGACAGATGACAAATGACAGATGACAGATGACAGATGGCAGATGACAGATGACAGATGACAGATGACAGATGACAGATGACAGATGACAGATGACAGATGACAGATGGCAGATAACAGATGATAGATGACAGATGACAGATGGCAAATGACAGATGACAAATGACAGATGACAGATGACAAATGACAGATGACATATGAAAAAAGACAGAAGACAGATGACAGATGACAGATGACAGATGACAGATTACAGATGACAGATGACAGATGACCGATGACAGATAACTGATGACAGATGACAGATAACAGATGACAGATGACAGATGACAATTGACAGAAGACAGATGACAGATGACAGATGACAGATGACAGATGACAGATGATAGATGACATATAAAAGTTGACAGATGACATATGACATATGACAGATGACCGATTGCAGATGACAGATGACACATGACAGATTACAGATGAGAGATGACAGATGACAGATGACAGATGACAGATGACAGATGACAGATGACAGATAACAGATGACAGATGACAGATGACAGATGACAGATGACAGACGGCAGATGACAGATGGCAGATGACAGATGACAGATGACAGATGACAGATGACAGATGACAGATAACAGATGATAGATGACAGATGACAGATGGCACATGACAGATGACAAATGACAGATGACAGATGACAAATGACAGATGACACATGAAAAAGGACAGAAGACAGATGACAGATGACAGATGACAGATGACAGATGACAGATGACAGATGACCGATGACAGATGACAGATGACAGATGACAGATGACAGATTACAGATGAGAGATGACAGATGACAGATGACAGATGACAGATGACAGATGACAAATGACAGATGACAGATGACAAATGACAGATGACATATGAAAAAAGACAGAAGACAGATGACAGATGACAGAAGACAGATGACAGATGACAGATGACAGATGACAGATGACAGATGACAGATGAGAGATGACAGATGACATATGACATATGACAGATGACCGATTGCAGATGACAGATGACACATGACAGATTACAGATGAGAGATGACAAATGACAGATGACAGATGACAGATGACGGATGACAGATGACAGATTACGGATGAGAGATGACAGATGACAGATGACAGATGACAGATGACAGATGACAGATGACAGATGACAGATGACAGATGACAGATGACAGATGACAGATGACAGATGACAGATAACAGATGATAGATGACAGATGACAGATGGCAAATGACAGATGACAAATGACAGATGACAGATGACAAATAACAGATGACATATGAAAAAAGACAGAAGACAGATGACAGATGACAGAAGACAGATGACAGATGACAGATGACAGATGACAGATGACAGGTGACAGATGACAGATGACATATGACATATGACAGATGACCGATTGCAGATGACAGATGACACATGACAGATTACAGATGAGAGATGACAGATGACAGATGACAGATGACAGATGACAGATGACAGATGACAGATAACAGATGATAGATGACAGATGACAGATGGCAAATGACAGATGACAAATGACAGATGACAGATGACAAATGACAGATGACATATGAAAAAAGACAGAAGACAGATGACAGATGACAGAAGACAGATGACAGATGACAGATGACAGATGACAGATGACAGATGACAGATGACAGATGACAGATGACAGATGACAGATGACATATGACATATGACAGATGACCGCTTGCAGATGACAGATGACACATGACAGATTACAGATGAGAGATGACCTATGACAGATGACAGATGACAGATGACAGATGACAGATTACAGATGAGAGATGACAGATGACAGATGACAGATGACAGATGACAGATGACAGATGACAGATGACAGATGACAGATGACAGATGACAGATGACAGATAACAGATGATAGATGACAGATGGCAAATGACAAATGACAGATGACAGATGACAGATGACAAATGACAGATGACATATGAAAAAAGACAGAAGACAGATGACAGATGACAGATGACAGATGACAGATGACAGATGACAGATGACAGATGACAGATAACAGATGACAGATGACAGATGACAGATGGCAAATGACAGATGACAAATGACAGATGACAGATGACAAATGACAGATGACAGATGACCGATGACAGATGACAGATGACAGATGACATATGACAGATGACAGATGACAGATTACAGATGAGAGATGACAGATTACAGATGACAGATGACAGATGACAGATGACAGATGACAGATGACAGATGACAGATGACAGATGACAGATGACAGATGACAGATGACAGATGACAGATGACAGATGACAGATGACAGATTACAGATGAGAGATGACAGATGGCAGATGACAGATGACAGATGACAGATGACAGATGACAGATGACAGATGACAGATGACAGATGACAGATGACAGATGACAGATGACAGATGACAGATGACAGATAACAGATGATAGATGACAGATGACAGATGGCAAATGACAGATGACAAATGACAGATGACAGATGACAAATGACAGATGACATATGAAAAAAGACAGAAGACAGATGACAGATGACAGAAGACAGATGACAGATGACAGATGACAGATGACAGATGACAGATGACAGATGACAGATGACAGATGACATATGACAGATGACCGATTGCAGATGACAGATGACACATGACAGATTACAGATGAGAGATGACAGATGACAGATGGCAGATGACAGATGACAGATGACAGATGACAGATGACAGATGACAGAAGACAGAAGACAGATGACAGATGACATTTTACAGATGACAGATGACAGATGACAGATGACAGATGACAGATGACAGATGACAGATGACAGATGACAGATGACAGATGACACATGACAGATTACAGATGACCGATCACAGATGACAGATGACAGATAACAGATGACAGATGACAAATGACAAATAGCAGAAGACAGATGACAGATGACAGATGACAAATGACAGATGACAGATGACAGAACAAAGATGACAAATGATAGAGGACAGATGAAAGATGACAGATGACAGATGACAGATGACAGATGACACATGACAGATGACAGATGACAGAAGACAGATGACAGATGACAGATGACAGATGACAGATGACAGATGACCGATGACAGATGACAGATGACAGATGACAGATGACAGATTACAGATGAGAGATGACAGATGACAGATGACAGATGACAGATGACAGATGACAGATGACAGATGACAGATGACAGATGACAGATGACAGATGACAGATGACAGATGACAGATGACAGATGACAGATGACAGATGACAGATGACAGATGACAGATGACAGATGACAGATGATAGATGACACATGACAGATGATAGATGACAGATGACAGATGGCAAATGACAGATGACAAATGACAGATGACAGATGACAAATAACAGATGACATATGAAAAAAGACAGAAGACAGATGACAGATGACAGAAGACAGATGACAGATGACAGATGACAGATGACAGATGACAGATGACAGATGACAGATGACAGATGACATATGACATATGACAGATGACCGATTGCAGATGACAGATGACACATGACAGATTACAGATGAGAGATGACAGATGACAGATGACAGATGACAGATGACAGATGACAGATGACAGATAACAGATGATAGATGACAGATGACAGATGGCAAATGACAGATGACAAATGACAGATGACAGATGACAAATGACAGATGACATATGAAAAAAGACAGAAGACAGATGACAGATGACAGAAGACAGATGACAGATGACAGATGACAGATGACAGATGACAGATGACAGATGACAGATGACAGATGACAGATGACATATGACAGATGACCGATTGCAGATGACAGATGACACATGACAGATTACAGATGAGAGATGACAGATGACAGATGACAGATGACAGATGACAGATGACAGATGACAGATGACAGATTACAGATGAGAGATGACAGATGACAGATGACAGATGACAGATGACAGATGACAGATGACAGATGACAGATGACAGATGACAGATGACAGATGACAGATAACAGATGATAGATGACAGATGACAGATGGCAAATGACAAATGACAGATGACAGATGATAAATGACAGATGACATATGAAAAAAGACAGAAGACAGATGACAGATGACAGATGACAGATGACAGATGACAGATGACAGATGACAGATAACAGATGACAGATGACAGATGACAGATGGCAAATGACAGATGACAAATGACAGATGACAGATGACAAATGACAGATGACAGATGACAGATGACCGATGACAGATGACAGATGACAGATGACATATGACAGATGACAGATGACAGATTACAGATGAGAGATGACAGATGACAGATGACAGATGACAGATGACAGATGACAGATGACAGATGACAGATGACAGATGACAGATGACAGATGACAGATGACAGATGACAGATGACAGATGACAGATGACAGATTACAGATGAGAGATGACAGATGACAGATGACAGATGACAGATGACAGATGCCAGATGACAGATGACAGATGACAGATGACAGATGACAGATGACAGATGACAGATGACAGATGACAGATGACAGATGACAGATGACAGCTGACAGATGACAGATGACAGATAACAGATGATAGATGACAGATGACAGATGGCAAATGACAGATGACAAATGACAGATGACAGATGACAAATGACAGATGACATATGAAAAAAGACAGAAGACAGATGACAGATGACAGAAGACAGATGACAGATGACAGATGACAGATGACAGATGACAGATGACAGATGACATATGACAGATGACCGATTGCAGATGACAGATGACACATGACAGATTACAGATGAGAGATGACAGATGACAGATGACAGATGACAGATGACAGATGACAGATGACAGATGACAGATGACTGAAGACAGATGACAGATGACATTTTACAGATGACAGATGACAGATGACAGATGACAGATGACAGATGACAGATGACAGATGACACATGACAGATTACAGATGACCGATCACAGATGACAGATGACAGATAACAGATGACAGATGACAAATGACAAATAGCAGAAGACAGATGACAGATGACAGATGACAAATGACAGATGACAGATGACAGAACAAAGATGACAAATGATAGAGGACAGATGAAAGATGACAGATGACAGATGACAGATGACAGATGACAAATGACAGATGACAGATGACAGATGACAGAAGACAGATGACAGATGACAGATGACAGATGACAGATGACAGATGACCGATGACAGATGACAGATGACAGATGACAGATGACAGATGACAGATTACAGATGAGAGATGACAGATGACAGATGACAGATGACAGATGACAGATGACAGATGACAGATGACAGATGACAGATGACAGATGACAGATGACAGATGACAGATGACAGATGGGCAAATGACAGATGACAAATGACAGATGACCGATTGCAGATGACAGATGACACATGACAGATTACAGATGAGAGATGACAGATGACAGATGACAGATGACAGATGACAGATGGCAGATGACAGATGACAGATGACAGATGACAGATGACAGAAGACAGATGACAGATGACATTTTACAGATGACAGATGACAGATGACAGATGACAGATGACAGATGACAGATGACAGATGACAGATGACAGATGACAGATGACACATGACACATGACAGATTACAGATGACAGATGACCGATCACAGATGACAGATGACAGATAACAGATGACAGATGACAAATGACAAATAGCAGAAGACACATGACAGATGACAGATGACAAATGACAGATGACAGATGACAGAACAAAGATGACAAATGACAGATAACAGATGATAGATGACAGATGACAGATGGCAAATGACAGATGACAAATGACAGATGACAGATGACAAATGACAGATGACATATGAAAAAAGACAGAAGACAGATGACAGATGACAGAAGACAGATGACAGATGACAGATGACAGATGACAGATGACAGATGACAGATGACAGATGACATATGACATATGACAGATGACCGATTGCAGATGACAGATGACACATGACAGATTACAGATGAGAGATGACAGATGACAGATGACAGATGACAGATGACAGATGACAGATGACAGATGACAGATTACAGATGAGAGATGACAGATGACAGATGACAGATGACAGATGACAGATGACAGATGACAGATGACAGATGAGAGATGACAGATGACAGATGACAGATAACAGATGATAGATGACAGATGAGAGATGGCAAATGACAAATGACAAATGACAGATGACAGATGACAAATGACAGATGACATATGAAAAAAGACAGAAGACAGATGACAGATGACAGATAACAGATGACAGATGACAGATGACAGATAACAGATGATAAATGACAGATGACAGATGGCAAATGACAGATGACAAATGACAGATGACAGATGACAAATGACAGATGACATATGAAAAAAGACAGAAGACAGATGACAGATGACAGAAGACAGATGACATATGACAGATGACAGATGACAGATGACAGATGACAGATGACAGATGACAGATGACAGATGACAGATGACAGATGACAGATGACCGATGACAGATGACAGATGACAGATGACAGATGACAGATGACAGATTACAGATGAGAGATGACAGATGACAGATGACAGATGACAGATGACAGATGACAGATGACAGATGACAGATGACAGATGACAGATGACAGATGACAGATGACAGATGACAGATGACAGATGACAGATGACAGATGACAGATGACAGATGACAGATAACAGATGATAGATGACAGATGACAGATGGCAAATGACAGATGACAAATGACAGATGACAGATGACAAATGACAGATGACATATGAAAAAAGACAGAAGACAGATGACAGATGACAGAAGACAGATGACAGATGACAGACGACAGATGACAGATGACAGATGACAGATGACATATGACAGATTACAGATGACAGATGACCGATCACAGATGACAGATGACAGATGACATATAACAGATGACAGATGACAAATGACAAATAGCAGAAGACAGATGACAGATGACAGATGACAAATGACAGATGACAGATGACAGATGACAGATGACAGATGACAGATGACAGAAGACAGATGACAGATGACAGATGACAGATGACAGATGACAGATTACAGATGACAGATGACAGATGACAGATGACAGATGACAGATGACAGATGACAGATGACAGATGGCAGATGACAGATGACAGATGACAGATGACAGATGACAGATGACAGATGACAGATGACAGATGACAGATGACAGATGACAGATGGCAGATAACAGATGATAGATGACAGATGACAGATGGCAAATGACAGATGACAAATGACAGATGACAGATGACAAATGACAGATGACAGATGACAGAACAAAGATGACAAATGATAGAGGACAGATGAAAGATGACAGATGACAGATAACAGATGACAGATGACAGATGACAGATGACAGATGACAGATGACAGATGACATATGACGGAAGACAGATGACAGATGACAGATGACAGATGACACATTACAGATGACAGATGACAGATGACAGATGACAGATGACAGATGACAGATGACAGATGGCAGACGACAGATGACAGATGACAGATGACAGATGATAGATGACAGATGACAGATGACAGATGACAGATGGCAGATAACAGATGATAGATGACAGATGACAGTTGGCAAATGACAGATGACAAATGACAAATGACAGATGACATATGAAAAAAGACAGAAGACAGATGACAGATGACAGATGACAGATGACAGATGACAGATTACAGATGACAGATGACCGATGACAGATAACTGATGACAGATGACAGATGACAGATGACAGATGACAGATGACAGATGATAGATGACATATAAAAGTTGACAGATGACATATGACATATGACAGATGACCGATTGCAGATGACAGATGACACATGACAGATTACAGATGAGAGATGACAGATGACAGATGACAGATGACAGATGACAGATAACAGATGACAGATGACAGATGACAGATGACAGATGGCAGATGACAGATGGCAGATAACAGATGACAGATGACAGATGACAGATGACAGATGACAGATGACAGATGACAGATGACAGATGACAGATAACAGATGATAGATGACAGATGACAGATGGCAAATGACAGATGACAAATGACAGATGACAGATGACAAATGACAGATGACACATGAAAAAGGACAGAAGACAGATGACAGATGACAGATGACAGATGACAGATGACAGATGACAGATAACAGATGACAGATGACCGATGACAGATGACAAATGACAGATGACAGATAACAGATGACAGATAACAGATGATAGATGACAAATGACAGAATACAGATGACAGATGACAGATGACAGATGACAGAAGACAGATAACAGATGATAGATGACAGATGGCAAATGACAGATGACAAATGACAGATGACAAATGACAGATGACAGATGGCAGATGACAGATGGCAGATGACAGATGACAGATGGCAGACGACAGATGACAGATGACAGATGACAGATGACAGAAGACAGATGACAGATGACATTTTACAGATGACAGATGACAGATGACAGATGACAGATGACAGATGACAGATGACAGAAGACAGATGACAGATGACATTTTACAGATGACAGATGACAGATGATAGATGACATATGAAAGTTCACAGATGACATATGACATATGACAGATGACCGATTGCAGATGACAGATGAGAGATGACAGATGACAGATGACAGATGACAGATGACAGATGACAGATGACAGATGACAGATGACAGATGACAGATGACAGATGACAGATGACAGATGACAGATGACAGAAGACAGATGACAGATGACATTTTACAGATGACAGATGACAGATGACAGATGACAGATGACAGATGACAGATGACAGATGACAGATGACAGATGACAGATGACAGATGACAGATGACAGATGACACATGACAGATTACAGATGACAGATGACCGATCACAGATGACAGATGACAGATAACAGATGACAGATGACAAATGACAAATAACAGAAGACAGATGAAAGATGACAAATGACAAATGACAGATGACAGATGACAGAACACAGATGACAAATGATAGAGGACAGATGAAAGATGACAGATGAGAGATGACAGATGACAGATGACAGATGACAGATGACAGATGACAGATGACAGATGACAGATGACAGATGACAGAAGACAGATGACAGATGACAGATGACAGATGACAGATTACAGATGACAGATGACAGATGACAGATGACAGATGACAGATGACAGATGGCAGATGACAGATGACAGATGACAGATGACAGATGACAGATGACAGATGACAGATGACAGATGACAGATGACAGATGACAGATGGCAGATAACAGATGATAGATGACAGATGACAGATGGCAAATGACAGATGACAAATGACAGATGACAGATGACAAATGACAGATGACATATGAAAAAAGACAGAAGACAGATGACAGATGACAGATGACAGATGACAGATGACAGATGACAGATTACAGATGACAGATGACAGATGACCGATGACAGATAACTGATGACAGATGACAGATAACAGATGACAGATGACAGATGACAATTGACAGAAGACAGATGACAGATGACAGATGACAGATGACAGATGACAGATGATAGATGACATATGAAAGTTGACAGATGACATATGACATATGACAGATGACCGATTGCAGATGACAGATGACACATGACAGATTACAGATGAGAGATGACAGATGACAGATGACAGATGACAGATGACAGATGACAGATAACAGATGACAGATGACAGATGACAGATGACAGATGGCAGATGACAGATGGCAGATGACAGATGACAGATGATAGATGACAGATGACAGATGACAGATAACAGATGATAGATGACAGATGACAGATGGCAAATGACAGATGACAAATGACAGATGACAGATGACAAATGACAGATGACATATGAAAAAGGACAGAAGACAGATGACAGATGACAGATGACAGATAACAGATGACAGATGACCGATGACAGATGACAAATGACAGATGACAGATAACAGATGACAGATAACAGATGATAGATGACAAATGACAGAATACAGATGACAGTTGACAGATGACAGATGACAGATGACAGAAGACAGATAACAGATGATAGATGACAGATGGCAAATGACAGATGACAGATGACAAATGACAGATGACAGATGACAGATGGCAGATGACAGATGGCAGATGACAGATGACAGATGGCAGACGACAGATGACAGATGACAGATGACAGATAACAGATGATAGATGACAGATGACAGATGACAGATGGCAAATGACAGATGACAAATGACAGATGACAGATGACAAATGACAGATGAATTATGAAAAAAGACAGAAGACAGATGACAGATGACAGAAGACAGATGACAGATGACAGATGACAGATGACAGATGACAGATGACAGATGACAGATGACAGATGACAGATGACAGATGACAGATGACCGATGACAGATGACAGATGACAGATGACAGATGACAGATGACAGATGACAGATGACAGATAACAGATGACAGATGACAGATGACAGATGACAGATGGCAAATGACAGATGACAGATGACAGATGACAGATGACAGATGACAGATGACAGATGACAGATGACAGATGACAGATGACAGATGACATATGAAAGTTCACAGATGACATATGACATATGACAGATGACCGATTGCAGATGACATATGACACATGACAGATTTCAGATGAGAGGTGACAGATGACAGATGACATATGACAGATGACAGATGACAGATGACAGATGACAGATGACAGATGACAGATGACAGATGACAGAAGACAGATGACAGATGACAGAAGACAGATGACAGATGACAGATTACAGATGACAGATGACAGATGACAGATGACAGATGACAGATGACACATGACAGATTACAGATGACAGATGGCAGATGACAGATGGCAGATGACAGATGACAGATGACAGATGACATATGACAGATGACAGATAACAGATGATAGATGACAGATGACAGATGGAAAATGACAGATGACAAATGACAGATGACAAATGACAGATGACATATGAAAAAAGACAGAAGACAGATGACAGATGACAGATGACAGATGAAAGATAACAGATGACAGATGACCGATGGAGGATGACAAATGACAGATGACAGATTACAGATGACAGATAACAGATGACAGATGACAAATGACAGAAGACAGATGACAGATGACAGATGACAGATGACAGATGACAGATAACAGATGATAGATGACAGATGACAGATGGCAAATGACAGATGACAAATGACAGATGACAGATGACAAATAACAGAAGACAGATGACAGATGACAAATGACAAATGACAGATGACAGATGACAGAACACAGATGACAAATGATAGAGGACAGATGAAAGATGACCGATGAGAGATGACAGATGACAGATGACAGATGACGGATGACAGATGACAGATGACAGATGACAGATGACAGATGACAGAAGACAGATGACAGATGACAGATGACAGATGACAGATGACAGATTACAGATGACAGATGACAGATGACAGATGACAGATGACAGATGGCAGATGACAGATGACAGATGACAGATGACAGATGACAGATGACAGATGACAGATGACAGATGACAGATGACAGATGACAGATGGCAGATAACAGATGATAGATGACAGATGACAGATGGCAAATGACAGATGACAAATGACAGATGACAGATGACAAATGACAGATGACATATGAAAAAAGACAGAAGACAGATGACAGATGACAGATGACAGATGACAGATGACAGATTACAGATGACAGATGACAGATGACCGATGACAGATAACTGATGACAGATGACAGATAACAGATGACAGATGACAGATGACAATTGACAGAAGACAGATGACAGATGACAGATGACAGATGACAGATGACAGATGACAGATTACAGATGATAGGTGACATATGAAAGTTGACAGATGACATATGACATATGACAGATGACCGATTGCAGATGACAGATGACACATGACAGATTACAGATGAGAGATGACAGATGACAGATGACAGATGACAGATGACAGATGACAGATAACGGATGACAGATGACAGATGACAGATGACAGATGGCAGATGACAGATGGCAGATGACAGATGACAGATGATAGATGACAGATGACAGATGACAGATGACAGATAACATATGATAGATGACAGATGACAGATGGCAAATGACAGATGACAAATGACAGATGACAGATGACAAATGACAGATGACATATGAAAAAGGACAGAAGACAGATGACAGATGACAGATGACAGATAACAGATGACAGATGACCGATGACAGATGACAAATGACAGATGACAGATAACAGATGACAGATAACAGATGATAGATGACAAATGACAGAATACAGATGACAGATGACAGATGACAGATGACAGATGACAGATGACAGAAGACAGATAACAGATGATAGATGACAGATGGCAAATGACAGATGACAAATGACAGATGACAAATGACAGATGACAGATGACAGATGGCAGATGACAGATGGCAGATGACAGATGACAGATGGCAGACGACAGATGACAGATGACAGATGACAGATAACAGACGATAGATGACAGATGACAGATGACAGATGGCAAATGACAGTTGACAAATGACAGATGACAGATGACAAATGACAGATGAATTATGAAAAAAGACAGAAGACAGATGACAGATGACAGAAGACAGATGACAGATGACAGATGACAGATGACAGATGACAGATGACAGATGACAGATGACAGATGACAGATGACAGATGACAGATGACAGATGACAGATGACCGATGACAGATGACAGATGACAGATGACAGATGACAGATGACAGATGACAGATAACAGATGACAGATGACAGATGACAGATGGCAAATGACAGATGACAGATGACAGATGACAGATGACAGATGACAGATGACAGATGACAGATGACAGATGACAGATGACAGATGACAGATGACAGATGACAGATGACAGATGACAGATGACATATGAAAGTTCACAGATGACATATGACATATGACAGATGACCGATTGCAGATGACATATGACACATGACAGATTACAGATGAGAGGTGACAGATGACAGATGACATATGACAGATGACAGATGACAGATGACAGATGACAGATGACAGATGACAGATGACAGATGACAGAAGACAGATGACAGATGACAGATGACAGATGACAGATGACAGATGACAGATGACAGATGACAGATGACAGATGACACATGACAGATTACGGATGACAGATGGCAGATGACAGATGGCAGATGACAGATGACAGATGACAGATGACAGATGACATATGACAGATGACAGATAACAGATGATAGATGACAGTTGACAGATGGAAAATGACAGATGACAAATGACAGATGACAGATGACAAATGACAGATGACATATGAAAAAAGACAGAAGACAGATGACAGATGACAGATGACAGATGAAAGATAACAGATGACAGATGACCGATGGAGGATGACAAATGACAGATGACAGATTACAGATGACAGATAACAGATGACAGATGACAAATGACAGAAGACAGATGACAGATGACAGATGACAGATGACAGATAACAGATGATAGATGACAGATGACAGATGGCAAATGACAGATGACAAATGACAGATGACAGATGACAAATGACAGATGACAGATGACAGATGGCAGATGACAGATGGCAGATGACAGATGACAGATGACAGATAACAGAAGATAGATGACAGATGACAGATGGAAAATGACAGATGACAAATGACAGATGACAGATGACAAATGACAGATGACATATGAAAAAAGACAGAAGACAGATGACAGATGACAGATGACAGACGACAGATGACAGATGACAGATGACAGATAACAGATGACAGATGACCGATGACAGATGACAAATGACAGATGACAGATTACAGATGACAGATAACAGAAGACAGATGACAGATGACAGAAGACAGATGACAGATGACAGATGACAGATGACAAATGACAGAAGACAGATGACAGATGACAGATGACAGATGACAGACAACAGATGATAGATGACAGATGACAGATGACAGAAGACAGATGACAGATGACATTTTACAGATGACAGATGACAGATGACAGATGACACATGACAGATTACAGGTGACAGATGACCGATCACAGATGACAGATAACAGATGACAGATGACAAATGACAAATAACAGAAGACAGATGACAGATGACAGATGACAGATGACAGATGACAAATGACAGATGACAGATGACAGAACACAGATGACAAATGATAGAGGACAGATGAAAGATGACAGATGACAGATGACAGATGACAGATGACAGATGACAGATGACAGATGACAGATGACAGATGACAGATGACAGATGACAGATGACAGATGACAGATGACAGAAGACAGATGACAGATGACAGATGACAGATGACAGATTACAGATGACAGATGACAGATGACAGATGACAGATGACAGATGACAGATGACAGATGACAGATGACAGATGGCAGATGACAGATGACAGATGACAGATGACAGATGACAGATGACAGATGACAGATGACAGATGACAGATGACAGATGACAGATGACAGATGACAGATGACAGATGACAGATGACAGATGGCAGATAACAGATGATAGATGACAGATGACAGATGGCAAATGACAGATGACAAATGACAGATGACAGATGACAAATGACAGATGACATATGAAAAAAGACAGAAGACAGATGACAGATGACAGATGACAGATGACAGATGACAGATGACAGATGACAGATGACAGATGACAGATGACAGATGACAGATGATAGATGACATATAAAAGTTGACAGATGACATATGACAGATGACCGATTGCAGATGACAGATGACACATGACAGATTACAGATGAGAGATGACAGATGACAGATGACAGATGACAGATAACAGATGACAGATGACAGATGACAGATGACAGATGGCAGATGGCAGATGACAGATGGCAGATGACAGATGACAGATGACAGATGACAGATGACAGATGACAGATGACAGATGACAGATGACAGATAACAGATGATAGATGACAGATGACAGATGGCAAATGACAGATGACAAATGACAGATGACAGATGACAAATGACAGATGACACATGAAAAAGGACAGAAGACAGATGACAGATGACAGATGACAGATGACAGATGACAGATAACAGATGACAGATGACCGATGACAGATGAGAAATGACAGATGACAGATAACAGATGACAGATGACAGATGACAGATGACAGATGGCAGATGGCAGATAACAGATGATAGATGACAGATGACAGATGGCAAATGACAGATGACAAATGACAGATGACAGATGACAAATGACAGATGACATATGAAAAAAGACAGAAGACAGATGACAGATGACAGATGACAGATTACAGATGACAGATGACCGATGACAGATAACTGATGACAGATGACAGATAACAGATGACAGATGACAGATGACAATTGACAGAAGACAGATGACAGATGACAGATGACAGATGACAGATGACAGATGACAGATGACAGATGACAGATGATAGATTATAGAGGACAGATGAAAGATGACAGATGACAGATGACAGATGACAGATGACAGATGACAGATGACAGATGACAGATGACAGATGACAGATGACAGATGACAGATGACAGAAGACAGATGACAGATGACAGATGACAGATGACAGATTACAGATGACAGATGACAGATGACAGATGACAGATAACAGATGACAGATGACAGATGACAGATGACAGATGACAGATGACAGATGACCGATGACAGATGACAGATGACAGATGGCAGATAACAGATGATAGATGACAGATGACAGATGGCAAATGGCAGATGACAAATGACAGATGACAGATGACAAATGACAGATGACATATGAAAAAAGACAGAAGACAGATGACAGATGACAGATGACAGATGACAGATTACAGATGACAGATGACAGATGACCGATGACAGATAACTGATGACAGATGACAGATAACAGATGACAGATGACAGATGACAATTGACAGAAGACAGATGACAGATGACAGATGACAGATGACAGATGACAGATGACAGATGACAGATGACAGATGACACATGACAGATGACACATGACAGATTACAGATGACAGATGACCGATCACAGATGACAGATGACAGATAACAGATGACAGATGACAAATGACAAATAACAGAAGACAGATGACAGATGACAGATGACAGATGACAGATGACAAATGACAGATGACAGAACACAGATGACAAATGATAGAGGACAGATGAAAGATGACAGATGACAGATGACAGATGACAGATGACAGATGACAGATGACAGATGACAGATGACAGATGACAGATGACAGATGACAGATGACACATGACAGATTACAGATGACAGATGACCGATCACAGATGACAGATGACAGATAACAGATGACAGATGACAAATGACAAATAACAGAAGACAGATGACAGATGACAGATGACAGATGACAGATGACAAATGACAGATGACAGAACACAGATGACAAATGATAGAGGACAGATGAAAGATGACAGATGACAGATGACAGATGACAGATGACAGATGACAGATGACAGATGACAGATGACAGATGACAGAAGACAGATGACAGATGACAGATGACAGATGACAGATTACAGATGACAGATGACAGATGACAGATGACAGATGACAGATGACAGAAGACAGATGACAGATATCAGATGACAGATGACAAATGACAGATGACAGGTGACAGATAACAGATGACAGATGACAAATGACAGATGACAGATAACAGAACACAGATGACAAATGATAGAGGACAGATGAAAGATGACAGATGACAGATGACAGATGACAGATGACAGATGACAGATGACAGATGACAGATGACAGATGACAGATGACAGAAGACAGATGACGGATGACATTTTACAGATGACAGATGACAGATGACAGATGACAGATGACAGATGACAGATGACAGATGACAGATGACAGATGACAGATGACAGATGACAGATGACAGATGACAGATGACACATGACAGATTACAGATGAGAGATGACAGATGACAGATGACAGATGACAGATGACAGATGACAGATGACAGATGACAGATGACAGATGACAGATGACAGATGACAGAAGACAGATGACAGATGACATTTTACAGATGACAGATGACAGATGACAGATGACAGATGACAGATGACAGATGACAGATGACAGATGACAGATGACAGATGACAGATGACAGATGACACATGACAGATTACAGATGACAGATGACCGATCACAGATGACAGATGACAGATAACAGATGACAGATGACAAATGACAAATAACAGAAGACAGATGACAGATGACAGATGACAGATGACAAATGACAGATGACAGATGACAGAACACAGATGACAAATGATAGAGGACAGATGAAAGATGACAGATGACAGATGACAGATGACAGATGACAGATGACAGATGACAGATGACAGATGACAGATGACAGATGACAGATGGCAAATGACAGATGACAAATGACAGATGACAGATGACAAATGACAGATGACAGATGACAGATGGCAGATGACAGATGGCAGATGACAGATGACAGATGACAGATAACAGAAGATAGATGACAGATGACAGATGGAAAATGACAGATGACAAATGACAGATGACAGATGACAAATGACAGATGACATATGAAAAAAGACAGAAGACAGATGACAGATGACAGATGACAGACGACAGATGACAGATGACAGATGACAGATAACAGATGACAGATGATCGATGACAGATGACAAATGACAGATGACAGATTACAGATGACAGATAACAGAAGACAGATGACAGATGACAGAAGACAGATGACAGATGACAGATGACAGATGACAAATGACAGAAGACAGATGACAGATGACAGATGACAGATGACAGACAACAGATGATAGATGACAGATGACAGATGACAGAAGACAGATGACAGATGACATTTTACAGATGACAGATGACAGATGACAGATGACACATGACAGATTACAGGTGACAGATGACCGATCACAGATGACAGATAACAGATGACAGATGACAAATGACAAATAACAGAAGACAGATGACAGATGACAGATGACAGATGACAAATGACAGATGACAGATGACAGAACACAGATGACAAATGATAGAGGACAGATGAAAGATGACAGATGACAGATGACAGATGACAGATGACAGATTACAGATGACAGATGACCGATGACAGATAACTGATGACAGATGACAGATGACAGATGACAGATGACAGATGACAGATGATAGATGACATATAAAAGTTGACAGATGACATATGACATATGACAGATGACCGATTGCAGATGACAGATGACACATGACAGATTACAGATGAGAGATGACAGATGACAGATGACAGATGACAGATGACAGATAACAGATGACAGATGACAGATGACAGATGACAGATGGCAGATGACAGATGGCAGATAACAGATGACAGATGACAGATGACAGATGACAGATGACAGATGACAGATGACAGATGACAGATAACAGATGATAGATGACAGATGACAGATGGCAAATGACAGATGACAAATGACAGATGACAGATGACAAATGACAGATGACACATGAAAAAGGACAGAAGACAGATGACAGATGACAGATGACAGATGACAGATGACAGATGACAGATAACAGATGACAGATGACCGATGACAGATGACAAATCACAGATGACAGATAACAGATGACAGATAACAGATGATAGATGACAAATGACAGAATACAGATGACAGATGACAGATGACAGATGACAGATGACAGAAGACAGATAACAGATGATAGATGACAGATGGCAAATGACAGATGACAAATGACAGATGACAAATGACAGATGACAGATGGCAGATGACAGATGGCAGATGACAGATGACAGATGGCAGACGACAGATGACAGATGACAGATGACAGATGACAGAAGACAGATGACAGATGACATTTTACAGATGACAGATGACAGATGACAGATGACAGATGACAGATGACAGATGACAGAAGACAGATGACAGATGACATTTTACAGATGACAGATGACAGATGATAGATGACATATGAAAGTTCACAGATGACATATGACATATGACAGATGACCGATTGCAGATGACAGATGAGAGATGACAGATGACAGATGACAGATGACAGATGACAGATGACAGATGACAGATGACAGATGACAGATGACAGATGACAGATGACAGATGACAGATGACAGATGACAGATGACAGAAGACAGATGACAGATGACATTTTACAGATGACAGATGACAGATGACAGATGACAGATGACAGATGACAGATGACAGATGACAGATGACAGATGACAGATGACAGATGACAGATGACACATGACAGATTACAGATGACAGATGACCGATCACAGATGACAGATGACAGATAACAGATGACAGATGACAAATGACAAATAACAGAAGACAGATGAAAGATGACAAATGACAAATGACAGATGACAGATGACAGAACACAGATGACAAATGATAGAGGACAGATGAAAGATGACAGATGAGAGATGACAGATGACAGATGACAGATGACAGATGACAGATGACAGATGACAGATGACAGATGACAGAAGACAGATGACAGATGACAGATGACAGATGACAGATTACAGATGACAGATGACAGATGACAGATGACAGATGACAGATGACAGATGGCAGATGACAGATGACAGATGACAGATGACAGATGACAGATGACAGATGACAGATGACAGATGACAGATGACAGATGACAGATGACAGATGGCAGATAACAGATGATAGATGACAGATGACAGATGGCAAATGACAGATGACAAATGACAGATGACAGATGACAAATGACAGATGACATATGAAAAAAGACAGAAGACAGATGACAGATGACAGATGACAGATGACAGATGACAGATGACAGATTACAGATGACAGATGACAGATGACCGATGACAGATAACTGATGACAGATGACAGATAACAGATGACAGATGACAGATGACAATTGACAGAAGACAGATGACAGATGACAGATGACAGATGACAGATGATAGATGACATATGAAAGTTGACAGATGACATATGACAGATGACCGATTGCAGATGACAGATGACACATGACAGATTACAGATGAGAGATGACAGATGACAGATGACAGATGACAGATGACAGATGACAGATAACAGATGACAGATGACAGATGACAGATGGCAGATGACAGATGGCAGATGACAGATGACAGATGATAGATGACAGATGACAGATGACAGATAACAGATGATAGATGACAGATGACAGATGGCAAATGACAGATGACAAATGACAGATGACAGATGACAAATGACAGATGACATATGAAAAAGGACAGAAGACAGATGACAGATGACAGATGACAGATAACAGATGACAGATGACCGATGACAGATGACAAATGACAGATGACAGATAACAGATGACAGATAACAGATGATAGATGACAAATGACAGAATACAGATGACAGATGACAGATGACAGATGACAGATGACAGAAGACAGATAACAGATGATAGATGACAGATGGCAAATGACAGATGACAGATGACAAATGACAGATGACAGATGACAGATGGCAGATGACAGATGGCAGATGACAGATGACAGATGGCAGACGACAGATGACAGATGACAGATGACAGATAACAGATGATAGATGACAGATGACAGATGACAGATGGCAAATGACAGATGACAAATGACAGATGACAGATGACAAATGACAGATGAATTATGAAAAAAGACAGAAGACAGATGACAGATGACAGAAGACAGATGACAGATGACAGATGACAGATGACAGATGACAGATGACAGATGACAGATGACAGATGACAGATGACAGATGACAGATGACCGATGACAGATGACAGATGACAGATGACAGATGACAGATGACAGATGACAGATGACAGATAACAGATGACAGATGACAGATGACAGATGACAGATGGCAAATGACAGATGACAGATGACAGATGACAGATGACAGATGACAGATGACAGATGACAGATGACAGATGACAGATGACAGATGACATATGAAAGTTCACAGATGACATATGACATATGACAGATGACCGATTGCAGATGACATATGACACATGACAGATTACAGATGAGAGGTGACAGATGACAGATGACATATGACAGATGACAGATGACAGATGACAGATGACAGATGACAGATGACAGATGACAGAAGACAGATGACAGATGACAGAAGACAGATGACAGATGACAGATTACAGATGACAGATGACAGATGACAGATGACAGATGACAGATGACAGATGACAGATGACAGATGACACATGACAGATTACAGATGACAGATGGCAGATGACAGATGGCAGATGACAGATGACAGATGACAGATGACATATGACAGATGACAGATAACAGATGATAGATGACAGATGACAGATGGAAAATGACAGATGACAAATGACAGATGACAAATGACAGATGACATATGAAAAAAGACAGAAGACAGATGACAGATGACAGATGACAGATGAAAGATAACAGATGACAGATGACCGATGGAGGATGACAAATGACAGATGACAGATTACAGATGACAGATAACAGATGACAGATGACAAATGACAGAAGACAGATGACAGATGACAGATGACAGATGACAGATGACAGATAACAGATGATAGATGACAGATGACAGATGGCAAATGACAGATGACAAATGACAGATGACAGATGACAAATAACAGAAGACAGATGACAGATGACAAATGACAAATGACAGATGACAGATGACAGAACACAGATGACAAATGATAGAGGACAGATGAAAGATGACCGATGAGAGATGACAGATGACAGATGACAGATGACGGATGACAGATGACAGATGACAGATGACAGATGACAGATGACAGAAGACAGATGACAGATGACAGATGACAGATGACAGATTACAGATGACAGATGACAGATGACAGATGACAGATGACAGATGACAGATGGCAGATGACAGATGACAGATGACAGATGACAGATGACAGATGACAGATGACAGATGACAGATGACAGATGACAGATGACAGATGACAGATGGCAGATAACAGATGATAGATGACAGATGACAGATGGCAAATGACAGATGACAAATGACAGATGACAGATGACAAATGACAGATGACATATGAAAAAAGACAGAAGACAGATGACAGATGACAGATGACAGATGACAGATTACAGATGACAGATGACAGATGACCGATGACAGATAACTGATGACAGATGACAGATAACAGATGACAGATGACAGATGACAATTGACAGAAGACAGATGACAGATGACAGATGACAGATGACAGATGACAGATGACAGATTACAGATGATAGATGACATATGAAAGTTGACAGATGACATATGACATATGACAGATGACCGATTGCAGATGACAGATGACACATGACAGATTACAGATGAGAGATGACAGATGACAGATGACAGATGACAGATGACAGATGACAGATAACGGATGACAGATGACAGATGACAGATGACAGATGGCAGATGACAGATGGCAGATGACAGATGACAGATGATAGATGACAGATGACAGATGACAGATGACAGATAACATATGATAGATGACAGATGACAGATGGCAAATGACAGATGACAAATGACAGATGACAGATGACAAATGACAGATGACATATGAAAAAGGACAGAAGACAGATGACAGATGACAGATGACAGATAACAGATGACAGATGACCGATGACAGATGACAAATGACAGATGACAGATAACAGATGACAGATAACAGATGATAGATGACAAATGACAGAATACAGATGACAGATGACAGATGACAGATGACAGATGACAGAAGACAGATAACAGATGATAGATGACAGATGGCAAATGACAGATGACAAATGACAGATGACAAATGACAGATGACAGATGACAGATGGCAGATGACAGATGGCAGATGACAGATGACAGATGGCAGACGACAGATGACAGATGACAGATGACAGATAACAGATGATAGATGACAGATGACAGATGACAGATGGCAAATGACAGTTGACAAATGACAGATGACAGATGACAAATGACAGATGAATTATGAAAAAAGACAGAAGACAGATGACAGATGACAGAAGACAGATGACAGATGACAGATGACAGATGACAGATGACAGATGACAGATGACAGATGACAGATGACAGATGACAGATGACAGATGACAGATGACAGATGACAGATGACCGATGACAGATGACAGATGACAGATGACAGATGACAGATGACAGATGACAGATAACAGATGACAGATGACAGATGACAGATGGCAAATAACAGATGACAGATGACAGATGACAGATGACAGATGACAGATGACAGATGACAGATGACAGATGACAGATGACAGATGACAGATGACAGATGACAGATGACAGATGACATATGAAAGTTCACAGATGACATATGACATATGACAGATGACCGATTGCAGATGACATATGACACATGACAGATTACAGATGAGAGGTGACAGATGACAGATGACATATGACAGATGACAGATGACAGATGACAGATGACAGATGACAGATGACAGATGACAGATGACAGATGACAGATGACAGATGACAGAAGACAGATGACAGATGACAGATGACAGATGACAGATGACAGATGACAGATGACAGATGACAGATGACAGATGACACATGACAGATTACGGATGACAGATGGCAGATGACAGATGGCAGATGACAGATGACAGATGACAGATGACAGATGACATATGACAGATGACAGATAACAGATGATAGATGACAGTTGACAGATGGAAAATGACAGATGACAAATGACAGATGACAGATGACAAATGACAGATGACATATGAAAAAAGACAGAAGACAGATGACAGATGACAGATGACAGATGAAAGATAACAGATGACAGATGACCGATGGAGGATGACAAATGACAGATGACAGAT
The DNA here is from genome assembly GCF_029603195.1 of Condylostylus longicornis. NCBI lineage: Eukaryota > Metazoa > Arthropoda > Insecta > Diptera > Dolichopodidae > Condylostylus > Condylostylus longicornis. The sequence continues at coordinate 1,530,641 of NW_026578187.1, forward strand.
TACAGATGACAGATAACAGATGACAGATGACAAATGACAGAAGACAGATGACAGATGACAGATGACAGATGACAGATAACAGATGATAGATGACAGATGACAGATGGCAAATGACAGATGACAAATGACAGATGACAGATGACAAATGACAGATGACAGATGACAGATGGCAGATGACAGATGGCAGATGACAGATGACAGATGACAGATAACAGAAGATAGATGACAGATGACAGATGGAAAATGACAGATGACAAATGACAGATGACAGATGACAAATGACAGATGACATATGAAAAAAGACAGAAGACAGATGACAGATGACAGATGACAGACGACAGATGACAGATGACAGATGACAGATAACAGATGACAGATGACCGATGACAGATGACAAATGACAGATGACAGATTACAGATGACAGATAACAGAAGACAGATGACAGATGACAGAAGACAGATGACAGATGACAGATGACAGATGACAAATGACAGAAGACAGATGACAGATGACAGATGACAGATGACAGACAACAGATGATAGATGACAGATGACAGATGACAGAAGACAGATGACAGATGACATTTTACAGATGACAGATGACAGATGACAGATGACACATGACAGATTACAGGTGACAGATGACCGATCACAGATGACAGATAACAGATGACAGATGACAAATGACAAATAACAGAAGACAGATGACAGATGACAGATGACAGATGACAGATGACAAATGACAGATGACAGATGACAGAACACAGATGACAAATGATAGAGGACAGATGAAAGATGACAGATGACAGATGACAGATGACAGATGACAGATGACAGATGACAGATGACAGATGACAGATGACAGATGACAGATGACAGATGACAGATGACAGATGACAGAAGACAGATGACAGATGACAGATGACAGATGACAGATTACAGATGACAGATGACAGATGACAGATGACAGATGACAGATGACAGATGACAGATGACAGATGACAGATGGCAGATGACAGATGACAGATGACAGATGACAGATGACAGATGACAGATGACAGATGACAGATGACAGATGACAGATGACAGATGACAGATGGCAGATAACAGATGATAGATGACAGATGACAGATGGCAAATGACAGATGACAAATGACAGATGACAGATGACAAATGACAGATGACATATGAAAAAAGACAGAAGACAGATGACAGATGACAGATGACAGATGACAGATGACAGATGACAGATGACAGATGACAGATGACAGATGACAGATGACAGATGATAGATGACATATAAAAGTTGACAGATGACATATGACAGATGACCGATTGCAGATGACAGATGACACATGACAGATTACAGATGAGAGATGACAGATGACAGATGACAGATGACAGATAACAGATGACAGATGACAGATGACAGATGACAGATGGCAGATGACAGATGGCAGATGACAGATGACAGATGACAGATGACAGATGACAGATGACAGATGACAGATGACAGATGACAGATAACAGATGATAGATGACAGATGACAGATGGCAAATGACAGATGACAAATGACAGATGACAGATGACAAATGACAGATGACACATGAAAAAGGACAGAAGACAGATGACAGATGACAGATGACAGATGACAGATAACAGATGACAGATGACCGATGACAGATGAGAAATGACAGATGACAGATAACAGATGACAGATGACAGATGACAGATGACAGATGACAGATGGCAGATAACAGATGATAGATGACAGATGACAGATGGCAAATGACAGATGACAAATGACAGATGACAGATGACAAATGACAGATGACATATGAAAAAAGACAGAAGACAGATGACAGATGACAGATGACAGATGACAGATTACAGATGACAGATGACCGATGACAGATAACTGATGACAGATGACAGATAACAGATGACAGATGACAGATGACAATTGACAGAAGACAGATGACAGATGACAGATGACAGATGACAGATGACAGATGACAGATGACAGATGACAGATGACAGATGATAGATTATAGAGGACAGATGAAAGATGACAGATGACAGATGACAGATGACAGATGACAGATGACAGATGACAGATGACAGATGACAGATGACAGATGACAGATGACAGATGACAGAAGACAGATGACAGATGACAGATGACAGATGACAGATTACAGATGACAGATGACAGATGACAGATGACAGATAACAGATGACAGATGACAGATGACAGATGACAGATGACAGATGACAGATGACCGATAACAGATGACAGATGACAGATGGCAGATAACAGATGATAGATGACAGATGACAGATGGCAAATGGCAGATGACAAATGACAGATGACAGATGACAAATGACAGATGACATATGAAAAAAGACAGAAGACAGATGACAGATGACAGATGACAGATGACAGATTACAGATGACAGATGACAGATGACCGATGACAGATAACTGATGACAGATGACAGATAACAGATGACAGATGACAGATGACAATTGACAGAAGACAGATGACAGATGACAGATGACAGATGACAGATGACAGATGACAGATGACAGATGACAGATGACACATGACAGATGACACATGACAGATTACAGATGACAGATGACCGATCACAGATGACAGATGACAGATAACAGATGACAGAAGACAGATGACAGATGACATTTTACAGATGACAGATGACAGATGACAGATGACAGATGACAGATGACAGATGACAGATGACAGATGACAGATGACACATGACAGATTACAGATGACAGATGACCGATCACAGATGACAGATGACAGATAACAGATGACAGATGACAAATGACAAATAACAGAAGACAGATGACAGATGACAGATGACAGATGACAGATGACAAATGACAGATGACAGAACACAGATGACAAATGATAGAGGACAGATGAAAGATGACAGATGACAGATGACAGATGACAGATGACAGATGACAGATGACAGATGACAGATGACAGATGACAGAAGACAGATGACAGATGACAGATGACAGATGACAGATTACAGATGACAGATGACAGATGACAGATGACAGATGACAGAAGACAGATGACAGATATCAGATGACAGATGACAAATGACAGATGACAGGTGACAGATAACAGATGACAGATGACAAATGACAGATGACAGATAACAGAACACAGATGACAAATGATAGAGGACAGATGAAAGATGACAGATGACAGATGACAGATGACAGATGACAGATGACAGATGACAGATGACAGATGACAGATGACAGATGACAGAAGACAGATGACAGATGACATTTTACAGATGACAGATGACAGATGACAGATGACAGATGACAGATGACAAATGACAGATGACAGATGACAGATGACAGATGACAGATGACAGATGACACATGACAGATTACAGATGAGAGATGACAGATGACAGATGACAGATGACAGATGACAGATGACAGATGACAGATGACAGATGACAGATGACAGATGACAGATGACAGATGACAGATGACAGAAGACAGATGACAGATGACATTTTACAGATGACAGATGACAGATGACAGATGACAGATGACAGATGACAGATGACAGATGACAGATGACAGATGACAGATGACACATGACAGATTACAGATGACAGATGACCGATCACAGATGACAGATGACAGATAACAGATGACAGATGACAAATGACAAATAACAGAAGACAGATGACAGATGACAGATGACAGATGACAAATGACAGATGACAGATGACAGAACACAGATGACAAATGATAGAGGACAGATGAAAGATGACAGATGACAGATGACAGATGACAGATGACAGATGACACATGACAGATTACAGGTGACAGATGACCGATCACAGATGACAGATAACAGATGACAGATGACAAATGACAAATAACAGAAGACAGATGACAGATGACAGATGACAGATGACAAATGACAGATGACAGATGACAGAACACAGATGACAAATGATAGAGGACAGATGAAAGATGACAGATGACAGATGACAGATGACAGATGACAGATGACAGATGACAGATGACAGATGACAGATGACAGATGACAGATGACAGATGACAGATGACAGATGACAAATGACAGATGACAGATGACAGATGGCAGATGACAGATGGCAGATGACAGATGACAGATAACAGAAGATAGATGACAGATGACAGATGGAAAATGACAGATGACAAATGACAGATGACAGATGACAAATGACAGATGACATATGAAAAAAGACAGAAGACAGATGACAGATGACAGATGACAGACGACAGATGACAGATGACAGATGACAGATGACAGATAACAGATGACAGATGATCGATGACAGATGACAAATGACAGATGACAGATTACAGATGACAGATAACAGAAGACAGATGACAGATGACAGAAGACAGATGACAGATGACAGATGACAGATGACAAATGACAGAAGACAGATGACAGATGACAGATGACAGACAACAGATGATAGATGACAGATGACAGATGACAGAAGACAGATGACAGATGACATTTTACAGATGACAGATGACAGATGACAGATGACACATGACAGATTACAGGTGACAGATGACCGATCACAGATGACAGATAACAGATGACAGATGACAAATGACAAATAACAGAAGACAGATGACAGATGACAGATGACAGATGACAAATGACAGATGACAGATGACAGAACACAGATGACAAATGATAGAGGACAGATGAAAGATGACAGATGACAGATGACAGATGACAGATGACAGATGACAGATGACAGATGACAGATGACAGATGACAGATGACAGATGACAGATGACCGAAGACAGATGACAGATGACAGATGACAGATGACAGATTACAGATGACAGATGACAGATGACAGATGACAGATGACAGATGACAGATGACAGATGACAGATGGCAGATGACAGATGACAGATGACAGATGACAGATGACAGATGACAGATGACAGATGACAGATGACAGATGACAGATGACAGATGACAGATGACAGATGACAGATGACAGATGGCAGATAACAGATGATAGATGACAGATGACAGATGGCAAATGACAGATGACAAATGACAGATGACAGATGACAAATGACAGATGACATATGAAAAAAGACAGAAGACAGATGACAGATGACAGATGACAGATGACAGATGACAGATTACAGATGACAGATGGCAGATGACCGATGACAGATAACTGATGACAGATGACAGATAACAGATGACAGATGACAGATGACAATTGACAGAAGACAGATGACAGATGACAGATGACAGATGACAGATGACAGATGACAGATGACAGATGACAGATGACAGATGATAGATGACATATAAAAGTTGACAGATGACATATGACAGATGACCGATTGCAGATGACAGATGACACATGACAGATTACAGATGAGAGATGACAGATGACAGATGACAGATGACAGATAACAGATGACAGATGACAGATGACAGATGACAGATGGCAGATGACAGATGGCAGATGACAGATGACAGATGACAGATGACAGATGACAGATGACAGATGACAGATGACAGATAACAGATGATAGATGACAGATGACAGATGGCAAATGACAGATGACAAATGACAGATGACAGATGACAAATGACAGATGACACATGAAAAAGGACAGAAGACAGATGACAGATGACAGATGACAGATGACAGATGACAGATGACAGATAACAGATGACAGATGACCGATGACAGATAACAGATGATAGATGACAGATGACAGATGGCAAATGACAGATGACAAATGACAGATGACAGATGACAAATGACAGATGACATATGAAAAAAGACAGAAGACAGATGACAGATGACAGATGACAGATGACAGATTACAGATGACAGATGACAGATGACCGATGACAGATAACTGATGACAGATGACAGATAACAGATGACAGATGACAGATGACAATTGACAGAAGACAGATGACAGATGACAGATGACAGATGACAGATGACAGATGACAGATGACAGATGATAGATGATAGAGGACAGATGAAAGATGACAGATGACAGATGACAGATGACAGATGACAGATGACAGATGACAGATGACAGATGACAGATGACAGATGACAGATGACAGATGACAGATGACAGATGACAGATGACAGAAGACAGATGACAGATGACAGATGACAGTTGACAGATTACAGATGACAGATGACAGATGACAGATGACAGATAACAGATGACAGATGACAGATGACAGATGACAGATGACAGATGACAGATGACCGATGACAGATGACAGATGACAGATGGCAGATAACAGATGATAGATGACAGATGACAGATGGCAAATGACAGATGACAAATGACAGATGACAGATGACAAATGACAGATGACATATGAAAAAAGACAGAAGACAGATGACAGATGACAGATGACAGATGACAGATGACAGATTACAGATGACAGATGACAGATGACCGATGACAGATAACTGATGACAGATGACAGATAACAGATGACAGATGACAGATGACAATTGACAGAAGACAGATGACAGATGACAGATGACAGATGACAGATGACAGATGACAGATGACAGATGACACATGACAGATGACACATGACAGATTACAGATGACAGATGACCGATCACAGATGACAGATGACAGATAACAGATGACAGAAGACAGATGACAGATGACATTTTACAGATGACAGATGACAGATGACAGATGACAGATGACAGATGACAGATGACAGATGACAGATGACACATGACAGATTACAGATGACAGATGACCGATCACAGATGACAGATGACAGATAACAGATGACAGATGACAAATGACAAATAACAGAAGACAGATGACAGATGACAGATGACAGATGACAGATGACAAATGACAGATGACAGAACACAGATGACAAATGATAGAGGACAGATGAAAGATGACAGATGACAGATGACAGATGACAGATGACAGATGACAGATGACAGATGACAGATGACAGATGACAGATGACAGAAGACAGATGACAGATGACAGATGACAGATGACAGATTACAGATGACAGATGACAGATGACAGATGACAGATGACAGAAGACAGATGACAGATATCAGATGACAGATGACAAATGACAGATGACAGGTGACAGATAACAGATGACAGATGACAAATGACAGATGACAGATAACAGAACACAGATGACAAATGATAGAGGACAGATGAAAGATGACAGATGACAGATGACAGATGACAGATGACAGATGACAGATGACAGATGACAGATGACAGATGACAGATGACAGATGACAGAAGACAGATGACAGATGACATTTTACAGATGACAGATGACAGATGACAGATGACAGATGACAGATGACAGATGACAGATGACAGATGACAGATGACAGATGACAGATGACAGATGACAGATGACAGATGACAGATGACACATGACAGATTACAGATGAGAGATGACAGATGACAGATGACAGATGACAGATGACAGATGACAGATGACAGATGACAGATGACAGATGACAGATGATAGATGACAGAAGACAGATGACAGATGACATTTTACAGATGACAGATGACAGATGACAGATGACAGATGACAGATGACAGATGACAGATGACAGATGACAGATGACAGATGACAGATGACACATGACAGATTACAGATGACAGATGACCGATCACAGATGACAGATGACAGATAACAGATGACAGATGACAAATGACAAATAACAGAAGACAGATGACAGATGACAGATGACAGATGACAAATGACAGATGACAGATGACAGAACACAGATGACAAATGATAGAGGACAGATGAAAGATGACAGATGACAGATGACAGATGACAGATGACAGATGACAGATGACAGATGACAGATGACAGAAAACAGATGACAGATGACAGATGACAGATTACAGATGACAGATGACAGATGACAGATGACAGATGACAGATGACAGATGACAGATGACAGATGACAGATGACAGATGGCAGATGACAGATGACAGATGACAGATGACAGATGACAGATGACAGATGACAGATGACAGATGACAGATGACAGATGACAGATGGCAGATAACAGATGATAGATGACAGATGACAGATGGCAAATGACAGATGACAAATGACAGATGACAGATGACAAATGACAGATGACATATGAAAAAAGACAGAAGACAGATGACAGATGACAGATGACAGATGACAGATTACAGATGACAGATGACAGATGACCGATGACAGATAACTGATGACAGATGACAGATAACAGATGACAGATGACAGATGACAATTGACAGAAGACAGATGACAGATGACAGATGACAGATGACAGATGATAGATGACATACGAAAGTTGACAGATGACATATGACATATGACAGATGACCGATTGCAGATGACAGATGACACATGACAGATTACAGATGAGAGATGACAGATGACAGATGACAGATGACAGATGACAGATGACAGATAACAGATGACAGATGACAGATGACAGATGACAGATGGCAGATGACAGATGGCAGATGACAGATGACAGATGACAGATGACAGATGACAGGTGACAGATGACAGATGACAGATGACAGATGACAGATGACAGATAACAGATGATAGATGATAGATGACAGATGACAGATGGCAAATGACATATGACAAATGACAGATGACAGATGACAAATGACAGATGACATATGAAAAAGGACAGAAGACAGATGACAGATGACAGATGACAGATAACAGATGACAGATGACCGATGACAGATGACAAATGACAGATGACAGATAACAGATGACAGATAACAGATGATAGATGACAAATGACAGAATACAGATGACAGATGACAGATGACAGATGACAGAAGACAGATAACAGATGATAGATGACAGATGGCAAATGACAGATGACAAATGACAGATGACAAATGACAGAGGACAGATGACAGATGGCAGATGACAGATGGCAGATGACAGATGACAGATGGCAGACGACAGATGACAGATGACAGATGACAGATGACAGATAACAGATGATAGATGACAGATGACAGATGGCAAATGACAGATGACAAATGACAGATGACAGATGACAAATGACAGATGACTTATGAAAAAAGACAGAAGACAGATGACAGATGACAGATGACAGAAGACAGATGACAGATGACAGATGACAGATGACAGATGACAGATGACAGATGACAGATGACAGATGACAGATGACCGATGACAGATGACAGATGACAGATGACAGATGACAGATGACAGATGACAGATGACAGATAACAGATGACAGATGACAGATGACAGATGGCAAATGACAGAAGACAGATGACAGATGACAGATGACAGATGACAGATGACAGATGACAGATGACAGATGATAGATGACATATGAAAGTTCACAGATGACATATGACATATGACAGATGACCGATTGCAGATGGCAGATGACACATGACAGATTACAGATGAGAGGTGACAGATGACAGATGACATATGACAGATGACAGATGACAGATGACAGATGACAGATGACAGATGACAGATGACAGATGACAGATGACAGATGACAGATGACAGATGACAGAAGACAGATGACAGATGACAGATGACAGATTACAGATGACAGATGACATATGACAGATGACAGATAACAGATGATAGATGACAGATGACAGATGGAAAATGACAGATGACAAATGACAGATGACAGATGACAAATGACAGATGACATATGAAAAAAGACAGAAGACAGATGACAGATGACAGATGATAGATGACATATGAAAGTTCACAGATGACATATGACATATGACAGATGACCGATTGCAGATGACAGATGACACATGACAGATTACAGATGAGAGGTGACAGATGACAGATGACATATGACAGATGACAGATGACAGATGACAGATGACAGATGACAGATGACAGATGACACATGACAGATTACAGATGACAGATGGCAGATGACAGATGGCAGATGACAGATGACAGATGACAGATGACAGATGACATATGACAGATGACAGATAACAGATGATAGATGACAGATGACAGATGGAAAATGACAGATGACAAATGACAGATGACAGATGACAAATGACAGATGACATATGAAAAAAGATAGAAGACAGATGACAGATGACAGATGACAGATGACAGATGAAAGATAACAGATGACAGATGACCGATGGAGGATAACAAATGACAGATGACAGATTACAGATGACAGATAACAGATGACAGATGAGAAATGACAGAAGACAGATGACAGATGACAGATGACAGATGACAGATGACAGATGACAGATAACAGATGATAGATGACAGATGACAGATGGCAAATGACAGATGACAAATGACAGATGGCAGATGACAAATGACAGATGACAGATGACAGATGGCAGATGACAGATGGCAGATGACAGATGACAGATGACAGATAACAGAAGATAGATGACAGATGACAGATGGAAAATGGCAGATGACAAATGACAGATGACAGATGACAAATGACAGATGACATATGAAAAAAGACAGAAGACAGATGACAGATGACAGATGACAGATGACAGATGACAGATGACAGATGACATATAACAGATGACAGATGACCGATGACAGATGACAAATGACAAATGACAGATTACAGATGACAGATAACAGATGACAGATGACAGATGACAAATGACAGAAGACAGATGACAGATGACAGATGACAGATGACAAATGACAGAAGACAGATGACAGATGACAGATGACAGATGACAGATGACAGATAACAGATGATAGATGACAGATGACAGATGGCAAATGACAGATGACAAATGACAGATGACAGATGACAAATGAGAGATGACAGATGACAAATGACAGATGGCAGATGACAGACGACAGATGACAGATGACACATGACAGATTACAGATGACAGATGGCAGATGACAGATGGCAGATGACATATGACAGATGACACATAACAGATGATAGATGACAGATGACAGATGGAAAATGACAGATGACAAATGACAGATGACAGATGACAAATGACAGATGACTTATGAAAAAAGACAGAAGACAGATGACAGATGACAGATGACAGAAGACAGATGACAGATGACAGATGACAGATGACAGATGACAGATGACAGATGACAGATGACAGATGACCGATGACAGATGACAGATGACAGATGACAGATGACAGATGACAGATGACAGATAACAGATGACAGATGACAGATGACAGATGACAGATGGCAAATGACAGAAGACAGATGACAGATGACAGATGACAGATGACAGATGACAGATGACAGATGATAGATGACATATGATAGTTCACAGATGACATATGACATATGACAGATGACCGATTGCAGATGACAGATGACACATGACAGATTACAGATGAGAGGTGACAGATGACAGATGACATATGACAGATGACAGATGACAGATGACAGATGACAGATGACAGATGACAGATGACAGATGACAGATGACAGATGACAGATGACAGAAGACAGATGACAGATGACAGATGACAGATGACAGATTACAGATGACAGATGACATATGACAGATGACAGATAACAGATGATAGATGACAGATGACAGATGGAAAATGACAGATGACAAATGACAGATGACAGATGACAAATGACAGATGACATATGAAAAAAGACAGAAGACAGATGACAGATGACAGATGATAGATGACATATGAAAGTTCACAGATGACATATGACATATGACAGATGACCGATTGCAGATGACAGATGACACATGACAGATTACAGATGAGAAGTGACAGATGACAGATGACATATGACAGATGACAGATGACAGATGACAGATGACAGATGACAGATGACAGATGACACATGACAGATTACAGATGACAGATGGCAGATGACAGATGGCAGATGACAGATGACAGATGACAGATGACAGATGACATATGACAGATGACAGATAACAGATGATAGATGACAGATGACAGATGGAAAATGACAGATGACAAATGACAGATGACAGATGACAAATGACAGATGACATATGAAAAAAGACAGAAGACAGATGACAGATGACAGATGACAGATGACAGATGAAAGATAACAGATGACAGATGACCGATGGAGGATAACAAATGACAGATGACAGATTACAGATGACAGATAACAGATGACAGATGAGAAATGACAGAAGACAGATGACAGATGACAGATGACAGATGACAGATGACAGATAACAGATGATAGATGACAGATGACAGATGGCAAATGACAGATGACAAATGACAGATGGCAGATGACAAATGACAGATGACAGATGACAGATGGCAGATGACAGATGGCAGATGACAGATGACAGATGACAGATAACAGAAGATAGATGACAGATGACAGATGGAAAATGGCAGATGACAAATGACAGATGACAGATGACAAATGACAGATGACATATGAAAAAAGACAGAAGACAGATGACAGATGACAGATGACAGATGACAGATGACAGATGACAGATGACATATAACAGATGACAGATGACCGATGACAGATGACAAATGACAAATGACAGATTACAGATGACAGATAACAGATGACAGATGACAGATGACAAATGACAGAAGACAGATGACAGATGACAGATGACAGATGACAAATGACAGAAGACAGATGACAGATGACAGATGACAGATGACAGATGACAGATAACAGATGATAGATGACAGATGACAGATGGCAAATGACAGATGACAAATGACAGATGACAGATGACAAATGACAGATGACAGATGACAGATGACAGATGGCAGATGACAGACGACAGATGACAGATGACACATGACAGATTACAGATGACAGATGGCAGATGACAGATGGCAGATGACAGATGACAGATGACAGATGACAGATGACATATGACAGATGACAGATAACAGATGATAGATGACAGATGACAGATGGAAAATGACAGATGACAAATGACAGATGACAGATGACAAATGACAGATGACATATGAAAAAAGACAGAAGACAGATGACAGATGACAGATGACAGATGACAGATGACAGATGAAAGATAACAGATGACAGATGACCGATGACAGATGACAAATGACAGATGACAGATTACAGATGACAGATAACAGATGACAGATGACAAATGACAGAAGACAGATGACAGATGACAGTTGACAGATGACAGATAACAGATGACAGATGACCGATGACAGATGACAAATGACAGATGACAGATTACAGATGACAGATAACAGATAACAGATGACAGATGACAAATGACAGAAGACAGATGACAGATGACAGATGATAGATGACATATGAAAGTTCACAGATGACATATGACATATGACAGATGACCGATTGCAGATGACAGATGACAGATGACAGATTACAGATGAGAGGTGACAGATGACAGATGGCATATGACAGATGACAGATGACAGATGACAGATGACAGATGACAGATGACAGATGACAGATGACAGAAGACAGATGACAGATGACAGTTTACAGATGACAGATGACAGATGACAGATGACAGATGACAGATGACAGATGAAAGATAACAGATGACAGATGACCGATGACAGATGACAAATGACAGATGACAGATTACAGATGACAGATAACAGATGACAGATGACAAATGACAGAAGACATATGAAAAAAGATAGAAGACAGATGACAGATGACAGATGACAGATGACAGATGACAGATGACAGATGACAGATGAAAGATAACAGATGACAGATGACCGATGACAGATGACAAATGACAGACGACAGATTACAGATGACAGATAACAGATGACAGATGACAAATGACAGAAGACAGATGACAGATGACAGATGATAGATGACATATGAAAGTTCACAGATGACATATGACATATGACAGATGACCGATTGCAGATGACAGATGACACATGACAAATTACAGATGAGAGGTGACAGATGACAGATGACATATGACAGATGACAGATGACAGATGACAGATGACAGATGACAGATGACAGATGACAGATGACAGATGACAGATGACAGATGACAGAAGACAGATGAGAGATGACAGATTACAGATGACAGATGACAGATGACAGATGACAGATGACACATGACAGATTACAGATGACAGATGGCAAATGACAGATGGCAGATGACAGATGACAGATGACAGATGACATATGACAGATGACAGATAACAGATGATAGATGACAGATGACAGATGGAAAATGACAGATGACAAATGACAGATCACAGATGACAAATGACAGATGACATATGAAAAAAGACAGAAGACAGATGACAGATGACAGATGACAGATGACAGATGAAAGATAACAGATGACAGATGACCGATGACAGATGACAAATGACAGATGACAGATTACAGATGACAGATAACAGATGACAGATGACAAATGACAGAAGACAGATGACAGATGACAGATGACAGATGACAGATAACAGATGATAGATGACAGATGACAGATGGCAAATGACAGATGACAAATGACAGATGACAGATGACAAATGACAGATGACAGATGACAGATGGCAGATGACAGATGGCAGATGACAGATGACAGATGACAGATAACAGAAGATAGATGACAGATGACAGATGGAAAATGACAGATGACAAATGACAGATGACAGATGACAAATGACAGATGACATATGAAAAAAGACAGAAGACAGATGACAGATGACAGATGACAGATGACAGATGACAGATGACAGAAGACCGATGACAGATAACAGATGACAGATGACCGATGACAGATGACAAATGACAGATGACAGATAACAGATGATAGATGACAGATGACAGATGGAAGATGACAGATGACAAATGACAGATGACAAATGACAGATGACATATGAAAAAAGACAGAAGACAGATGACAGATGACAGATGACAGATGACAGATGACAGATGACAGATGACAGATAACAGATGACAGATGACAGATGACACATGACAGATGACAGATGACAGATGACAGATGACAGATGACAGATAACAGATGGCAGATGACAAATGACAGATGACAAATGACAGATGACATATGAAAAAAGACAGAAGACAGATGACAGATGACAGATGACAGATGACACATGACAGATGACAGATGACAGATGACAGATGACAGATGACAGATAACAGATGGCAGATGACCGATGACAGATGACAAATGACAGATGACAGATTACAGATGACAAATGACAGATGACAGATGACAAATGACAGATGACAGATGCCAGATGACAGATAACAGATGACAGATGACAAATCACAGAAGACAGATGACAGATGACAGATGACAGATAACAGATGACAGATGACAGATGAGAGATGACAGATAACAGATGATAGATGACAGATGACAGATGACAGATGACAGATGACAGATGACAGATGACAGATGACAGATGACAGATGACAGATGACAGATGACAGATGACAGATGACAGATGACAGATGACAGATGACAGATGACAGATGACAGATGACAGATGACAGATGACAGATGACAGATGACAGATGACAGATGACAGATGACAGATGACAGATGACAGATGACAGATGACAGATGACAGATAACAGATGACAGATGACAGATGACAGATGACAGATGACAGATGACAGATGACAGATGACAGATGACAGATGACAGATGACAGATGACAGATGACAAATGACAGATGACAGATGACAGATGACAGATGACAGATGACAGATGACAGATGACAGATAACAGATGACAGATGACAAAAGACAGAAGACAGATGACAGATGACAGATGCCAGATGACAGATGATAGATGACAGATGACAGATGACAGATGCCAGATGACATATGACAGATGACAGATGACAGGTGACAGGTGATATATGACAGATGACAGATGGCCAATGGCAGATGACAGATGACAGATGTCAGATGACAGATGACAGATGACAGATGACACATGACAGATTACAGATGAGAGGTGACAGATGACAGATGACAGATGACAGATGATAGATGACAGATGACGGATGACAGATGACAGATGACAGATGACAGATGACAGATGACAGATGACAGATGACAGATGACAGATGCCAGGTGACATATGACAGATGACAGATGACAGATGACAGGTGATATATGACAGATGACAGATGGCCAATGGCAGATGACAGATGACAGATGTCAGATGACAGATGACAGATGACAGATGACACATGACAGATTACAGATGAGAGGTGACAGATGACAGATGACAGATGACAGATGATAGATGACAGATGACGGATGACAGATGACAGATGACAGATGACAGATGACAGATGACAGATGACAGACAACAGATGACAGATGACAGATGACAGATGACAGATGAAAGATAACAGATGACAGATGACAGATGACAGATGACAAATGACAGAAGACAGATGACAGATGACAGATGACAGATGACAAATGACAGATGACAGATGACAGATGACAGATAACAGATGATAAATGACAGATGACAGATGGCAAATGACAGATGACAAATGACAGATGACAGATGACAAATGACAGATGACAGATGACAGATGACAGATAACAGATGACAGATGACAAATGACAGAAGACAGATGACAGATGACAGATGACAGATGACAGATGACAGATGACAGATGAGAGATGACAGATAACAGATGATAGATGACAGATGACAGATGACAGATGACAGATGACAGATGACAGATGACAGATGACAGATGACAGATGACAGATGACAGATGACAGATGACAGATGACAGATGACAGATGACAGATGACAGATGACAGATGACAGAAGACAGATGACAGATGACAGATGACAGATAACAGATGACAGATGACAGATGACACATGACAGATGACAGATGACAGATGACAGATGACAGATGACAGATGACAGATGACAGATGACAGATGACAGATGACAGATGACAGATGACAGATGACAGATGACAGATGACAGATGACAGATGACAGATGACAGATGACAGATGACAGATGACAGATGACAGATAACAGATGACAGATGACAAAAGACAGAAGACAGATGACAGATGACAGATGCCAGATGACAGATGATAGATGACAGATGACAGATGACAGATGCCAGATGACATATGACAGATGACAGATGACAGATGACAGGTGATATATGACAGATGACAGATGGCCAATGGCAGATGACAGATGACAGATGTCAGATGACAGATGACAGATGACAGATGACACATGACAGATTACAGATGAGAGGTGACAGATGACAGATGACAGATGACAGATGATAGATGACAGATGACGGATGACAGATGACAGATGACAGATGACAGATGACAGATGACAGATGACAGATGACAGACCACAGATGACAGATGACAGATGACAGATGAAAGATAACAGATGACAGATGACAGATGACAGATGAAAGATAACAGATGACAGATGACAGATGACAGATGACAAATGACAGAAGACAGATGACAGATGACAGATGACAGATGGCAGATGACAGATGGCAGATGACAGATGACAGAGGACAGATGACAGATGACAGATGACAGATGACAGATGACAGATGACAGATGATAGATGACAGATGACAGATAGCAAATGACAGGTGACAAATGACAGATGACATATGACAGATAACAGATGACAGATGACAGATGACAGATGACAGATGACAGATGACATATGACAGATGACAGATGACAGATGACAGATGACAGATGACAGATGACAGATGACAGATGACAGATGACAGATGACAGATGACAGATGAAAGATAACAGATGACAGATGACAGATGACAGATGACAGATGACAGATGACAAATGACAGAAGACAGAAGACAGATGACAGATGACCGATGACAGATGGCAGATGACAGATGGCAGATGACAGATGACAGAGGACAGATGACAGATGACAGCTGACAGAAGACAGATGACAGATGACAGATGACAGATGGCAGATAACAGATGACAGATGACAGATGACAGATGACAGATGACAGATGACAGATGACAGATGACAGATGACAGATGACAGATGACAGATGACAGATGACAGATGACAGATGACAGATGACAGATGACAGATGAAAGATAACAGATGACAGATGACAGATGACAGATGACAGATGACAGATGACAGATGACAGATGACAGATGACAGATGACAGATGACAGATGACAGATGACAGATGACAGATGACAGATGACAGATGACAGATGACAGATGACAGATGACAGATGACAGATGACAGATGACAGATGACAGATGACAAATGACAGATGACAGGTGAAAGATAACAGATGACAGATGACAGACGACAGATGACAGATGACAGATGACAGATGACAGATGACAGATGACAGATGACAGATGACAGATGACAGATTACAGATGACAGATGACAGATGACAGATGACAGGTGAAAGATAACAGATGACAGATGACAGATGACAGATGACAAATGACAGAAGACAGATGACAGATGACAGATGACAGATGACAGATGACAGATGACAGATGACAGATGACAGATGAGAGATGACAGATGACAGATGACAGATGACAGATGACAGGTGAAAGATAACAGATGACAGATGACAGATGACAGATGGCAAATGAGAGAAGACAGATGACAGATAGCAAATGACAGATGACAGATGACAGATGACAGATGACAGATGACAGATGACAGATGACAGATGACAGATGACAGATGACAGATGATAGATGACAGATGACAGATGACAGATGACAGATGACAGATTACAGATTAAAGATGACAGATGACAGATGACAAATGACAGATTACAGATGAAAGATGACAGATGACAGATGACAAATGACAGATGACAGATGACAGATGAGAGATGACAGATGGCAGATAACAGATGACAGATGACAGGTGACAGATGACAGATGACAGATGACAGTTGACAGATGACAGATGACAGATGACAGATGACAGATGACAGATGACAGATGACAGATGACAGATGACAGATGACAGATGACAGATGACAGATGACAGATGACAGATGACAGATGACAGATGACAGATGACAGATGACAGATGACAGATGACAGATGACAGATGACAGATGACAGATGACAGATGACAGATGACAGATGACAGATGACAGATGACAGATGACAGATGACAGATGACAGATGACAGATGACAGATGACAGATGACAGATGACAGATGACAGATGACAGATGACATATAACAGATGACAAAAGACAGAAGACAGATGACAGATGCCAGATGACAGATGATAGGTGACAGATGACAGATGACAGATGCCAGATGACATATGACAGATGACAGATGACAGATGACAGATGATATATGACAGATGACAGATGGCCAATGGCAGATGACAGATGACAGATGACAGATGACAGATGACACATGACAGATTACAGATGAGAGATGACAGATTACAGATGACAGATGACAGAAGATAGATGACAGATGACAGATGACAGATGACAGATGACAGATGACAGATGACAGATGACAGACCACAGATGACAGATGACAGATGACAGATGACAGATAGCAGATGACAGATGACAAATGACAGAAGACAGATGACAGATGACAAACGACAAATGACAGATGACAGATGACAGATGACAGATGACAGATGACAGATGACAGATGACAGATGACAGATGACAGATGACAGATGACAGATGACAGATGACAGATGACAGATGACAGATGACAGATGACAGATGACAGATGACAGATGACAGATGACAGATGTCAGATGACAGATAACAGATGACAGATGACAAAAGACAGAAGACAGATGACAGATGACAGATGACAGATGACAGATGACAGATGACAGATGACAGATAACAGATGACAGATGACAAAAGACAGAAGACAGATGACAGATGCGAAATGACAGATGATAGATGACAGATGACAGATGACAAACGACAAATGACAGATGACAGATGACAGATGACAGATGACAGATGACAGATGATATATGACAGATGACAGATGGCCAATGGCCGATGACGGATGACAGATGACAGACGACAGATGACAGATGACACATGACAGATTACAGATGAGAGATGACAGATTACAGATGACAGATGACAGATGACAGATGACAGATGACAGATGACAGATGACAGATGACAGATGACAGATGACAGATGACAGATGACAGATGACAGATAGCAGATGACAGATGACAAATGACAGAAGACAGATGACAGATGACAAACGACAAATGACAGATGACAGATGACAGATGACAGATGACAGATGACAGATGACAGATGACAGATGACAGATGACAGATGACAGATGACAGATGACAGATGACAGATGACAGATGACAGATGACAGATGACAGATGACAGATGACAGATGACAGATGACAGATGACAGATGTCAGATGACAGATAACAGATGACAGATGACAAAAGACAGAAGACAGATGACAGATGACAGATGACAGATGACAGATGACAGATGACAGATGACAGATGACAGATAACAGATGACAGATGACAAAAGACAGAAGACAGATGACAGATGCGAAATGACAGATGATAGATGACAGATGACAGATGACAAACGACAAATGACAGATGACAGATGACAGATGACAGATGACAGATGACAGATGATATATGACAGATGACAGATGGCCAATGGCCGATGACGGATGACAGATGACAGACGACAGATGACAGATGACAGATGACAGATGACAGATGACAGATGACAGATGACAGATGAAAGATAACAGATGACAGATGACAGATGACAGATGACAGATGACAGATGACAGATGACAGATGACAGATGACAGATGACAGATGACAGATGACAGATGACAGATGACAGATGACAGATGACAGATGACAGATGACAGATGACAGATGACAGATGACAGATGACAGATGACAGATGACAGATGACAGATGACAGGTGAAAGATAACAGATGACAGATGACAGACGACAGATGACAGATGACAGATGACAGATGACAGATGACAGGTGAAAGATAACAGATGAAAGATGACAGACGACAGATGACAGATGACAGATGACAGATGACAGATGACAGATGACAGATGACAGATGACAGATGACAGATGACAGATTACAGATGACAGATGACAGATGACAGATGACAGGTGAAAGATAACAGATGACAGATGACAGATGACAGATGACAAATGACAGAAGACAGATGACAGATGACAGATGACAGATGACAGATGACAGATGACAGATGACAGATGAGAGATGACAGATGACAGATGACAGATGACAGATGACAGGTGAAAGATAACAGATGACAGATGACAGATGACAGATGGCAAATGAGAGAAGACAGATGACAGATAGCAAATGACAGATGACAGATGACAGATGACAGATGACAGATGACAGATGACAGATGACAGATGACAGATGACAGATGACAGATGACAGATGATAGATGACAGATGACAGATGACAGATGACAGATGACAGATTACAGATTAAAGATGACAGATGACAGATGACAAATGACAGATTACAGATGAAAGATGACAGATGACAGATGACAAATGACAGATGACAGATGAGAGATGACAGATGGCAGATAACAGATGACAGATGACAGGTGACAGATGACAGATGACAGATGACAGTTGACAGATGACAGATGACAGATGACAGATGACAGATGACAGATGACAGATGACAGATGACAGATGACAGATGACAGATGACAGATGACAGATGACAGATGACAGATGACAGATGACAGATGACAGATGACAGATGACAGATGACAGTTGACAGATGACAGATGACAGATGACAGATGACAGATGACAGATGACAGATGTCAGATGACAGATAACAGATGACAGATGACAGACCACAGATGACAGATGACAGATGACAGATGACAGATAGCAGATGACAGATGACAGATGACAGATGACAGATGACAGATGACAGATAACAGATGACAAAAGACAGAAGACAGATGACAGATGCCAGATGACAGATGATAGGTGACAGATGACAGATGACAGATGCCAGATGACATATGACAGATGACAGATGACAGATGACAGATGATATATGACAGATGACAGATGGCCAATGGCAGATGACAGATGACAGATGACAGATGACAGATGACACATGACAGATTACAGATGAGAGATGACAGATTACAGATGACAGATGACAGAAGATAGATGACAGATGACAGATGACAGATGACAGATGACAGATGACAGATGACAGATGACAGACCACAGATGACAGATGACAGATGACAGATGACAGATAGCAGATGACAGATGACAAATGACAGAAGACAGATGACAGATGACAAACGACAAATGACAGATGACAGATGACAGATGACAGATGACAGATGACAGATGACAGATGACAGATGACAGATGACAGATGACAGATGACAGATGACAGATGACAGATGACAGATGACAGATGACAGATGACAGATGACAGATGACAGATGACAGATGACAGATGACAGATGACAGATGTCAGATGACAGATAACAGATGACAGATGACAAAAGACAGAAGACAGATGACAGATGACAGATGACAGATGACAGATGACAGATGACAGATGACAGATAACAGATGACAGATGACAAAAGACAGAAGACAGATGACAGATGCGAAATGACAGATGATAGATGACAGATGACAGATGACAAACGACAAATGACAGATGACAGATGACAGATGACAGATGACAGATGACAGATGATATATGACAGATGACAGATGGCCAATGGCCGATGACGGATGACAGATGACAGACGACAGATGACAGATGACACATGACAGATTACAGATGAGAGATGACAGATTACAGATGACAGATGACAGATGACAGATGACAGATGACAGATGACAGATGACAGATGACAGATGACAGATGACAGATGACAGATGACAGATGACAGATGACAGATAGCAGATGACAGATGACAAATGACAGAAGACAGATGACAGATGACAAACGACAAATGACAGATGACAGATGACAGATGACAGATGACAGATGACAGATGACAGATGACAGATGACAGATGACAGATGACAGATGACAGATGACAGATGACAGATGACAGATGACAGATGACAGATGACAGATGACAGATGACAGATGACAGATGTCAGATGACAGATAACAGATGACAGATGACAGACCACAGATGACAGATGACAGATGACAGATGACAGATAGCAGATGACAGATGACAAATGACAGAAGACAGATGACAGATGACAAACGACAAATGGCAGATGACAGATGACAGATGACAGATGACAGATGACAGATGACAGATGACAGATCACAGATGACAGATGACAGATGACAGATGACAGATGACAGATGACAGATGACAGATGACAGATGACAGATGACAGATGACAGATGACAGATGACAGATGACAGATGACAGATGACAGATGACAGATGACAGATGACAGATGACAGATGACAGATGACAGATGACAGATGACAGATGACAGATAACAGATGACAGATGACAAAAGACAGAAGACAGATGAGAGATGCGAAATGACAGATGATAGATGACAGATGACAGATGACAAACGACAAATGACAGATGACAGATGACAGATGAGTGATGACAGATGATATATGACAGACGACAGATGGCCAATGGCAGATGACGGATGACATATGACAGACGACAGATGACAGATGACACATGACAGATTACAGATGAGAGATGACAGATTACAGATGACAGATGACAGATGACAGATGACAGATGACAGATGACAGATGACAGATGACAGATGACAGATGACAGATGACAGATGACAGATGACAGATGACAGATAGCAGATGACAGATGACAAATGACAGAAGACAGATGACAGATGACAAACGACAAATGACAGATGACAGATGACAGATGACAGATGACAGATGACAGATGACAGATGACAGAT
Source organism: Condylostylus longicornis (assembly GCF_029603195.1). Taxonomy (NCBI): domain Eukaryota; kingdom Metazoa; phylum Arthropoda; class Insecta; order Diptera; family Dolichopodidae; genus Condylostylus; species Condylostylus longicornis. Next base: position 1,554,854 of record NW_026578187.1, read on the forward strand.
GACAGATGACAGATGACAGATGACAGATGACAGATGACAGATGACAGATGACAGATGACAGATGACAGATGACAGATGTCAGATGACAGATAACAGATGACAGATGACAAAAGACAGAAGACAGATGACAGATGCCAGATGACAAATGATAGATGACAGAAGACAGATGACAGATGCCAGATGACAGATGATAGATGACAGATGACAGATGACAGGTGCCAGATGACATATAACAGATGACAGATGACAGATGACAGATGACAAAAGACAGAAGACAGATGACAGATGCCAGATGACAGATGATAGATGACAGATGACAGATGACAGGTGCTAGATGACATATAACAGATGACAGATGACAGATGACAGATGACAGATGACAGATGATATATGACAGATGACAGATGGCCAATGGCAGATGACAGATGACAGATGACCGATTGCAGATGACAGATGACAGGTGACAGATGAGAGATGACAGATGACAGATGACAGATGACAGATGACAGATGACAGATGACAGATGACAGATGACAGATGACAGATGACAGATGACAAATGACAGAAGACAGATGACAGATGACAAAAGACAGAAGACAGATGACAGATGCCAGATGACAGATGATAGATGACAGATGACGGATGACAGATGCCAGATGACATATGACAGATGACAGATGACAGATGATATATGACAGATGACAGATGGCCAATGGCAGATGACAGATGGCAGATGACAGATGACAGAGGAAAGATAACAGATGACAGATGACAGATGACAGATGACAAATGACAGAAGACAGATGACAGATGACAGATGACAGATGGCAGATGACAGATGGCAGATGACAGATGACAGAGGACAGATGACAGATGACAGATGACAGATGACAGATGACAGATGACAGATGACAGATGACAGATGACAGATGACAGATGACAGATGACAGATTACAGATGACAGATGACAGTTGACAGATGACAGAAGACAGATGACAGATGACAGATGACAGATTACAGATGACAGATTACAGATGACAGATGACAGATGACAGATGACAGATGACAGATGACAGAAGACAGATGACAGATGACAGATGACAGATTACAGATGACAGATGACAGATGATAGATGACAGATGACGGATGACAGATGACAGATGACAGATGACATATGACAGATGACAGATGACACATGACAGATTACATATGACAAATGATAGATGACATATGAAAGATGACGGATGACAGATGACAGATGACAGATTACAGATGATATATGAAAGTTGACAGATGACATACGACATATGACAGATGACCGATTGCAGATGACAGATGACACATGACAGATTACAGATGAGAGATGACAGATGACAGATGACAGATGACAGATGACAGATGACAGATGACAGATGACAGATGACAGATGACAGATGACAGATGACAGATGACAGATGACAGAAGACAGATGACAGATGACAGATGACAGATTACAGATGACAGATTACAGATGACAGATGACAGATGACAGATGACAGATGACAGATGACAGATGACAGATGACAGATGACAGATGACAGATGACAGATGGCAGATGACAGATGGCAGATGACAGATGACAGAGGAAAGATAACAGATGACAGATAACAGATGACAAATGACAGAAGACAGATGACAGATGACAGATGACAGATGGCAGATGACAGATGGCAGATGACAGATGACAGAGGACAGATGACAGATGACAGATGACAGATGACAGATGACAGATGACAGATGACAGATGACAGATGACAGATGACAGATGACAGATGACAGATGACAGATGACAGATTACAGATGACAGATGACAGATGACAGATGACAGAAGACAGATGACAGATGACAGATGACAGATTACAGATGACAGATTACAGATGACAGATGACAGATGACAGATGACAGATGACAGATGACAGATGACAGAAGACAGATGACAGATGACAGATGACAGATTACAGATGACAGATTACAGATTACAGATGACAGATGACATGACAGATGACAGATGACAGATTACAGATGACAGATTACAGATGACAGATGACAGATGACAGATGACAGATAACAGATGACAGATGACAGATGACAGATGACAGATGACAGATGACAGATGACAGATGACAGATGACAGATGACCGATGACAGATGACAGATGACAGATGATAGATGACATATGAAAGTTGACAGATGACATAGGACATATGACAGATGACAGATGACAGATGACAGAAGACAGATGACAGATGACAGATGACAGATTACAGATGACAGATGACAAATGACAGATGACAGATGACAAATGACAGAAGACAGATGACAGATGACAGATGACAGATGACAAATGACAGATGACAGATGACAGAAGACAGATGGCAGATGACAAATGACAGAGGACAGATGAGAGATGACAGATGACAGATGACAGATGACAGATGACAGATGACAGATGACAGATGACAGATGACAGATGACAGATGACAGATGACAGAAGACAGATGACAGATGACAGATGACAGATGACAGATGACAGATGACAGATGACAGATGACAGATGACAGATGACAGATGACAGATGACAGATGACAGATGACAGATGTCAGATGACAGATAACAGATGACAGATGACAAAAGACAGAAGACAGATGACAGATGCCAGATGACAAATGATAGATGACAGAAGACAGATGACAGATGCCAGATGACAGATGATAGATGACAGATGACAGATGACAGGTGCCAGATGACATATAACAGATGACAGATGACAGATGACAGATGATATATGACAGATGACAGATGGCCAATGGCAGATGACAGATGACAGATGACAGATGACAGATGTCAGATGACAGATAACAGATGACAGATGACAAAAGACAGAAGACAGATGACAGATGCCAGATGACAGATGATAGATGACAGATGACAGATGACAGGTGCCAGATGACATATAACAGATGACAGATGACAGATGACAGATGACAGATGACAGATGATATATGACAGATGACAGATGGCCAATGGCAGATGACAGATGACAGATGACCGATTGCAGATGACAGATGACAGGTGACAGATGAGAGATGACAGATGACAGATGACAGATGACAGATGACAGATGACAGATGACAGATGACAGATGACAGATGACAAATGACAGAAGACAGATGACAGATGACAAAAGACAGAAGACAGATGACAGATGCCAGATGACAGATGATAGATGACAGATGACGGATGACAGATGCCAGATGACATATGACAGATGACAGATGACAGATGACAGATGATATATGACAGATGACAGATGGCCAATGGCAGATGACAGATGGCAGATGACAGATGACAGAGGAAAGATAACAGATGACAGATGACAGATGACAAATGACAGAAGACAGATGACAGATGACAGATGACAGATGGCAGATGACAGATGGCAGATGACAGATGACAGAGGACAGATGACAGATGACAGATGACAGATGACAGATGACAGATGACAGATGACAGATGACAGATGACAGATGACAGATGACAGATGACAGATGACAGATGACAGATTACAGATGACAGATGACAGTTGACAGATGACAGAAGACAGATGACAGATGACAGATGACAGATTACAGATGACAGATTACAGATGACAGATGACAGATGACAGATGACAGATGACAGATGACAGAAGACAGATGACAGATGACAGATGACAGATTACAGATGACAGATGACAGATGATAGATGACAGATGACGGATGACAGATGACAGATGACAGATGACATATGACAGATGACAGATGACACATGACAGATTACATATGACAAATGATAGATGACATATGAAAGATGACGGATGACAGATGACAGATGACAGATTACAGATGATATATGAAAGTTGACAGATGACATACGACATATGACAGATGACCGATTGCAGATGACAGATGACACATGACAGATTACAGATGAGAGATGACAGATGACAGATGACAGATGACAGATGACAGATGACAGATGACAGATGACAGATGACAGATGACAGATGACAGATGACAGATGACAGATGACAGAAGACAGATGACAGATGACAGATGACAGATTACAGATGACAGATTACAGATGACAGATGACAGATGACAGATGACAGATGACAGATGACAGATGACAGATCACAGATGACAGATGGCAGATGACAGATGGCAGATGACAGATGACAGAGGAAAGATAACAGATGACAGATAACAGATGACAAATGACAGAAGACAGATGACAGATGACAGATGACAGATGGCAGATGACAGATGGCAGATGACAGATGACAGAGGACAGATGACAGATGACAGATGACAGATGACAGATGACAGATGACAGATGACAGATGACAGATGACAGATGACAGATGACAGATGACAGATGACAGATGACAGATGACAGATTACAGATGACAGATGACAGATGACAGATGACAGAAGACAGATGACAGATGACAGATGACAGATTACAGATGACAGATTACAGATGACAGATGACAGATGACAGATGACAGATGACAGATGACAGAAGACAGATGACAGATGACAGATGACAGATTACAGATGACAGATTACAGATTACAGATGACAGATGACATGACAGATGACAGATGACAGATTACAGATGACAGATTACATATGACAGATGACAGATGACAGATGACAGATAACAGATGACAGATGACAGATGACAGATGACAGATGACAGATGACAGATGACAGATGACAGATGACAGATGACCGATGACAGATGACAGATGACAGATGATAGATGACATATGAAAGTTGACAGATGACATATGACATATGACAGATGACAGATGACAGATGACAGAAGACAGATGACAGATGACAGATGACAGATTACAGATGACAGATGACAAATGACAGATGACAGATGACAAATGACAGAAGACAGATGACAGATGACAGATGACAGATGACAAATGACAGATGACAGATGACAGAAGACAGATGGCAGATGACAAATGACAGAGGACAGATGAGAGATGACAGATGACAGATGACAGATGACAGATGACAGATGACAGATGACAGATGACAGATGACAGATGACAGATGACAGATGACAGATGACAGATGACAGAAGACAGATGACAGATGACAGATGACAGATTACAGATGACAGATGACAGATGACAGATGACAGATGACAGATGACAGATGACAGATGACAGATGACAGATGACAGATGACAGATGACAGATGACAGATGACAGATGACAGATAACAGATGACAGATGACAGATGACAGATGACAGATGACAAATGACAGATGACAGAAGACAGATGACAGATGACAGATGACAGATTACAGATGACAGATGACAAATGACAGATGACAGATGAGAGATGACAGATGACAGATGACAGATGACAGATGACAGATGACAGATGATAGATGACATATGAAAGTTGACAGATGACATATGACAGATGACAAATGACAGAAGACAGATGACAGATGACAGATGACAGATTACAGATGACAGATGACAAATGACAGATGACAGATGACAGAAGACAGATGGCAGATGACAAATGACAGACGACAGATGAGAGATGACAGATGACAGATGACAGATGACAGATGACAGATGACAGATGACAGATGACAGATGACAGATGACAGATAACAGATGACAGATGACAGATGACAGAAGACAGATGACAGATGACAGATGACAGATTACAGATGACAGATGACAGATGATAGATGACAGATGACAGATGACAGATGACAGATGACAGATGACAGACGACAGATGACAGATGACAGATGACAGATGACAGATGACAGATGACAGATGACAGATGACAGATGACAGATGACAGATGACAGATGACAGATAACAGATGACAGATGACAGATGACAGATGACAAATGATAGAAGACAGATGACAGATGACAGATGACAGATGACAGATGACAGATGACAGATGACAGATGACAGATGATAGATGACATATGAAAGTTGACAGATGACATATGACATATGACAGATGACAGATGACAGAAGACAGATGACAGATGACAGATGACAGATGGCAGATTACAGATGACAGATGACAAATGACAGATGACAGATGACAGATGACAGATGACAGATGACAGATGACAGACGACAGATGACAGATGACAAATGACAGATGACAGATGACACATGACAAATGACAAAGGACAAATGACAGAAGACAGATGACAGATGACAGATGAAAGATGACAGATGACAGAAGACAGATGACAGATGACAGATGACAGATTACAGATGACAGATGACAGATGACAGATGACAGATGACAGATGACAGATGACAGATGACAGATGACAGATGACAGATGACAGATGACAGATGACAGCAGACAGATGACAGATGACAGATGATAAATGACATATGAAAGTTGACAGATGACATATGACAAATGACAGATGACCGATTGCAGATGACAGATGACACATGACTGATTACAGATGAGCGATGACAGATGACAGATGACAGATGGCAAATGACAGATGACAAATGACAGATGACAAATGACAGATGACAGGTGACAGATAACAGATGACAGATGACAGATGACAGAGAACAGATGACAGATAACAGATGAAAGATGACAGATGACAGATGACAGATGACAGATAGCTGATGACAGATGACAAATGACAGAAGACAGATGACAGATGACAGATAACAGATGAAAGATGACAGATGACAGATGACAGATGACAGATGACAGATAGCAGATGACAGATGACAAATGACAGAAGACAGATGACAGATGACAGATGACAGATGACAGATGACAGATGACAGATGACAGATGACAGATAACAGATGACAGATGATAAAAGACAGAAGACAGATGACGGATGACAGATTAAAGATGACAGATGACAGATGACAGATGACAGATGACAGATGACAGATAGCAGATGACAGATGGCAAATGACAGAAGACAGATGACAGATGACAGATGACAGATGACAGATGACAGATGACAGATGACAGATGACAGATAACAGATGACAGATGATAAAAGACAGAAGACAGATGACGGATGACAGATGAAAGATGACAGATGACAGATGACAGATGACAAATGACAGATGACAGATGACAGAAGACAGATGGCAGATGACAAATGACAGACGACAGATGAGAGATGACAGATGACAGATGACAGATGACAGATGACAGATGACAGATAACAGATGACAGATGATAAAAGACAGAAGACAGATGACGGATGACAGATGACAGATGACAGATGACAGATGACAGATGCCAGATGACAGATGACATATGACAGATGACAGATGACAGATGATAGATGACAGATGACAGATGACAGATGGCAAATGACAGATGACAGATGACAGATGACAGATGACAGATAACAGATGACAGATGATAAAAGACAGAAGACAGATGACGGATGACAGATGAAAGATGACAGATGACAGATGACAGATGACAAATGACAGATGACAGATGACAGAAGACAGATGGCAGATGACAAATGACAGACGACAGATGAGAGATGACAGATGACAGATGACAGATGACAGATGACAGATGACAGATGACAGATGACAGATAACAGATGACAGATGACAGATGACAGAAGACAGATGACAGATGACAGATGACAGATTACAGATGACAGATGACAGATGACAGATGACAGATGACAGATGACAGATGACAGATGACAGATGACAGACGACAGATGACAGATGACAGATGACAGATGACAGATGACAGATGACAGATGACAGATGACAGATGACAGATGACAGATGACAGATGACAGATGACAGATGACAGATAACAGATGACAGATGACAGATGACAGATGACAGATGACAAATGATAGAAGACAGATGACAGATGACAGATGACAGATGACAGATGACAGATGACAGATGACAGATGACAGATGACAGATGATAGATGACATATGAAAGTTGACAGATGACATATGACATATGACAGATGACAGATGACAGAAGACAGATGACAGATGACAGATGACAGATGGCAGATTACAGATGACAGATGACAAATGACAGATGACAGATGACAGATGACAGATGACAGATGACAGATGACAGATGACAGACAACAGATGACAGATGACAAATGACAGATGACAGATGACACATGACAAATGACAAAGGACAAATGACAGAAGACAGATGACAGATGACAGATGAAAGATGACAGATGACAGAAGACAGATGACAGATGACAGATGACAGATTACAAATGACAGATGACAGATGACAGATGACAGATGACAGATGACAGATGACAGATGACAGATGACAGATGACAGATGACAGATGACAGATGACAGCAGACAGATGACAGATGACAGATGACAGATGATAAATGACATATGAAAGTTGACAGATGACATATGACAAATGACAGATGACCGATTGCAGATGACAGATGACACATGACAGATTACAGATGAGCGATGACAGATGACAGATGACAGATGGCAAATGACAGATGACAAATGACAGATGACAAATGACAGATGACAGGTGACAGATAACAGATGACAGATGACAGATGACAGAGAACAGATGACAGATAACAGATGAAAGATGACAGATGACAGATGACAGATGACAGATAGCTGATGACAGATGACAAATGACAGAAGACAGATGACAGATGACAGATGACAGATAACAGATGAAAGATGACAGATGACAGATGACAGATGACAGATGACAGATAGCAGATGACAGATGACAAATGACAGAAGACAGATGACAGATGACAGATGACAGATGACAGATGACAGATGACAGATGACAGATGACAGATGACAGATAACAGATGACAGATGATAAAAGACAGAAGACAGATGACGGATGACAGATGAAAGATGACAGATGACAGATGACAGATGACAGATGACAGATGACAGATAGCAGATGACAGATGACAAATGACAGAAGACAGATGACAGATGACAGATTACAGATGACAGATGACAGATGACAGATGACAGATGACAGATGACAGATGACAGATGACAGATGACAGATGATAAAAGACAGAAGACAGATGACGGATGACAGATGACAGATGACAGATGACAGATGACAGATGCCAGATGACAGATGACATATGACAGATGACAGATGACAAATGATAGATGACAGATGACAGATGACAGATGGCAAATGACAGATGACAGATGACAGATGAAAGATGACAGATGACAGATGACACATGACAGATTACAGATGACAGATGATAGATAACATATGAAAGATGACAGATGACATATGACAGATGACAGATGACACATGACAGATTACAGATGACAGATGATAGATGACATATGAAAGATGACAGATGACATATGACAGATGACCGATTGCAGATGACAGATGACAGGTGACAGATGACAGATGACAGATGACAGATGACAGATGACAGATGACAGATGACAGATGACAGATGACAGATCACAGATGACAGATGACAGATGACAGATAACAGATGACAAATGACAGAAGACAGATGACAGATGACAGATGACATATGACAGATGTCAGATGACAGATGACAGATGACAGATGACAGATGACAGATGACAGATGACAGGTGACAGATGACAGATGACAGATGACAGATGGCAGATGACAGATGATAGATGACAGATGACAGATGACAGATGACAGATGATAGATGACAGATGACAGATGACAGATGACAGATGACAGATGACAGATGACAGATGACAGATGACGGATGACAGATGACAGATGACAGATGACAGATGACAGATGACAGATGATAGATGACAGATGACAGATGACAGATAACAGATGACAGATGACAGATGACAAAAGACAGAAGACAGATGACAGATGACAGATGACAGATGACAGATGACAGATGACAGATGACAGATGACAGATGACAGATGACAGATGACAGATGACAGATGACAGATCACAGATGACAGATGATAGATGACAGATGACAGATGGCAAATGACAGATGACAAAAGACAGATGACAGATGACAGAAGACAGATGACAGATGACAGATGACAGATGTCATATGACAGATGACAAATGACAGAAGACAGATGACATATGACAGATGACAGATGCCTGATGGCAGATGATAAATGATAATTGACATATGACATACGAAAAATGACAGATGACATATGACACATGACAAATGACAGATGATAGATAACATATGAAAGATGACAGATGACTGATGACACATGACAGATTACAGATGACAGATGATAGATGACATATGAAAGATGACAGATTACATATGACATATGACAGATGACACATGACAGATTACAGATGAGAGATGACAGATTACAGATGACAGATGACAGATGACAAATGACAGATGACAGATGACAGATGACGGACGACAGATGACAGATGACAGATGACAGATAACAGATGACAGATGACAGATGACAGACCACAGATGACAGATGACGGATGCCAGTTGACAGATGACATATGACAGATGACAGATGACAGATGACAGATGATATATGACAGATGACAGATGGCCAATGGCAGATGACAGATGACAGATGGCAGATGACAGATGACTGATGACAGATGACACATGACAGATGACAGATGACAGACCACAGATGACAGATGACAGATGACAGATGACAGATGACAGATGACGGATGACGGATGACAGATGACAGATGACAGATGACAGATGATAGATGACAGATGACAGATGACAGATGACAGATGGCAAATGACAGATGAAAAATGACAGATGACAGATGACAGAAGACAGATGACAGATGACAGATGACAGATGACAGATGACAGATGACAGATGACAGATGACAGATGACAGATGACAGACCACAGATGACAGATGACAGATGACAGATGACAGATGACGGATGACAGATGACAGATGACAGATGACAGATGATAGATGACAGATGACAGATGACAGATGGCAAATGACAGATGAAAAATGACAGATGACAGATGACAGAAGACAGATGACAGATGACAGATGACAGATGACATATGACAGATGACAAATGACCGAAGACAGATGACATATGACAGATGACAGATGCCTGATTGCAGATGATAAATGATAATTGACATATGACATACGACAAATGACAGATGACATATGACACATGACAAATGACAGATGATAGATGACATATGAAAGATGATAGATGACATATGACATATAACAGATGACCAATTGCAGATGACATATGACACATGACAGATTACAGATGAGAGATGACAGATGACAGATGAAAGATGACAAATAACAGATGAAAGATGACAGAGGACAGATGACACATGACATATTACAGATGACTGATGATAGATGACATATAAAAGATGACAGATGACATATGACAGATGACCGATTGCAGATGACAGATGACACATGACAGATTACAGATGAAAGATGACAGATGACAGATGACAGATGACAGATGACAGATGACAGATGGCAGATAACAGATGACAGATGACAGATGACAGATGACAGATGGCAGATGACAGATGGCAGATGACATATGTCAGATGACAGATGACAGATGACAGATGACAGATGACAGATAACAGATGACAGATGACAGATGACAGATGACAGATGACAGATGACAGATGACAGATGACAGATGACAGATGACAGATAACAGATGATAGATGACAGATGACAGATGGCAAATGACAGATGACAAATGACAGATGACAGATGACAAATGACAGATGACATATGAAAAAAGACAGAAGACAGATGACAGATGACAGATGACAGATGACAGATAACAGATGACAGATGACCGATGACAAATGACAGATGACAGATAACAGATGACAGATGAGAGATGACAGATGACAAATGATAGAAGACAGATGACAGATGACAGATGACAGATGAGAGATGACATATGACAGATAACAGATGATAGATAACAGATGACAGATGGCAAATGGCAGATGACAAATGACAGATGACAGATGACAAATGACAGATGACAGATGACAAATGGCAGATGACAGATGATAGATGACAGATGACAGATGACAGATAACAGATGACAGATGACAGATGACAGATGACAGATGACAGATGACAGATGACAGATAACAGATGATAGATGACAGATGACAGATGGCAAATGACAGATGACAAATGACAGATGACAAATGACAGATGACATATGAAAAAAGACAGAAGACAGATGACAGATGACAGATGGCAGATGACAGATGACAGATGGCAGATGACAGATGACAGAGGACAGATGACAGATGACAGCTGACAGATGACAGATGACAGATGACAGATGAAAGATAACAGATGACAGATGACAGATGACAGATGACAGATGACAGATGACAAATGACAGAAGACAGATGACAGATGACAGATGACAGATGACAGATGGCAGATGGCAGATGGCAGATGGCAGATGACAGATGACAGAGGACAGAAGAGAGATGACAGATGACAGATGACAGATGACAGATGACAGATGACAGATGACAGATTACAGATGATAGATGACAGATGACAGATGACAGATGACAGATGACAGATGACAGATGACAGATGACAGATAACAGATGACAGATGACAGATGACAGATGACAGATGACAGATGACAGATGACAAATGATAGAAGACAGATGACAGATGACAGATGACAGATGACAGATGATAAAAGACAGAAGACAGATGACGGATGACAGATGAAAGATGACAAATGACAGATGACATATGAAAAAAGACAGAAGACAGATGACAGATGACAGATGACAGATGACAGATGACAGATGGCAGATGACAGATGACAGATGACAGATAACAGATGACAGATGATAAAAGACAGAAGACAGATGACGGATGACAGATGAAAGATGACAGATGACAGATGACAGATGACAAATGACAGATGACAGATGACAGAAGACAGATGGCAGATGACAAATGACAGACGACAGATGAGAGATGACAGATGACAGATGACAGATGACAGATGACAGATGACAGATGACAGATGACAGATGACAGATGACAGATGACAGATGACAGATGACAGATGACAGATAACAGATGACAGATGACAGATGACAGATGACAGATGACAGATGACAGATGACAAATGATAGAAGACAGATGACAGATGACAGATGACAGATGACAGATGATAAAAGACAGAAGACAGATGACGGATGACAGATGAAAGATGACAAATGACAGATGACATATGAAAAAAGACAGAAGACAGATGACAGATGACAGATGACAGATGACAGATGACAGATGGCAGATGACAGATGACAGATGACAGATAACAGATGACAGATGATAAAAGACAGAAGACAGATGACGGATGACAGATGAAAGATGACAGATGACAGATGACAGATGACAAATGACAGATGACAGATCACAGAAGACAGATGGCAGATGACAAATGACAGACGACAGATGAGAGATGACAGATGACAGATGACAGATGACAGATGACAGATGACAGATGACAGATGACAGATGACAGATAACAGATGACAGATGACAGATGACAGAAGACAGATGACAGATGACAGATGACAGATTACAGATGACAGATGACAGATGACAGATGACAGATGACAGATGACAGATGACAGATGACAGATGACAGACGACAGATGACAGATGACAGATGACAGATGACAGATGACAGATGACAGATGACAGATGACAGATGACAGATGACAGATGACAGATGACAGATGACAGATGACAGATGACAGATAACAGATGACAGATGACAGATGACAGATGACAGATGACAAATGATAGAAGACAGATGACAGATGACAGATGACAGATGACAGATGACAGATGACAGATGACAGATGACAGATGACAGATGACAGATGATAGATGACATATGAAAGTTGACAGATGACATATGACATATGACAGATGACAGATGACAGAAGACAGATGACAGATGACAGATGACAGATGGCAGATTACAGATGACAGATGACAAATGACAGATGACAGATGACAGATGACAGATGACAGATGACAGATGACAGATGACAGACGACAGATGACAGATGACAAATGACAGATGACAGATGACACATGACAAATGACAAAGGACAAATGACAGAAGACAGATGACAGATGACAGATGAAAGATGACAGATGACAGAAGACAGATGACAGATGACAGATGACAGATTACAGATGACAGATGACAGATGACAGATGACAGATGACAGATGACAGATGACAGATGACAGATGACAGATGACAGATGACAGATGACAGCAGACAGATGACAGATGACAGATGACAGATGATAAATGACATATGAAAGTTGACAGATGACATATGACAAATGACAGATGACCGATTGCAGATGACAGATGACACATGACAGATTACAGATGAGCGATGACAGATGACAGATGACAGATGGCAAATGACAGATGACAAATGACAGATGACAAATGACAGATGACAGGTGACAGATAACAGATGACAGATGACAGATGACAGAGAACAGATGACAGATAACAGATGAAAGATGACAGATGACAGATGACAGATGACAGATAGCTGATGACAGATGACAAATGACAGAAGACAGATGACAGATGACAGATGACAGATAACAGATGAAAGATGACAGATGACAGATGACAGATGACAGATGACAGATAGCAGATGACAGATGACAAATGACAGAAGACAGATGACAGATGACAGATGACAGATGACAGATGACAGATGACAGATGACAGATGACAGATGACAGATAACAGATGACAGATGATAAAAGACAGAAGACAGATGACGGATGACAGATGAAAGATGACAGATGACAGATGACAGATGACAGATGACAGATGACAGATAGCAGATGACAGATGACAAATGACAGAAGACAGATGACAGATGACAGATGACAGATGACAGATGACAGATGACAGATGACAGATGACAGATGACAGATGACAGATGACAGATGACAGATGACAGATAACAGATGACAGATGATAAAAGACAGAAGACAGATGACGGATGACAGATGACAGATGACAGATGACAGATGACAGATGCCAGATGACAGATGACATATGACAGATGACAGATGACAGATGATAGATGACAGATGACAGATGACAGATGGCAAATGACAGATGACAGATGACAGATGAAAGATGACAGATGACAGATGACACATGACAGATTACAGATGACAGATGATAGATAACATATGAAAGATGACAGATGACATATGACAGATGACAGATGACACATGACAGATTACAGATGACAGATGATAGATGACATATGAAAGATGACAGATGACATATGACAGATGACCGATTGCAGATGACAGATGACAGGTGACAGATGACAGATGACAGATGACAGATGACAGATGACAGATGACAGATGACAGATGACAGATGACAGATCACAGATGACAGATGACAGATGACAGATAACAGATGACAAATGACAGAAGACAGATGACAGATGACAGATGACATATGACAGATGTCAGATGACAGATGACAGATGACAGATGACAGATGACAGATGACAGATGACAGGTGACAGATGACAGATGACAGATGACAGATGGCAGATGACAGATGATAGATGACAGATGACAGATGACAGATGACAGATGATAGATGACAAATGACAGATGACAGATGACAGATGACAGATGACAGATGACAGATGACAGATGACAGATGACAGATGACGGATGACAGATGACAGATGACAGATGACAGATGACAGATGACAGATGATAGATGACAGATGACAGATGACAGATAACAGATGACAGATGACAGATGACAAAAGACAGAAGACAGATGACAGATGACAGATGACAGATGACAGATGACAGATGACAGATGACAGATGACAGATGACAGATGACAGATGACAGATGACAGATGACAGATGACAGATCACAGATGACAGATGATAGATGACAGATGACAGATGGCAAATGACAGATGACAAAAGACAGATGACAGATGACAGAAGACAGATGACAGATGACAGATGACAGATGTCATATGACAGATGACAAATGACAGAAGACAGATGACATATGACAGATGACAGATGCCTGATGGCAGATGATAAATGATAATTGACATATGACATACGAAAAATGACAGATGACATATGACACATGACAAATGACAGATGATAGATAACATATGAAAGATGACAGATGACTGATGACACATGACAGATTACAGATGACAGATGATAGATGACATATGAAAGATGACAGATTACATATGACATATGACAGATGACACATGACAGATTACAGATGAGAGATGACAGATTACAGATGACAGATGACAGATGACAAATGACAGATGACAGATGACAGATAACAGATGACAGATGACAGATGACAGACCACAGATGACAGATGACGGATGCCAGTTGACAGATGACATATGACAGATGACAGATGACAGATGACAGATGATATATGACAGATGACAGATGGCCAATGGCAGATGACAGATGACAGATGGCAGATGACAGATGACTGATGACAGATGACACATGACAGATGACAGATGACAGACCACAGATGACAGATGACAGATGACAGATGACAGATGACAGATGACGGATGACGGATGACAGATGACAGATGACAGATGACAGATGATAGATGACAGATGACAGATGACAGATGACAGATGGCAAATGACAGATGAAAAATGACAGATGACAGATGACAGAAGACAGATGACAGATGACAGATGACAGATGACAGATGACAGATGACAGATGACAGATGACAGACCACAGATGACAGATGACAGATGACAGATGACAGATGACGGATGACAGATGACAGATGACAGATGACAGATGATAGATGACAGATGACAGATGACAGATGGCAAATGACAGATGAAAAATGACAGATGACAGATGACAGAAGACAGATGACAGATGACAGATGACAGATGACATATGACAGATGACAAATGACAGAAGACAGATGACATATGACAGATGACAGATGCCTGATTGCAGATGATAAATGATAATTGACATATGACATACGACAAATGACAGATGACATATGACACATGACAAATGACAGATGATAGATGACATATGAAAGATGATAGATGACATATGACATATAACAGATGACCAATTGCAGATGACATATGACACATGACAGAATACAGATGAGAGATGACAGATGACAGATGAAAGATGACAAATAACAGATGAAAGATGACAGAGGACAGATGACACATGACATATTACAGATGACTGATGATAGATGACATATAAAAGATGACAGATGACATATGACAGATGACCGATTGCAGATGACAGATGACACATGACAGATTACAGATGAAAGATGACAGATGACAGATGACAGATGACAGATGACAGATGACAGATGGCAGATAACAGATGACAGATGACAGATGACAGATGACAGATGGCAGATGACAGATGGCAGATGACATATGTCAGATGACAGATGACAGATGACAGATGACAGATGACAGATAACAGATGACAGATGACAGATGACAGATGACAGATGACAGATGACAGATGACAGATGACAGATGACAGATGACAGATAACAGATGATAGATGACAGATGACAGATGGCAAATGACAGATGACAAATGACAGATGACAGATGACAAATGACAGATGACATATGAAAAAAGACAGAAGACAGATGACAGATGACAGATGACAGATGACAGATAACAGATGACAGATGACCGATGACAAATGACAGATGACAGATAACAGATGACAGATGACAGATGAGAGATGACAGATGACAAATGATAGAAGACAGATGACAGATGACAGATGACAGATGAGAGATGACATATGACAGATAACAGATGATAGATAACAGATGACAGATGGCAAATGGCAGATGACAAATGACAGATGACAGATGACAAATGACAGATGACAGATGACAAATGGCAGATGACAGATGATAGATGACAGATGACAGATGACAGATGACAGATGACAGATGACAGATGACAGATGACAGATGACAGATGACAGATAACAGATGATAGATGACAGATGACAGATGGCAAATGACAGATGACAAATGACAGATGACAAATGACAGATGACATATGAAAAAAGACAGAAGACAGATGACAGATGACAGATGACAGATGACAGATGACAGATGGCAGATGACAGATGACAGAGGACAGATGACAGATGACAGCTGACAGATGACAGATGACAGATGACAGATGAAAGATAACAGATGACAGATGACAGATGACAGATGACAGATGACAGATGACAAATGACAGAAGACAGATGACAGATGACAGATGACAGATGGCAGATGGCAGATGGCAGATGGCAGATGACAGATGACAGAGGACAGAAGAGAGATGACAGATGACAGATGACAGATGACAGATGACAGATTACAGATGATAGATGACAGATGACAGATGACAGATGACAGATGACAGATGACAGATGACAGATGACAGATGACAGATGACAGATGACAGATGACAGATGACAGATGACAGCTGACAGATGACAGATGATAGATGACAGATGACAGATAGCAAATGACAGATGACAAATGACAGATGACAGATTACAGATGAAAGATGACAGATCACAGATGACAAATGACAGATGACAGATGACAGATGACAGATGACAGATGACAGATGACAGATGACAGATGACTGATGACAGATGACAGATTACAGATGAAAGATGACAGATGACACATGACAGATGACAGATGACAGATGACAGATGACAGATGACAGATGACAGATGACAGATGACAGATGACAGATGACAGATTACAGATGAAAGATGACAGATGACACATGACAGATGACAGATGACAGGTGACAGATGACAGATGACAGATGACAGATGGCAGATAACAGATGACAGATGACAGATGACAGATGACAGATGACAGATGACAGATGACAGATGACAGATGACAGATGACAGATGACAGATGACAGATGACAGATGACAGATGACAGATGACAGATGACAGCTGACAGATGACAGATGATAGATGACAGATGACAGATAGCAAATGACAGATGACAAATGACAGATGACAGATTACAGATGAAAGATGACAGATCACAGATGACAAATGACAGATGACAGATGACAGATGACAGATGGCAGATAACAGATGACAGATGACAGATGACAGATGACAGATGACAGATGACAGATGACAGATGACAGATGACAGATGACAGATGACAGATGACAGATGACAGATGACAGATGACAGATGACAGATGACAGATGACAGATGACAGATGACAGATGACAGATGACAGATGACAGATGACAGATGACAGATGACAGATGGCAGATGACAGATGACAGAGGACAGATGACAGATGACAGCTGACAGATGACAGATGACAGATGAAAGATAACAGATGACAGATGACAGATGACAGATGACAGATGACAGATGACAGATGACAGATGACAGATGACAGATGACAGATGACAGATGACAGATGACAGATGACAGATTACAGATGAAAGATGACAGATGACACATGACAGATGACAGATGACAGGTGACAGATGACAGATGACAGATGACAGATGACAGATGGCAGATAACAGATGACAGATGACAGATGACAGATGACAGATGACAGATGACAGATGACAGATGACAGATGACAGATGACAGATGACAGATGACAGATGACAGATGACAGCTGACAGATGACAGATGATAGATGACAGATGACAGATGACAGATGACAGATGACAGATGACAGATGACAGATGACAGCTGACAGATGACAGATGATAGATGACAGATGACAGATAGCAAATGACAGATGACAAATGACAGATGACAGATTACAGATGAAAGATGACAGATCACAGATGACAAATGACAGATGACAGATGACAGATGACAGATGACAGATGACAGATGACAGATGACAGATGACTGATGACAGATGACAGATTACAGATGAAAGATGACAGATGACACATGACAGATGACAGATGACAGATGACAGATGACAGATGACAGATGACAGATGACAGATGACAGATGACAGATGACAGATGACAGATTACAGATGAAAGATGACAGATGACACATGACAGATGACAGATGACAGGTGACAGATGACAGATGACAGATGACAGATGGCAGATAACAGATGACAGATGACAGATGACAGATGACAGATGACAGATGACAGATGACAGATGACAGATGACAGATGACAGATGACAGATGACAGATGACAGATGACAGATGACAGATGACAGATGACAGATGACAGCTGACAGATGACAGATGATAGATGACAGATGACAGATAGCAAATGACAGATGACAAATGACAGATGACAGATTACAGATGAAAGATGACAGATCACAGATGACAAATGACAGATGACAGATGACAGATGACAGATGGCAGATAACAGATGACAGATGACAGATGACAGATGACAGATGACAGATGACAGATGACAGATGACAGATGACAGATGACAGATGACAGATGACAGATGACAGATGACAGATGACAGATGACAGATGACAGATGACAGATGACAGATGACAGATGACAGATGACAGATGACAGATGACAGATGACAGATGACAGATGACAGATGGCAGATGACAGATGACAGAGGACAGATGACAGATGACAGCTGACAGATGACAGATGACAGATGAAAGATAACAGATGACAGATGACAGATGACAGATGACAGATGACAGATGACAGATGACAGATGACAGATGACAGATGACAGATGACAGATGACAGATGACAGATGACAGATTACAGATGAAAGATGACAGATGACACATGACAGATGACAGATGACAGGTGACAGATGACAGATGACAGATGACAGATGACAGATGGCAGATAACAGATGACAGATGACAGATGACAGATGACAGATGACAGATGACAGATGACAGATGACAGATGACAGATGACAGATGACAGATGACAGATGACAGATGACAGCTGACAGATGACAGATGATAGATGACAGATGACAGATAGCAAATGACAGATGACAAATGACAGATGACAGATTACAGATGAAAGATGACAGATCACAGATGACAAATGACAGATGACAGATGACAGATGACAGATGGCAGATAACAGATGACAGATGACAGATGACAGATGACAGATGACAGATGACAGATGACAGATGACAGATGACAGATGACAGATGACAGATGACAGATGACAGATGACAGATGACAGATGACAGATGACAGATGACAGATGACAGATGACAGATGACAGATGACAGATGACAGATGACAGATGACAGATGACAGATGACAGGTGAAAGATAACAGATGACAGATGACAGATGACAAATGACAGAAGACAGATGACAGATGACAGATGACAGATGACAGATGACAGATGACAGATGACAGATGACAGATGACAGATGACAGATGACAAATGACAGATGACAGATGACAGGTGAAAGATAACAGATGACAGATGACAGATGGCAAATGACAGAAGACAGATGACAGATGACAGATGACAGATAGCAAATGACAGATGACAGATGACAGATGACAGATGACAGATGACAGATGACAGATGACAGATGACAGATGACAGATGACAGATGACAGATGACAGATGACAGATGACAGATGACAGATGACAGATGACAGATGACAGATGACAGATGATAGATGACAGATGACAGATGACAGATTACAGATGAAAGATGACAGATGACAGATGACAAATGACAGATTACAGATGAAAGATGACAGATGACAGATGACAAATGACAGATGACAGATGACAGATGACAGATGGCAGATAACAGATGACAGATGACAGATGACAGATGACAGATGACAGATGACAGATGACAGATGACAGATGACAGATGACAGATGACAGATGACAGATGACAGATGACAGATGACAGATGACAGATGACAGATGACAGATTACAGATGAAAGATAACAGATGACAGATGACAGATGACAAATGACAGAAGACAGATGACAGATGACAGATGACAGATGACAGATGACAGGTGACAGATGACAGATGACAGATAACAGATGACAGATGCTAGATGATAAAAGACAGAAGACAGATGACGGATGACAGATGACAGATGACAGATGACAGATGACAGATGACAGATGACAGATGACAGATGACAGATGACAGATGACAGATGACAGATGACAGATGACAGATGACAGATGACAGATGATAGATGACAGATGACAGATGACAGATTACAGATGAAAGATGACAGATGACACATGACAAATGACAGATGACAGATGACAGATGACAGATGACAGATGACAGATGACAGATGACAGATGACAGATGACAGATGACAGATGACAGATGACAGATGATAGATGACAGATGACAGATGACAGATTACAGATGAAAGATGACAGATGACAGATGACAAATGACAGATGACAGATGACAGATGACAGATGACAGATGACAGATGACAGATAACAGATGACAGATGCTAGATGATAAAAGACAGAAGACAGATGACGGATGACAGATGACAGATGACAGATGACAGATGACAGATGCCAGATGACAGATGACATATGACAGATGACAGATGACAGGTGATAGATGACAGATGACAGATGACAGATGACAGATGACAGATGACAGATGTCAGATGACAGATGACAGTTGACAGATGACAGATGACAGATAACAGATGACAGATGACAAATGACAGAAGACAGATGACAGATGACAGATGACAGATGACAGATAACAGATGACAGATGCTAGATGATAAAAGACAGAAGACAGATGACGGATGACAGATGACAGATGACAGATGACAGATGCCAGATGACAGATGACATATGACAGATGACAGATGACAGGTGATAGATGACAGATGACAGATGGCAAATGACAGATGACAAATGACAGATGAAAGATGACAGATGACGATGACACATGACAGATTACAGATGACAGATGATAGATAACATATGAAAGATGACAGATGACATATGACAGATGAGAGATGACACATGACAGATTACAGATAACAGATAATAGATGACATATGAAAGATGACAGATGACAGATGACAGATGACAGATAGCAGATGACAGATGACAAATGACAGAAGACAGATGACAGATGACAGATGACAGATGACAAACGACAAATGACAGATGACAGATGACAGATGACAGATGACAGATGACAGATGACAGATGACAGATGACAGATGACAGATGACAGATGACAGATGACAGATGACAGATGACAGATGACAGATGACAGATGACAGATGACAGATGACAGATGACAGATGACAGATGACAGATGACAGATGACAGATGACAGATGACAGATGACAGATGACAGATGACAGATGACAGATGACAGATGACAGATGACAGATGACAGATGACAGATAACAGATGACAGATGACAAAAGACAGAAGACAGATGACAGATGACAGATGACAGATGACAGATGACAGATGACAGATGACAGATGACAGATGACAGATGACAGATGACAGATGACAGATGACAGATGA
The DNA here is from genome assembly GCF_029603195.1 of Condylostylus longicornis. NCBI lineage: Eukaryota > Metazoa > Arthropoda > Insecta > Diptera > Dolichopodidae > Condylostylus > Condylostylus longicornis. The sequence continues at coordinate 1,578,686 of NW_026578187.1, forward strand.
CAGATGACAGATGACAGATGACAGATGACAGATGACAGATGACAGATGACAGATGACAGATGACAGATGACAGATGACAGATGACAGATGACAGATGACAGATGACAGATGACAGATGACAGATGACAGATGACAGATGACAGATGACAGATAACAGATGACAGATGACAAAAGACAGAAGACAGATGACAGATGCCAGATGACAGATGATAGATGACAGATGACAGATTACAGATGCCAGATGACATATGACAGATGACAGATGACAGATGACAGATGATATATGACAGATGACAGATGGCCAATGGCAGATTACAGATGAGAGATGACAGATTACAGATGACAGATGACAGAAGATAGATGACAGATGACGGATGACAGATGACAGATGACAGATGACAGATGACAGATGACAGATGACAAATGACAGACCATAGATGACAGATGACAGATGACAGATGACAGATGACAGATGACAGATAACAGATGACAGATGACAAAAGACAGAAGACAGATGACAGATGCCAGATGACAGATGACAGATGACAGATGACAGATGACAGATGATATATGAGAGATGACAGATGGCCAATGGCAGATGACAGATGACAGATGACAGATGACAGATGACACATGACAGATCACAGATGAGAGATGACAGATTACAGATGACAGATGACAGATGACAGATGACAGATGACAGATGACAGATGACAGATGACAGATGACAGATGACAGATGACAGATGACAGATGACAGATGACAGATGACAGATGACAGATAACAGATGACAGATGACAAAAGACAGAAGACAGATGACAGATGCCAGATGACAGATGATAGATGACAGATAACAGATGACAAACGACAAATGACAGATGACAGATGACAGATGACAGATGACAGATGACAGATGATATATGACAGATGAAAGATGGCCAATGGCAGATGACAGATGACAGATGACAGATGACAGATGACACATGACAGATTACAGATGAGAGATGACAGATTACAGATGACAGATGACGGATGACAGATGACAGATGACAGATGACAGATGACAGATGACAGATGACAGATGACAGATGACAGACCATAGATGACAGATGACAGATGACAGATGACAGATAACAGATTACAGATGACAGATGACAGAAGATAGATGACAGATGACGGATGACAGATGACAGATGACAGATGACAGATGACAGATGACAGATGACAGACCATAGATGACAGATGACAGATGACAGATGACAGATGACAGATGACAGATGACAGATGACAGATGACAAAAGACAGAAGACAGATGACAGATGCCAGATGACAGATGATAGATGACAGATGACAGATGACAAACGACAAATGACAGATGACAGATGACAGATGACAGATGATATATGACAGATGACAGATGGCCAATGGCAGATGACAGATGACAGATGACAGATGACACATGACAGATTACAGATGAGAGATGACAGATTACAGATGACAGATGACAGATGACAGATGACAGATGACAGATGACAGATGACAGATGACAGATGACAGATGACAGATGGCCAATGGCAGATGACAGATGACAGATGACAGATGACACATGACAGATTACAGATGAGAGATGACAGATGACAGATGACAGATGATAGATGACAGATGACAGATGACAGATTACAGATGAAAGATGACAGATGACAGATGACAAATGACAGATGACAGATGACAGATGACAGATGACAGATGACAGATGACAGATAACAGATGACAGATGCTAGATGATAAAAGACAGAAGACAGATGACGGATGACAGATGACAGATGACAGATGACAGATGACAGATGCCAGATGACAGATGACATATGACAGATGACAGATGACAGGTGATAGATGACAGATGACAGATGACAGATGACAGATGACAGATGACAGATGACAGATGACAGATGACAGATGACAGTTGACAGATGACAGATGACAAATGACAGAAGACAGATGACAGATGACAGATGACAGATGACAGATAACAGATGACAGATGCTAGATGATAAAAGACAGAAGACAGATGACGGATGACAGATGACAGATGACAGATGACAGATGCCAGATGACAGATGACATATGACAGATGACAGATGACAGGTGATAGATGACAGATGACAGATGGCAAATGACAGATGACAAATGACAGATGAAAGATGACAGATGACGATGACACATGACAGATTACAGATGACAGATGATAGATAACATATGAAAGATGACAGATGACATATGACAGATGAGAGATGACACATGACAGATTACAGATAACAGATAATAGATGACATATGAAAGATGACAGATGACATATGACATATGACAGATGACCGATTGCAGATGACAGGTGACAGGTTACAGATGACAGATGACAGATGACAGATGACAGATGACAGATGACAGATGACAGATGACAGATGACAGATGACAGATGACAGATGACAGATGACAGATGACAGATAGCAGATGACAGATGACAAATGACAGAAGACAGATGACAGATGACAAACGACAAATGACAGATGACAGATGACAGATGACAGATGACAGATGACAGATGACAGATGACAGATGACAGATGACAGATGACAGATGACAGATGACAGATGACAGATGACAGATGACAGATGACAGATGACAGATGACAGATGACAGATGACAGATGACAGATGACAGATGACAGATGACAGATGACAGATGACAGATGACAGATGACAGATGACAGATGACAGATGACAGATGACAGATGACAGATGACAGATGACAGATGACAGATGACAGATGACAGATGACAGATGACAGATGACAGATAACAGATGACAGATGACAAAAGACAGAAGACAGATGACAGATGCCAGATGACAGATGATAGATGACAGATGACAGATTACAGATGCCAGATGACATATGACAGATGACAGATGACAGATGACAGATGATATATGACAGATGACAGATGGCCAATGGCAGATTACAGATGAGAGATGACAGATTACAGATGACAGATGACAGAAGATAGATGACAGATGACGGATGACAGATGACAGATGACAGATGACAGATGACAGATGACAGATGACAGACCATAGATGACAGATGACAGATGACAGATGACAGATGACAGATGACAGATAACAGATGACAGATGACAAAAGACAGAAGACAGATGACAGATGCCAGATGACAGATGACAGATGACAGATGACAGATGACAGATGATATATGACAGATGACAGATGGCCAATGGCAGATGACAGATGACAGATGACAGATGACAGATGACACATGACAGATCACAGATGAGAGATGACAGATTACAGATGACAGATGACAGATGACAGATGACAGATGACAGATGACAGATGACAGATGACAGATGACAGATGACAGATGACAGATGAAAGATGACAGATGACAGATGACAGATAACAGATGACAGATGACAGATGACAGATGACAGATGACAGATGACAGATGACAGATGACAGATGACAGATGACAGATGATAGATGGCAAATGACAGAAGACAGATGACAGATGACAGATGACAGATAGCAAATGACAGATGACAGATGACAGATGACAGATGACAGATGACAAATGACAGATGACAAATGACAGATGACATATGAAAAAAGACAGAAGACAGATGACAGATGACAGATGACAGATGACAGATGACAGATGGCAGATGACAGATGACAGAGGACAGATGACAGATGACAGCTGACAGATGACAGATGACAGATGACAGATGAAAGATAACAGATGACAGATGACAGATGACAGATGACAGATGACAGATGACAAATGACAGAAGACAGATGACAGATGACAGATGACAGATGACAGATGGCAGATGGCAGATGGCAGATGGCAGATGACAGATGACAGAGGACAGAAGAGAGATGACAGATGACAGATGACAGATGACAGATGACAGATTACAGATGATAGATGACAGATGACAGATGACAGATGACAGATGACAGATGACAGATGACAGATGACAGATGACAGATGACAGATGACAGATGACAGATGACAGATGACAGCTGACAGATGACAGATGATAGATGACAGATGACAGATAGCAAATGACAGATGACAAATGACAGATGACAGATTACAGATGAAAGATGACAGATCACAGATGACAAATGACAGATGACAGATGACAGATGACAGATGACAGATGACAGATGACAGATGACTGATGACAGATGACAGATTACAGATGAAAGATGACAGATGACACATGACAGATGACAGATGACAGATGACAGATGACAGATGACAGATGACAGATGACAGATGACAGATGACAGATGACAGATGACAGATTACAGATGAAAGATGACAGATGACACATGACAGATGACAGATGACAGGTGACAGATGACAGATGACAGATGACAGATGGCAGATAACAGATGACAGATGACAGATGACAGATGACAGATGACAGATGACAGATGACAGATGACAGATGACAGATGACAGATGACAGATGACAGATGACAGATGACAGATGACAGATGACAGATGACAGCTGACAGATGACAGATGATAGATGACAGATGACAGATAGCAAATGACAGATGACAAATGACAGATGACAGATTACAGATGAAAGATGACAGATCACAGATGACAAATGACAGATGACAGATGACAGATGACAGATGGCAGATAACAGATGACAGATGACAGATGACAGATGACAGATGACAGATGACAGATGACAGATGACAGATGACAGATGACAGATGACAGATGACAGATGACAGATGACAGATGACAGATGACAGATGACAGATGACAGATGACAGATGACAGATGACAGATGACAGATGACAGATGACAGATGACAGATGGCAGATGACAGATGACAGAGGACAGATGACAGATGACAGCTGACAGATGACAGATGACAGATGAAAGATAACAGATGACAGATGACAGATGACAGATGACAGATGACAGATGACAGATGACAGATGACAGATGACAGATGACAGATGACAGATGACAGATGACAGATGACAGATGACAGATTACAGATGAAAGATGACAGATGACACATGACAGATGACAGATGACAGGTGACAGATGACAGATGACAGATGACAGATGACAGATGGCAGATAACAGATGACAGATGACAGATGACAGATGACAGATGACAGATGACAGATGACAGATGACAGATGACAGATGACAGATGACAGATGACAGATGACAGATGACAGCTGACAGATGACAGATGATAGATGACAGATGACAGATAGCAAATGACAGATGACAAATGACAGATGACAGATTACAGATGAAAGATGACAGATCACAGATGACAAATGACAGATGACAGATGACAGATGACAGATGGCAGATAACAGATGACAGATGACAGATGACAGATGACAGATGACAGATGACAGATGACAGATGACAGATGACAGATGACAGATGACAGATGACAGATGACAGATGACAGATGACAGATGACAGATGACAGATGACAGATGACAGATGACAGATGACAGGTGAAAGATAACAGATGACAGATGACAGATGACAAATGACAGAAGACAGATGACAGATGACAGATGACAGATGACAGATGACAGATGACAGATGACAGATGACAGATGACAGATGACAGATGACAAATGACAGATGACAGATGACAGATGACAGGTGAAAGATAACAGATGACAGATGACAGATGGCAAATGACAGAAGACAGATGACAGATGACAGATGACAGATAGCAAATGACAGATGACAGATGACAGATGACAGATGACAGATGACAGATGACAGATGACAGATGACAGATGACAGATGACAGATGACAGATGACAGATGACAGATGACAGATGACAGATGACAGATGACAGATGACAGATGACAGATGATAGATGACAGATGACAGATGACAGATTACAGATGAAAGATGACAGATGACAGATGACAAATGACAGATTACAGATGAAAGATGACAGATGACAGATGACAAATGACAGATGACAGATGACAGATGACAGATGGCAGATAACAGATGACAGATGACAGATGACAGATGACAGATGACAGATGACAGATGACAGATGACAGATGACAGATGACAGATGACAGATGACAGATGACAGATGACAGATGACAGATGACAGATGACAGATGACAGATGACAGATGACAGATGACAGATGACAGATTACAGATGAAAGATAACAGATGACAGATGACAGATGACAAATGACAGAAGACAGATGACAGATGACAGATGACAGATGACAGATGACAGATGACAGATGACAGATGACAGATGACAGATAACAGATGACAGATGCTAGATGATAAAAGACAGAAGACAGATGACGGATGACAGATGACAGATGACAGATGACAGATGACAGATGACAGATGACAGATGACAGATGACAGATGACAGATGACAGATGACAGATGACAGATGACAGATGACAGATGACAGATGATAGATGACAGATGACAGATGACAGATTACAGATGAAAGATGACAGATGACACATGACAAATGACAGATGACAGATGACAGATGACAGATGACAGATGACAGATGACAGATGACAGATGACAGATGACAGATGACAGATGACAGATGACAGATGATAGATGACAGATGACAGATGACAGATTACAGATGAAAGATGACAGATGACAGATGACAAATGACAGATGACAGATGACAGATGACAGATGACAGATGACAGATGACAGATAACAGATGACAGATGCTAGATGATAAAAGACAGAAGACAGATGACGGATGACAGATGACAGATGACAGATGACAGATGACAGATGCCAGATGACAGATGACATATGACAGATGACAGATGACAGGTGATAGATGACAGATGACAGATGACAGATGACAGATGACAGATGACAGATGACAGATGACAGATGACAGTTGACAGATGACAGATGACAGATAACAGATGACAGATGACAAATGACAGAAGACAGATGACAGATGACAGATGACAGATGACTGATAACAGATGACAGATGCTAGATGATAAAAGACAGAAGACAGATGACGGATGACAGATGACAGATGACAGATGACAGATGCCAGATGACAGATGACATATGACAGATGACAGATGACAGGTGATAGATGACAGATGACAGATGGCAAATGACAGATGACAAATGACAGATGAAAGATGACAGATGACGATGACACATGACAGATTACAGATGACAGATGATAGATAACATATGAAAGATGACAGATGACATATGACAGATGAGAGATGACACATGACAGATTACAGATAACAGATAATAGATGACATATGAAAGATGACAGATGACATATGACATATGACAGATGACCGATTGCAGATGACAGGTGACAGGTTACAGATGACAGATGACAGATGACAGATGACAGATGACAGATGACAGATGACAGATGACAGATGACAGATGACAGATGACAGATGACAGATGACAGATGACAGATAGCAGATGACAGATGACAAATGACAGAAGACAGATGACAGATGACAAACGACAAATGACAGATGACAGATGACAGATGACAGATGACAGATGACAGATGACAGATGACAGATGACAGATGACAGATGACAGATGACAGATGACAGATGACAGATGACAGATGACAGATGACAGATGACAGATGACAGATGACAGATGACAGATGACAGATGACAGATGACAGATGACAGATGACAGATGACAGATGACAGATGACAGATGACAGATGACAGATGACAGATGACAGATGACAGATGACAGATGACAGATGACAGATGACAGATAACAGATGACAGATGACAAAAGACAGAAGACAGATGACAGATGCCAGATGACAGATGATAGATGACAGATGACAGATTACAGATGCCAGATGACATATGACAGATGACAGATGACAGATGACAGATGATATATGACAGATGACAGATGGCCAATGGCAGATTACAGATGAGAGATGACAGATTACAGATGACAGATGACAGAAGATAGATGACAGATGACGGATGACAGATGACAGATGACAGATGACAGATGACAGATGACAGATGACAGATGACAGACCATAGATGACAGATGACAGATGACAGATGACAGATGACAGATGACAGATAACAGATGACAGATGACAAAAGACAGAAGACAGATGACAGATGCCAGATGACAGATGACAGATGACAGATGACAGATGACAGATGATATATGACAGATGACAGATGGCCAATGGCAGATGACAGATGACAGATGACAGATGACAGATGACACATGACAGATCACAGATGAGAGATGACAGATTACAGATGACAGATGACAGATGACAGATGACAGATGACAGATGACAGATGACAGATGACAGATGACAGATGACAGATGACAGATGACAGATGACAGATGACAGATGACAGATAACAGATGACAGATGACAAAAGACAGAAGACAGATGACAGATGCCAGATGACAGATGATAGATGACAGATAACAGATGACAAACGACAAATGACAGATGACAGATGACAGATGACAGATGACAGATGATATATGACAGATGACAGATGGCCAATGGCAGATGACAGATGACAGATGACAGATGACAGATGACATATGACAGATTACAGATGAGAGATGACAGATTACAGATGACAGATGACGGATGACAGATGACAGATGACAGATGACAGATGACAGATGACAGATGACAGATGACAGATGACAGACCATAGATGACAGATGACAGATGACAGATGACAGATAACAGATTACAGATGACAGATGACAGAAGATAGATGACAGATGACGGATGACAGATGACAGATGACAGATGACAGATGACAGATGACAGATGACAGACCATAGATGACAGATGACAGATGACAGATGACAGATGACAGATGACAGATGACAGATGACAGATGACAAAAGACAGAAGACAGATGACAGATGCCAGATGACAGATGATAGATGACAGATGACAGATGACAAACGACAAATGACAGATGACAGATGACAGATGACAGATGATATATGACAGATGACAGATGGCCAATGGCAGATGACAGATGACAGATGACAGATGACACATGACAGATTACAGATGAGAGATGACAGATTACAGATGACAGATGACAGATGACAGATGACAGATGACAGATGACAGATGACAGATGACAGATGACAGATGACAGATGACAGATGACAGATGACCGATGACAGATGACAGATGACAGATGACAGATAGCAGATGACAGATGACAAATGACAGAAGACAGATGACAGATGACAAACGACAAATGACAGTTGACAGATGACAGATGACAGATGACAGATGACAGATGACAGATGACAGATGACAGATGACAGATGACAGATGACAGATGACAGATGACAGATGACAGATGACAGATGACAGATGACAGATGACAGATGACAGATGACAGATGACAGATGACAGATGACAGATGACAGATGACAGATGACAGATGACAGATGACAGATGACAGATGACAGATGACAGATGACAGATGACAGATGACAGATGACAGATGACAGATGACAGATGACAGATGACAGATGACAGATGACAAATGACAGATGACAGATGACAGATGACAGATGACAGATGACAGATGACAGATGACAGATAACAGATGACAAAAGACAGAAGACAGATGACAGATGACAGATGACAGATGATAGATGACAGATGACAGGTGCCAGATGACATATGACAGATGACAGATGACAGATGACAGATGATATATGACAGATGACAGATGGCCAATGGCAGATGACAGATGACAGATGACCGATTGCAGATGACAGATGACAGGTGACAGATGACAGATGACAGATGACAGATGACAGATGACAGATGACAGATGACAGATGACAGATGACAGATGACAGATAGCAAATGACAGATGACAGATGACAGATGACAGATGACAGATAACAGATGACAGATGACAGATGACAGATGACAGATGACAGATGACAGATGACAGATGACAGATGACAGATGACAGATGACAGATGACAGATGACAGATGACAGATGACAGATGATAGATGACAGATGACAGATGACAGATTACAGATGAAAGATGACAGATGACAGATGACAAATGACAGATTACAGATGAAAGATGACAGATGACAGATGACAAATGACAGATGACAGATGACAGATGAGAGATGACAGATGGCAGATAACAGATGACAGATGACAGATGACAGATGACAGATGACAGATGACAGATGACAGATGACAGATGACAGATGACAGATGACAGATGACAGATGACAGATGACAGATGACAGATGACAGATGACAGATGACAGATGACAGATGACAGATGACAGATGAAAGATAACAGATGACAGATGACAGATGACAAATGACAGAAGGCAGATGACAGATGACCGATGACAGATGACAGATGACAGATGACAGATGACAGATGACAGTTGACAGATGACAGATGACAGATAACAGATGACAGATGACAAATGACAGAAGACAGATGACAGATGACAGATGACAGATGACAGATGACAGATGACAGATGACAGATAACAGATGACAGATGCTAGATGATAAAAGACAGAAGACAGATGACGGATGACAGATGACAGATGACAGATGACAGATGCCAGATGACAGATGACATATGACAGATGACAGATGACAGATGATAGATGACAGATGACAGATGGCAAATGACAGATGACAAATGACAGATGAAAGATGACAGATGACGATGACACATGACAGATTACAGATGACAGATGATAGATAACATATGAAAGATGACAGATGACATATGACAGATGAGAGATGACACATGACAGATTACAGATAACAGATAATAGATGACATATGAAAGATGACAGATGACATATGACAGATGACCGATTGCAGATGACAGATGACAGGTGACAGATGACCGATGACAGATGACAGATGACAGATGACAGATGACAGATAGCAGATGACAGATGACAAATGACAGAAGACAGATGACAGATGACAAACGACAAATGACAGATGACAGATGACAGATGACAGATGACAGATGACAGATAACAGATGACAGATGACAGATGACAGATGACTGATGACAGATGACAGATGACAGATGACAGATGACAGATGACAGATGACAGATGACAGATGACAGATGACAGATGACAGATGACAGATGACAGATGACAGATGACAGATGACAGATGACAGATGACAGATGACAGATGACAGATGACAGATAACAGATGACAGATGACAAAAGACAAAAGACAGATGACAGATGCCAGATGACAGATGATAGATGACAGATGACAGATTACAGATGCCAGATGACATATGACAGATGACAGATGACAGATGATATATGACAGATGACAGATGGCAGATGACAGATGACAGATGACAGATGACACATGACAGATTACAGATGAGAGATGACAGATTACAGATGACAGATGACAGAAGATAGATGACAGATGACGGATGACAGATGACAGATGACAGATGACAGATGACAGATGACAGATGACAGACCATAGATGACAGATGACAGATGACAGATGACAGATGACAGATGACAGATGACAGATGACAGATGACAGATGACAGATGACAGATGACAGATGACAGATGACAGATGACAGATGACAGATGACAGATGACAGATGACAGATGACAGATGACAGATGACAGATGACAGATGACAGATGACAGATGACAGATGACAGATGACAGATGACAGATGACAAAAGACAGAAGACAGATGACAGATGCCAGATGACAGATGATAGATGACAGATGACAGATGACAAACAACAAATGACAGATGACAGATGACAGATGACAGATGATATATGACAGATGACAGATGGCCAATGGCAGATGACAGATGACAGATGACAGATGACAGATGACACATGACACATGACAGATTACAGATGAGAGATGACAGATTACAGATGACAGATGACAGATGACAGATGACAGATGACAGATGACAGATGACAGATGACAGATGACAGATGACCGATGACAGATGACAGATGACAGATGACAGATAGCAGATGACAGATGACAGATGACAGATGACAGATGACAGATGACAGATGACAGATTACAGATGACAGATGACAGATGACAGATGACAGATGACAGATGACAGATGACAGATGACAGATGACAGATGACAGATGACAGATGACAGATGACAGATGACAGATGACAGATGACAGATGACAGATGACAGATGACAGATGACAGATGACAGATGACAGATGACAGATGACAGATGACAGATGACAGATGACAGATGACAGATGACAGATGACAGATGACAGATGACAGATGACAGATGACAGATGACAGATGACAGATGACAGATGACAGATGACAGATGACAGATGACAGATGACAGATGACAGATGACAGATGACAGATAACAGATGACAGATGACAAAAGACAGAAGACAGATGACAGATGACAGATGCCAGATGACAGATGATAGATGACAGATGACAGATGACAGGTGCCAGATGACATATGACAGATGACAGATGACAGATGACAGATGATATATGACAGATGACAGATGGCCAATGGCAGATGACAGATGACAGATGACCGATTGCAGATGACAGATGACAGGTGACAGATGACAGATGACAGATGACAGATGACAGATGACAGATGACAGATGACAGATGACAGATGACAGATGACAGATGACAGATGACAGATGACAGATGACAGATGACAGATGACAGATGACAGATGACAAATGACAGAAGACAGATGACAGATGACAAAAGACAGAAGACAGATGACAGATGCCAGATGACAGATGATAGATGGCAGATGACAGATGACAGATGTCAGATGACATATGACAGATGACAGATGACAGATGACAGATGATATATGACAGATGACAGATGACAGATGGCAGATGACAGATGACAGATGACAGAAGACAGGTGACAGATGACACATGACAGATTACAGATGAGAGATGACAGATTACAGATGACAGATGACAGATGATAGATGACAGATGACGGATGACAGATGACAGATGACAGATGACATATGGCAGATGACAGATGACACATGACAGATTACATATGACAAATGATAGATGACATATGAAAGACGACGGATGACAGATGACAGATGACAGATGACAGATGATATATGAAAGTTGACAGATGACATACGACATATGACAGATGACCGATTGCAGATGACAGATGACACATGACAGATTACAGATGAGAGATGACAGATGACAGATGACAGATGACAGATGACAGATGACAGATGACAGATGACAGATGACAGATGACAGATGACAGATGACAGATGACAGAAGACAGATGACAGATGACAGATGACAGATTACAGATGACAGATTACAGATGACAGATGACAGATGACAGATGACAGATGACAGATGACAGATGACAGATGACAGATGACCGATGACCGATGACAGATGACAGATGACAGATGACAGATGATAGATGACATATGAAAGTTGACAGATGACATATGACATATGACAGATGACAGATGACAGAAGACATATGACAGATGACAGATTACAGATGACAGATGACAGATGACAAATGACAGATGATAGATGACAAATGACAGAAGACAGATGACACATGACAGATGACAGATGACAAATGACAGATGACAGATGACAGAAGACAGATGGCAGATGACAAATGACAGAGGACAGATGAGAGATGACAGATGACAGATGACAGATGACAGATGACAGATGACAGATGACAGATGACAGAAGACAGATGACAGATGACAGATGACAGATTACAGATGACAGATGACAGATGACAGATGACAGATGACAGATGACAGATGACAGATGACAGATGACAGATGACAGATGACAGATGACAGATGACAGATGACAGATGACAGATGACAGATAACAGATGACAGATGACAGATGACAGATGACAAATGACAGATGACAGATGACAGAAGACAGATGACAGATGACAGATGACAGATTACAGATGACAGATGACAAATGACAGATGACAGATGAGAGATGACAGATGACAGATGACAGATGATAGATGACATATGAAAGTTGACAGATGACATATGACAGATGACAGATGACAGAAGACAGATGACAGATGACAGATTACAGATGACAGATGACAAATGACAGATGACAGATGACAAATGACAGAAGACAGATGACAGATGACAGATGACAGATGACAGATGACAGATGACAAATGACAGATGACAGAAGACAGATGGCAGATGACAAATGACAGAGGACAGATGAGAGATGACAGATGACAGATGACAGATGACAGATGACAGATGACAGATGACAGATGACAGATGACAGATGACAGATGACAGATGACAGATGACAGATGACAGATGACAGATGACAGATGACAGAAGACAGATGACAGATGACAGATGACAGATTACAGATGACAGATGACAGATGACAGATGACAGATGACAGATGACAGATGACAGATGACAGATGACAGATGACAGATAACAGATGACAGATGACAGATGACAAATGATAGAAGACAGATGACAGATGACAGATGACAGATGATAGATGACAGATGACAGATGACAGATGACAGATGACAGATGACAGATGACAGATGACAGATGACAGATGACAGATGACAGATGACAGATGACAGATGACAGATGACAGATGACAGATGACAGATGACAGATGACAGATGACAGATGACAGATGACTGATGACAGATGACAGATGACAGATGACAGATGACAGATGGCAGATGACAGATGACAGGTGACAGATGACAGATGACAGATGACAGATGACAGATGACAGATGATAGATGACAGATGACAGATGACAGATGACAGATGACAGATGACGGATGACAGATGACAGATGACAGATGACAGATGACAGATTACAGATGAAAGATGACAGATGACAGATGACAGATGACAGATGACAGATGACAGATGACAGATGACAGATGACAGATGACAGATGACAGATGACAGATGACGGATGACAGATAACAGATGATAGATGACAGATGACAGATGGCAAATGACAGATGACAAATGACAGGTGACAGATGACAGATGACAGATGACAGATGACAGATGACAGATGATAGATGACAGATGACATATGACAGATGACAGATGACAGGTGATAGATGACAGATGACAGATGACAGATGACAGATGACAGATGACAGATGACAGATGACAGATGACAGTTGACAGATGACAGATGACAGATGACAGATAACAGATGACAGATGACAAATGACAGAAGACAGATGACAGATGACAGATGACAGATGACAGATAACAGATGACAGATGCTAGATGATAAAAGACAGAAGACAGATGACGGATGACAGATGACAGATGACAGATGACAGATGCCAGATGACAGATGACATATGACAGATGACAGATGACAGGTGATAGATGACAGATGACAGATGGCAAATGACAGATGACAAATGACAGATGAAAGATGACAGATGACGATGACACATGACAGATTACAGATGACAGATGATAGATAACATATGAAAGATGACAGATGACATATGACAGATGAGAGATGACACATGACAGATTACAGATAACAGATAATAGATGACATATGAAAGATGACAGATGACATATGACATATGACAGATGACCGATTGCAGATGACAGGTGACAGGTTACAGATGACAGATGACAGATGACAGATGACAGATGACAGATGACAGATGACAGATGACAGATGACAGATGACAGATGACAGATGACAGATGACAGATGACAGATAGCAGATGACAGATGACAAATGACAGAAGACAGATGACAGATGACAAACGACAAATGACAGATGACAGATGACAGATGACAGATGACAGATGACAGATGACAGATGACAGATGACAGATGACAGATGACAGATGACAGATGACAGATG
Organism: Condylostylus longicornis; assembly: GCF_029603195.1. Taxonomy (NCBI): domain Eukaryota; kingdom Metazoa; phylum Arthropoda; class Insecta; order Diptera; family Dolichopodidae; genus Condylostylus; species Condylostylus longicornis. The sequence goes on from NW_026578187.1 coordinate 1,594,809, forward strand.
ACAGATGACAGATGACAGATGACAGATGACAGATGACAGATGACAGATGACAGATGACAGATGACAGATGACAGATGACAGATGACAGATGACAGATGACAGATGACAGATGACAGATGACAGATGACAGATGACAGATGACAGATGACAGATGACAGATGACAGATGACAGATAACAGATGACAGATGACAAAAGACAGAAGACAGAAGACAGATGACAGATGCCAGATGACAGATGATAGATGACAGATGACAGATTACAGATGCCAGATGACATATGACAGATGACAGATGACAGATGACAGATGATATATGACAGATGACAGATGGCCAATGGCAGATTACAGATGAGAGATGACAGATTACAGATGACAGATGACAGAAGATAGATGACAGATGACGGATGACAGATGACAGATGACAGATGACAGATGACAGATGACAGATGACAGACCATAGATGACAGATGACAGATGACAGATGACAGATGACAGATGACAGATAACAGATGACAGATGACAAAAGACAGAAGACAGATGACAGATGCCAGATGACAGATGACAGATGACAGATGACAGATGACAGATGATATATGACAGATGACAGATGGCCAATGGCAGATGACAGATGACAGATGACAGATGACAGATGACACATGACAGATCACAGATGAGAGATGACAGATTACAGATGACAGATGACAGATGACAGATGACAGATGACAGATGACAGATGACAGATGACAGATGACAGATGACAGATGACAGATGACAGATGACAGATGACAGATGACAGATAACAGATGACAGATGACAAAAGACAGAAGACAGATGACAGATGCCAGATGACAGATGATAGATGACAGATAACAGATGACAAACGACAAATGACAGATGACAGATGACAGATGACAGATGACAGATGATATATGACAGATGACAGATGGCCAATGGCAGATGACAGATGACAGATGACAGATGACAGATGACACATGACAGATTACAGATGAGAGATGACAGATTACAGATGACAGATGACGGATGACAGATGACAGATGACAGATGACAGATGACAGATGACAGATGACAGATGACAGATGACAGACCATAGATGACAGATGACAGATGACAGATGACAGATAACAGATTACAGATGACAGATGACAGAAGATAGATGACAGATGACGGATGACAGATGACAGATGACAGATGACAGATGACAGATGACAGATGACAGACCATAGATGACAGATGACAGATGACAGATGACAGATGACAGATGACAGATGACAGATGACAGATGACAAAAGACAGAAGACAGATGACAGATGCCAGATGACAGATGATAGATGACAGATGACAGATGACAAACGACAAATGACAGATGACAGATGACAGATGACAGATGATATATGACAGATGACAGATGGCCAATGGCAGATGACAGATGACAGATGACAGATGACACATGACAGATTACAGATGAGAGATGACAGATTACAGATGACAGATGACAGATGACAGATGACAGATGACAGATGACAGATGACAGATGACAGATGACAGATGACAGATGACAGATGACAGATGACCGATGACAGATGACAGATGACAGATGACAGATAGCAGATGACAGATGACAAATGACAGAAGACAGATGACAGATGACAAACGACAAATGACAGTTGACAGATGACAGATGACAGATGACAGATGACAGATGACAGATGACAGATGACAGATGACAGATGACAGATGACAGATGACAGATGACAGATGACAGATGACAGATGACAGATGACAGATGACAGATGACAGATGACAGATGACAGATGACAGATGACAGATGACAGATGACAGATGACAGATGACAGATGACAGATGACAGATGACAGATGACAGATGACAGATGACAGATGACAGATGACAGATGACAGATGACAGATGACAGATGACAGATGACAGATGACAGATGACAGATGACAGATGACAGATGACAAATGACAGATGACAGATGACAGATGACAGATGACAGATGACAGATGACAGATGACAGATGACAGATAACAGATGACAAAAGACAGAAGACAGATGACAGATGACAGATGACAGATGATAGATGACAGATGACAGATGACAGGTGCCAGATGACATATGACAGATGACAGATGACAGATGACAGATGATATATGACAGATGACAGATGGCCAATGGCAGATGACAGATGACAGATGACCGATTGCAGATGACAGATGACAGGTGACAGATGACAGATGACAGATGACAGATGACAGATGACAGATGACAGATGACAGATGACAGATGACAGATGACAGATAGCAAATGACAGATGACAGATGACAGATGACAGATGACAGATAACAGATGACAGATGACAGATGACAGATGACAGATGACAGATGACAGATGACAGATGACAGATGACAGATGACAGATGACAGATGACAGATGACAGATGACAGATGACAGATGATAGATGACAGATGACAGATGACAGATTACAGATGAAAGATGACAGATGACAGATGACAAATGACAGATTACAGATGAAAGATGACAGATGACAGATGACAGATGACAAATGACAGATGACAGATGACAGATGAGAGATGACAGATGGCAGATAACAGATGACAGATGACAGATGACAGATGACAGATGACAGATGACAGATGACAGATGACAGATGACAGATGACAGATGACAGATGACAGATGACAGATGACAGATGACAGATGACAGATGACAGATGACAGATGACAGATGACAGATGAAAGATAACAGATGACAGATGACAGATGACAAATGACAGAAGACAGATGACAGATGACCGATGACAGATGACAGATGACAGATGACAGATGACAGATGACAGTTGACAGATGACAGATGACAGATAACAGATGACAGATGACAAATGACAGAAGACAGATGACAGATGACAGATGACAGATGACAGATGACAGATGACAGATGACAGATAACAGATGACAGATGCTAGATGATAAAAGACAGAAGACAGATGACGGATGACAGATGACAGATGACAGATGACAGATGCCAGATGACAGATGACATATGACAGATGACAGATGACAGATGATAGATGACAGATGACAGATGGCAAATGACAGATGACAAATGACAGATGAAAGATGACAGATGACGATGACACATGACAGATTACAGATGACAGATGATAGATAACATATGAAAGATGACAGATGACATATGACAGATGAGAGATGACACATGACAGATTACAGATAACAGATAATAGATGACATATGAAAGATGACAGATGACATATGACAGATGACCGATTGCAGATGACAGATGACAGGTGACAGATGACCGATGACAGATGACAGATGACAGATGACAGATGACAGATAGCAGATGACAGATGACAAATGACAGAAGACAGATGACAGATGACAAACGACAAATGACAGATGACAGATGACAGATGACAGATGACAGATGACAGATAACAGATGACAGATGACAGATGACAGATGACTGATGACAGATGACAGATGACAGATGACAGATGACAGATGACAGATGACAGATGACAGATGACAGATGACAGATGACAGATGACAGATGACAGATGACAGATGACAGATGACAGATGACAGATGACAGATGACAGATGACAGATGACAGATGACAGATGACAGATGACAGATAACAGATGACAGATGACAAAAGACAAAAGACAGATGACAGATGCCAGATGACAGATGATAGATGACAGATGACAGATTACAGATGCCAGATGACATATGACAGATGACAGATGACAGATGATATATGACAGATGACAGATGGCAGATGACAGATGACAGATGACAGATGACACATGACAGATTACAGATGAGAGATGACAGATTACAGATGACAGATGACAGAAGATAGATGACAGATGACGGATGACAGATGACAGATGACAGATGACAGATGACAGATGACAGATGACAGACCATAGATGACAGATGACAGATGACAGATGACAGATGACAGATGACAGATGACAGATGACAGATGACAGATGACAGATGACAGATGACAGATGACAGATGACAGATGACAGATGACAGATGACAGATGACAGATGACAGATGACAGATGACAGATGACAGATGACAGATGACAGATGACAAAAGACAGAAGACAGATGACAGATGCCAGATGACAGATGATAGATGACAGATGACAGATGACAAACAACAAATGACAGATGACAGATGACAGATGACAGATGATATATGACAGATGACAGATGGCCAATGGCAGATGACAGATGACAGATGACAGATGACAGATGACACATGACACATGACAGATTACAGATGAGAGATGACAGATTACAGATGACAGATGACAGATGACAGATGACAGATGACAGATGACAGATGACAGATGACAGATGACAGATGACCGATGACAGATGACAGATGAGAGATGACAGATAGCAGATGACAGATGACAGATGACAGATGACAGATGACAGATGACAGATGACAGATTACAGATGACAGATGACAGATGACAGATGACAGATGACAGATGACAGATGACAGATGACAGATGACAGATGACAGATGACAGATGACAGATGACAGATGACAGATGACAGATGACAGATGACAGATGACAGATGACAGATGACAGATGACAGATGACAGATGACAGATGACAGATGACAGATGACAGATGACAGATGACAGATGACAGATGACAGATGACAGATGACAGATGACAGATGACAGATGACAGATGACAGATGACAGATGACAGATGACAGATAACAGATGACAGATGACAAAAGACAGAAGACAGATGACAGATGACAGATGCCAGATGACAGATGATAGATGACAGATGACAGATGACAGGTGCCAGATGACATATGACAGATGACAGATGACAGATGACAGATGATATATGACAGATGACAGATGGCCAATGGCAGATGACAGATGACAGATGACCGATTGCAGATGACAGATGACAGGTGACAGATGACAGATGACAGATGACAGATGACAGATGACAGATGACAGATGACAGATGACAGATGACAGATGACAGATGACAGATGACAGATGACAGATGACAGATGACAGATGACAAATGACAGAAGACAGATGACAGATGACAAAAGACAGAAGACAGATGACAGATGCCAGATGACAGATGATAGATGGCAGATGACAGATGACAGATGTCAGATGACATATGACAGATGACAGATGACAGATGACAGATGATATATGACAGATGACAGATGGCCAATGGCAGATGACAGATGACAGATGACAGAAGACAGGTGACAGATGACACATGACAGATTACAGATGAGAGATGACAGATTACAGATGACAGATGACAGATGATAGATGACAGATGACGGATGACAGATGACAGATGACAGATGACAGATGACATATGGCAGATGACAGATGACACATGACAGATTACATATGACAAATGATAGATGACATATGAAAGACGACGGATGACAGATGACAGATGACAGATGACAGATGATATATGAAAGTTGACAGATGACATACGACATATGACAGATGACCGATTGCAGATGACAGATGACACATGACAGATTACAGATGAGAGATGACAGATGACAGATGACAGATGACAGATGACAGATGACAGATGACAGATGACAGATGACAGATGACAGATGACAGATGACAGATGACAGAAGACAGATGACAGATGACAGATGACAGATTACAGATGACAGATTACAGATGACAGATGACAGATGACAGATGACAGATGACAGATGACAGATGACAGATGACCGATGACCGATGACAGATGACAGATGACAGATGACAGATGATAGATGACATATGAAAGTTGACAGATGACATATGACATATGACAGATGACAGATGACAGAAGACATATGACAGATGACAGATTACAGATGACAGATGACAGATGACAAATGACAGATGATAGATGACAAATGACAGAAGACAGATGACACATGACAGATGACAGATGACAAATGACAGATGACAGATGACAGAAGACAGATGGCAGATGACAAATGACAGAGGACAGATGAGAGATGACAGATGACAGATGACAGATGACAGATGACAGATGACAGATGACAGATGACAGAAGACAGATGACAGATGACAGATGACAGATTACAGATGACAGATGACAGATGACAGATGACAGATGACAGATGACAGATGACAGATGACAGATGACAGATGACAGATGACAGATGACAGATGACAGATGACAGATGACAGATGACAGATGACAGATAACAGATGACAGATGACAGATGACAGATGACAAATGACAGATGACAGATGACAGAAGACAGATGACAGATGACAGATGACAGATTACAGATGACAGATGACAAATGACAGATGACAGATGAGAGATGACAGATGACAGATGACAGATGATAGATGACATATGAAAGTTGACAGATGACATATGACAGATGACAGATGACAGAAGACAGATGACAGATGACAGATTACAGATGACAGATGACAAGTGACAGATGACAGATGACAAATGACAGAAGACAGATGACAGATGACAGATGACAGATGACAGATGACAGATGACAAATGACAGATGACAGAAGACAGATGGCAGATGACAAATGACAGAGGACAGATGAGAGATGACAGATGACAGATGACAGATGACAGATGACAGATGACAGATGACAGATGACAGATGACAGATGACAGATTACAGATGACAGATGACAGATGACAGATGACAGATGACAGATGACAGATGACAGATGACAGAAGACAGATGACAGATGACAGATGACAGATTACAGATGACAGATGACAGATGACAGATGACAGATGACAGATGACAGATGACAGATGACAGATGACAGATGACAGATGACAGATAACAGATGACAGATGACAAATGATAGAAGACAGATGACAGATGACAGATGACAGATGATAGATGACATATGAAAGTTGACAGATGACATATGACATATGACAGATGACAGATGACAGATGACAGAAGACAGATGACAGATGACAGATGACAGATGGCAGATTACAGATGACAGATGACAAATGACAGATGACAGATGACAGATGACAGATGACACATGACAAATGACAAAGGACAAATGACAGAAGACAGATGACAGATGACAGATGACAGATGAAAGACGACAGATGACAGAAGACAGATGACAAATGACAGATGAAAGATGACAGATGACAGAAGACAGATGACAGATGACAGATGAGAGATTACAGATGACAGATGACAGATGACAGATGACAGATGACAGATGACAGATGACAGATGACAGATGACAGATGACAGCAGACAGATGACAGATGACAGATGACAGATGACAGATGATAGATGACATATGAAAGTTGACAGATGACATATGACATATGACAGATGACCGATTGCAGATGACAGATGACACGTAACAGATTACAGATGAGCGATGACAGATGACAGATGACAGATGGCAAATGACAGATGACAAATGACAGATGACAAATGACAGATGACAGGTGACAGATAACAGATGACAGATGACAAAAAACTGAAGACAAATGACAGATGACAAATGACAGAAGACAGATGACAGATGATATATGACAGATGACAGATGACAGATGACAGATGACAGATGACAGATGACAGAGAACAGATGACAGATAACAGATGAAATATGACAGATGACAGATGACAGATGACAGATAGCAGATGACAGATGACAAATGACAGAAGACAGATGACAGATGACAGATGACAGATGACAGATGACAGATGACAGATAACAGATGACAGATAACAGATGACAGATGATAAAAGACAGAAGACAGATGACAGATGACAGATGACAGATGACAGATGACAGATGACAGATGACAGATGCCAGATGACAGATGACATATGACAGATGACAGATGACATATGACAGATGACAAATGACACATGACAGATTACAGATGACAGATGATAGATGACATATGAAAGATGACAGATGACATATGACAGATGACCGATTGCAGATGACAGATGACAGGTGACAGATGACAGATGACAGATGACAGATGACAGATGACAAATGACAGATGTCAGATGACAGATGACAGATGACAGATGACAGATGACAGATGACAGATGACAGATGACAGATGACAGATGGCAGATGACAGATGACAGGTTACAGATGACAGATGACAGATGACAGATGACAGATGACAGATGATAGATGACAGATGACAGATGACAGATGACAGATGACAGATGACGGATGACAGATGACAGATGACAGATGACAGATGACAGATGACAGATGACAGATGACAGATGACAGATGACAGATGACAGATGACAGATGACAGATGACAGATGACAGATGACAGATGACAGATGACAGATGACAGATGACAGATGACAGATGTCAGATGACAGATGACAGATAACAGATGACAGATGACAAAAGACAGAAGACAGATGACAGATGACAGATGACAGATGACAGATGACAGATGACAGATGACAGATGACAGATGACAGATGACAGATTACAGATGACAGATGATAGACGACAGATGACAGATGGCAAATGACAGATGACAAAAGACAGATGACAGATGACAGAAGACAGATGACAGATGACAGATGACAGATGACATACGACAGATGACAACTGACAGAAGACAGATGACATATGACAGATGACAGATGCCTGGTGGCAGATGATAAATGATAATTGACATATGACATACGAAAAATGACAGATGACATATGACACATGACAAATGACAGATGATAGATAACATATGAAAGATGACAGATGACTGATAACACATGACAGATTACAGATGACAGATGATAGATGACATATGAAAGATGACTGATTACATATGACATATGACAGATGACACATGACAGATTACAGATGAGAGATGACAGATTACAGATGACAGATGACAGATGACAAATGACAGATGACAGATGACAGATGACGGACGACAGATGACAGATGACAGATGACAGATAACAGATGACAGATGACAGATGACAGACCACAGATGACAGATGATGGATGCCAGTTGACAGACGACATATGACAGATGACAGATGACAGACGATATATGACAGATGACAGATGGCCAATGGCAGATGACAGATGACAGATGGCAGATGACAGATGACAGATGACAGACCACAGATGACAGATGACAGATGACAGATGACAGATGACGGATGACAGATGACAGATGACAGATGACAGATGATAGATGACAGATGACAGATGACAGATGGCAAATGACAGATGAAAAATGACAGATGACAGATGACAGAAGACAGATGACAGATGACAGATGACAGATTACAGATGACAGATGACAGATGACAGATGACAGATGACGGATGACAGATGACAGATGACAGACCACAGATGACAGATGACAGATGACAGATGACAGATGACAGATGACGGATGACAGATGAAAAATGACAGAAGACAGATGATAGATGACAGATGACAGATGACAGATGGCAAATGACAGATGACAGATGACATATGACAGATGACAAATGACAGAAGACAGATGACATATGACAGATGACAGATGCCTGATTGCAGATGATAAATGATAATTGACATATGACATACGACAAATGACAGATGACATATGACACATGACAAATGACAGATGATAGATGACATATGAAAGATGATAGATGACATATGACATATAACAGATGACCAATTGCAGATGACATATGACACATGACAGATTACAGATGAGAGATGACAGATGACAGATTAAAGATGACAAATAACAGATGAAAGATGACAGATGACACATGACATATTACAGATGACAGATGATAGATGACATATAAAAGATGACAGATGACATATGACAGATGACCGATTGCAGATGACAGATGACACATGACAGATTACAGATGAAAGATGACAGATGACAGATGACAGATGACAGATGACAGATGACAGATGACAGATGACAGATGACAGATGGCAGATAACAGATGACAGATGACAGATGACAGATGACAGATGGCAGATGACAGATGGCAGATGACAGATGACAGATGACAGATGACAGATGACAGATGACAGATGACAGATGACAGATGACAGATAACAGATGACAGATGACAGATGACAGATGACAGATGACAGATGACAGATGACAGATGACGGATGACAGATAACAGATGATAGATGACAGATGACAGATGGCAAATGACAGATGACAAATGACAGATGACAGATGACATATGAAAAAAGACAGAAGACAGATGACAGATGACAGATGACAGATGACAGATGACAGATGACAGATAACAGATGACAGATGACAGATGACAGATGACAGATGACAGATGACAGATGACAGATGACAGATGACAGATGACAGATGACAGATGACAGATGACAGATAACAGATGACAGATGACAGATGACAGATGACAGATGACAGATGACAGATGACAGATGACAGATGACAGATGACAGATGACAGATGACAGATGACAGATGACAGATGACAGATAACAGATGATAGATGACAGATGACAGATGGCAAATGACAGATGACAAATGACAGATGACAGATGAGAATGACAGATGACATATGAAAAAAGACAGAAGACAGATGACAGATGACAGATGATAGATGACAGATGACAAATGACAGATGACAGATAACAGATGACAGATGACAGATGAGAGATGACAGATGACAAATGATAGAAGACAGATGACAGATGACAGATGACAGATGAGAGATGACAGATGACAGATAACAGATGATAGATAACAGATGACAGATGGCAAATGGCAGATGACAAATGACAGATGACAGATGACAAATGACAGATGACAGATGACAAATGGCAGATGACAGATGACAGATGACAGATGACAGATGACAGATGACAGATGACAGATGACAGATGACAGATGACAGATGACAGATGACAGATGACAGATAACAGATGACAGATGACAGATGAAAAAAGACAGAAGACAGATGACAGATGACAGATGACAGATGACAGATGACAGATGACAGATAACAGATGACAGATGACAGATGACAGATGACAGATGACAGATGACAGATGACAGATGACAGATGACAGATGACAGATGACAGATGACAGATGACAGATGACAGATAACAGATGACAGATGACAGATGACAGATGACAGATGACAGATGACAGATGACAGATGACAGATGACAGATGACAGATGACAGATGACAGATGATAGATGACATATAAAAGATGACAGATGACATATGACAGATGACCGATTGCAGATGACAGATGACACATGACAGATTACAGATGAAAGATGACAGATGACAGATGACAGATGACAGATGACAGATGACAGATGACAGATGACAGATGACACATGACATATTACAGATGACAGATGATAGATGACATATAAAAGATGACAGATGACATATGACAGATGACCGATTGCAGATGACAGATGACACATGACAGATTACAGATGAAAGATGACAGATGACAGATGACAGATGACAGATGACAGATGACAGATAACAGATGACAGATGACAGATGACAGATAACAGATGACAGATGACAGATGACAGATGACAGATGACAGATGACAGATGACAGATGACGGATGACAGATAACAGATGATAGATGACAGATGACAGATGGCAAATGACAGATGACAAATGACAGATGACAGATGACATATGAAAAAAGACAGAAGACAGATGACAGATGACAGATGACAGATGACAGATGACAGATGACAGATAACAGATGACAGATGACAGATGACAGATGACAGATGACAGATGACAGATGACAGATGACAGATGACAGATGACAGATGACAGATGACAGATGACAGATGACAAATAACAGATGACAGATGACAGATGACAGATGACAGATGACAGATGACAGATGACAGATGACAGATGACAGATGACAGATGACAGATAACAGATGATAGATGACAGATGACAGATGGCAAATGACAGATGACAAATGACAGATGACAGATGAGAATGACAGATGACATATGAAAAAAGACAGAAGACAGATGACAGATGACAGATGATAGATGACAGATGACAAATGACAGATGACAGATAACAGATGACAGATGACAGATGAGAGATGACAGATGACAAATGATAGAAGACAGATGACAGATGACAGATGACAGATGAGAGATGACAGATGACAGATAACAGATGATAGATAACAGATGACAGATGGCAAATGGCAGATGACAAATGACAGATGACAGATGACAAATGACAGATGACAGATGACAAATGGCAGATGACAGATGACAGATGACAGATGACAGATGACAGATGACAGATGACAGATGACAGATGACAGATGACAGATGACAGATGACAGATAACAGATGACAGATGACAGATGACAGATGACAAATGACAGAAGACAGATGACAGATGACAGATGACAGATGACAGATGACAGATGACAGATGATAGATGACATATGAAAGTTGACAGATGACAGATAACAGATGACAGATGACAGATGACAGATGACAGATGGCAGATGACAGATGGCAGATGACAGATGACAGATGACAGATAACAGATGATAGATGACAGATGGCAAATGACAGATGACAAATGACAGATGACAGATGACAAATGACAGATGACATATGAAAAAAGACAGAAGACAGATGACAGATGACAGATGACAGATAACAGATGACAGATGACAGATGACAGATAACAGATGACAGATGGCAGATGACAGATGACAGAGGGCAGACGACAGATGACAGATGACAGATGACAGATGACAGATAACAGTTGATAGATGACAGATGACAGATGACAGATGACATATGAAAGTTGACAGATGACATATGACAAATGACAGATGACATATGAAAAAAGACAGAAGACAGATGACAGGTGACAGATGACAGATGACAGATGACAGATGACCGATGGCAGATGACAGATGACAGATGACAGATGACAGATGTCATATGACAGATGACAGATGACAGATGACAAATGACAGAAGACAGATGACAGATGACAGATGACAGATGACAGATGACAGATGACAGATGATAGATGACATATGACAGATGACAGATGACAGATGACAGATGACAGATGACAGATGACAGATAACAGATGATAGATGACAGATGACAGGTGGCAAATGACAGATGACAAATGACAGATGACAGATGAGAATGACAGATGACATATGAAAAAAGACAGAAGACAGATGACAGATGACAGATGACAGATGTCATATGACAGATGACAGATGACAGATGACAAATGACAGAAGACAGATGACAGATGACAAATGACAGATGACAGATAACAGATGACAGATGACAGATGAGAGATGACAGATGACAAATGATAGAAGACAGATGACAGATGACAGATGACAGATGACAGATGACAAATGATAGAAGACAGATGACAGATGACAGATGAGAGATGACAGATGACAGATAACAGATGATAGATAACAGATGACAGATGGCAAATGGCAGATGACAGATGACAGATGACAGATGACAGATGTCATATGACAGATGACAGATGACAGATGACAAATGACAGAAGACAGATGACAGATGACAGATGACAGATGACAGATGACAGATGATAGATGACATATGAAAGTTGACAGATGACATATGACAAATGACAGATGACCGATTGCAGATGACAGATGACACATGACAGATTACAGATGAGAGATGACAGATGACAGATGACAGATGACAGATGACAGATGACAGATGACAGATGACAGATGACAGATAACAGATGACAGATGACAGATGACAGATGGCAGATGACAGATGGCAGATGACAGATGACAGATGACAGATGACAGATAACAGATGATAGATGACAGATGACAGATGGCAAATGACAGATGACAAATGACAAATGACAGATGACATATGAAAAAAGACAGAAGACAGATGACAGATGACAGATGACAGATAACAGATGACAGATGACAGATGACAGATAACAGATGACAGATGGCAGATGACAGATGACAGAGGGCAGACGACAGATGACAGATGACAGATGACAGATGACAGATAACAGTTGATAGATGACAGATGACAGATGGCAAATGACAGATGACAAATGACAGATGACAGTTGACAAATGACAGATGACATATGAAAAAAGACAGAAGACAGATGACAGATGACAGAAGACAGATGACAGATGACAGATGACAGATGACAGATGACAGGTGACAGATGACAGATGACAGATGACAGATGGCAGATGACAGATGATAGATGACAGATGACAGATGACAGATGACAGATGACAGATGACAGATGACAGATGACAGATGACAGATGACAGATGACAGATGACAGATGACAGATGACAGATGACAGATGACAGATGACAGATGACAGATGACAGATGACAGATGACAGATGACAGATGACAGATGACAGATGACAGATGACAAATGACAGATGATAGATGACAGATGACAGATGACAGATGACAAAAGACAGAAGGCAGATGACAGATGACAGATGACAGATGACAGATGACAGATGACAGATGACAGATGACAGATGACAGATGACAGATAACAGATGACAGATGACAGATGACAGATAACAGATGACAGATGGCAGATGACAGAGGGCAGACGACAGATGACAGATGACAGATGACAGATCACAGATAACAGTTGATAGATGACAGATGACAGATGGCAAATGACAGATGACAAATGACAGATGACAGTTGACAAATGACAGATGACATATGAAAAAAGACAGAAGACAGATGACAGATGACAGAAGACAGATGACAGATGACAGATGACAGATGACAGATGACAGATGACAGATGATAGATGACAGATGACAGATGACAGATGACAGATGACAGATGACAGATGACAGATGACAGATGACAGATGACAGATGACAGATGACAGATGACAGATAACAGATGATAGATGACAGATGACAGATGGCAAATGACAGATGACAAATGACAAATGACAGATGACATATGAAAAAAGACAGAAGACAGAAGACAGATGACAGATGACAGATGACAGATGACAGATAACAGATGACAGATGACAGATAACAGATGACAGATGGCAGATGACAGATGACAGAGGGCAGACGACAGATGACAGAGGGCAGACGACAGATGACAGATGACAGATGACAGATGACAGATAACAGTTGATAGATGACAGATGACAGATGACAGATGACAGATGACATATGAAAGTTGACAGATGACATATGACAAATGACAGATGACATATGAAAAAAGACAGAAGACAGATGACAGATGACAGATGACAGATGACAGATGACAGATGACAGATGACAGAGGGCAGACGACAGATGACAGATGACAGATGACAGATGACAGATAACAGTTGATAGATGACAGATGACAGATGACAGATGACAGATGACATATGAAAGTTGACAGATGACATATGACAAATGACAGATGACATATGAAAAAAGACAGAAGACAGATGACAGATGACAGGTGACAGATGACAGATGACAGATGACAGATGACCGATGGCAGATGACAGATGACAGATGACAGATGACAGATGTCATATGACAGATGACAGATGACAGATGACAAATGACAGAAGACAGATGACAGATGACAGATGACAGATGACAGATGACAGATGACAGATGATAGATGACATATGACAGATGACAGATGACAGATGACAGATGACAGATGACAGATGACAGATAACAGATGATAGATGACAGATGACAGGTGGCAAATGACAGATGACAAATGACAGATGACAGATGAGAATGACAGATGACATATGAAAAAAGACAGAAGACAGATGACAGATGACAGATGACAGATGACAGATGACAAATGACAGATGACAGATAACAGATGACAGATGACAGATGAGAGATGACAGATGACAAATGATAGAAGACAGATGACAGATGACAGATGACAGATGACAGATGACAAATGATAGAAGACAGATGACAGATGACAGATGAGAGATGACAGATGACAGATAACAGATGATAGATAACAGATGACAGATGGCAAATGGCAGATGACAGATGACAGATGACAGATGACAGATGTCATATGACAGATGACAGATGACAGATGACAAATGACAGAAGACAGATGACAGATGACAGATGACAGATGACAGATGACAGATGATAGATGACATATGAAAGTTGACAGATGACATATGACAAATGACAGATGACCGATTGCAGATGACAGATGACACATGACAGATTACAGATGAGAGATGACAGATGACAGATGACAGATGACAGATGACAGATGACAGATGACAGATGACAGATAACAGATGACAGATGACAGATGACAGATGGCAGATGACAGATGGCAGATGACAGATGACAGATGACAGATGACAGATAACAGATGATAGATGACAGATGACAGATGGCAAATGACAGATGACAAATGACAAATGACAGATGACATATGAAAAAAGACAGAAGACAGATGACAGATGACAGATGACAGATAACAGATGACAGATGACAGATGACAGATAACAGATGACAGATGGCAGATGACAGATGACAGAGGGCAGACGACAGATGACAGATGACAGATGACAGATGACAGATAACAGTTGATAGATGACAGATGACAGATGGCAAATGACAGATGACAAATGACAGATGACAGTTGACAAATGACAGATGACATATGAAAAAAGACAGAAGACAGATGACAGATGACAGAAGACAGATGACAGATGACAGATGACAGATGACAGATGACAGGTGACAGATGACAGATGACAGATGACAGATGGCAGATGACAGATGATAGATGACAGATGACAGATGACAGATGACAGATGACAGATGACAGATGACAGATGACAGATGACAGATGACAGATGACAGATGACAGATGACAGATGACAGATGACAGATGACAGATGACAGATGACAGATGACAGATGACAGATGACAGATGACAGATGACAGATGACAGATGACAGATGACAGATGACAGATGACAGATGACAAATGACAGATGATAGATGACAGATGACAGATGACAGATGACAAAAGACAGAAGGCAGATGACAGATGACAGATGACAGATGACAGATGACAGATGACAGATGACAGATGACAGATGACAGATGACAGATGACAGATGACAGATAACAGATGACAGATGACAGATGACAGATAACAGATGACAGATGGCAGATGACAGATGACAGAGGGCAGACGACAGATGACAGATGACAGATGACAGATCACAGATAACAGTTGATAGATGACAGATGACAGATGGCAAATGACAGATGACAAATGACAGATGACAGTTGACAAATGACAGATGACATATGAAAAAAGACAGAAGACAGATGACAGATGACAGAAGACAGATGACAGATGACAGATGACAGATGACAGATGACAGATGACAGATGATAGATGACAGATGACAGATGACAGATGACAGATGACAGATGACAGATGACAGATGACAGATGACAGATGACAGATGACAGATGACAGATAACAGATGATAGATGACAGATGACAGATGGCAAATGACAGATGACAAATGACAAATGACAGATGACATATGAAAAAAGACAGAAGACAGAAGACAGATGACAGATGACAGATGACAGATGACAGATAACAGATGACAGATGGCAGATGACAGATGACAGAGGGCAGACGACAGATGACAGATGACAGATGACAGATGACAGATGACAGATAACAGTTGATAGATGACAGATGACAGATGGCAAATGACAGATGACAAATGACAGATGACAGTTGACAAATGACAGATGACATATGACAAATGGCAGATGACAGATGACAGATGACAGATGACAGATGACAGATGACAGGTGACAGATGACAGATGACAGATGACAGATGACAGATGACAGATGACAGATAACAGATGACAGATGACAGATGACAGATGACAGATGACAAATGACAGAAGACAGATGACAGATGACAGATGACAGATGACAGATGACAGATGACAGATGATAGATGACATATGAAAGTTGACAGATGACAGATAACAGATGACAGATGACAGATGACAGATGGCAGATGACGGATGGCAGATGACAGATGACAGATGACAGATAACAGATGATAGATGACAGATGGCAAATGACAGATGACAAATGACAGATGACAGATGACAAATGACAGATGACATATGAAAAAAGACAGAAGACAGATGACAGATGACAGATGACAGATAACAGATGACAGATGACAGATGACAGATGACAGATAACAGATGACAGATGGCAGATGACAGATGACAGAGGGCAGACGACAGATGACAGATGACAGATGACAGATGACAGATAACAGTTGATAGATGACAGATGACAGATGACAGATGACAGATGACATATGAAAGTTGACAGATGACATATGACAAATGACAGATGACATATGAAAAAAGACAGAAGACAGATGACAGATGACAGGTGACAGATGACAGATGACAGATGACAGATGACCGATGGCAGATGACAGATGACAGATGACAGATGACAGATGTCATATGACAGATGACAGATGACAGATGACAAATGACAGAAGACAGATGACAGATGACAGATGACAGATGATGGATGACAGATGACAGATGATAGATGACATATGACAGATGACAGATGACAGATGACAGATGACAGATGACAGATGACAGATAACAGATGATAGATGACAGATGAGAGATGGCAAATGACAGATGACAAATGACAGATGACAGATGAGAATGACAGATGACATATGAAAAAAGACAGAAGACAGATGACAGATGACAGATGACAGATGACAGATGACAAATGACAGATGACAGATAACAGATGACAGATGACAGATGAGAGATGACAGATGACAAATGATAGAAGACAGATGACAGATGACAGATGACAGATGACAGATGACAAATGATAGAAGACAGATGACAGATGACAGATGAGAGATGACAGATGACAGATAACAGATGATAGATAACAGACGACAGATGGCAAATGGCAGATGACAGATGACAGATGACAGATGACAGATGTCATATGACAGATGACAGATGACAGATGACAAATGACAGAAGACAGATGACAGATGACAGATGACAGATGACAGATGACAGATGATAGATGACATTTGAAAGTTGACAGATGAGAGATGACAGATGACAGATAACAGATGATAGATAACAGATGACAGATGACAGATGAGAGATGACAGATGACAAATGATAGAAGACAGATGACAGATGACAGATGACAGATGACAGATGACAAATGATAGAAGACAGATGACAGATGACAGATGAGAGATGACAGATGACAGATAACAGATGATAGATAACAGATGACAGATGGCAAATGGCAGATGACAGATGACAGATGACAGATGACAGATGTCATATGACAGATGACAGATGACAGATGACAAATGACAGAAGACAGATGACAGATGACAGATGACAGATGACAGATGTCATATGACAGATGACAGATGACAGATGACAAATGACAGAAGACAGATGACAGATGACAGATGACAGATAACAGATGATAGATAACAGATGACAGATGGCAAATGGCAGATGACAGATGACCGATTGCAGATGACAGATGACACATGACAGATTACAGATGAGAGATGACAGATGACAGATGACAGATGACAGATGACAGATGACAGATGACAGATGACAGATGACAGATAACAGATGACAGATGACAGATGACAGATGGCAGATGACAGATGGCAGATGACAGATGACAGATGACAGATGACAGATAACAGATGATAGATGACAGATGACAGATGGCAAATGACAGATGACAAATGACAAATGACAGATGACATATGAAAAAAGACAGAAGACAGATGACAGATGACAGATGACAGATAACAGATGACAGATGACAGATGACAGATAACAGATGACAGATGGCAGATGACAGATGACAGAGGGCAGACGACAGATGACAGATGACAGATGACAGATGACAGATAACAGTTGATAGATGACAGATGACAGATGGCAAATGACAGATGACAAATGACAGATGACAGTTGACAAATGACAGATGACATATAAAAAAAGACAGAAGACAGATGACAGATGACAGAAGACAGATGACAGATGACAGATGACAGATGACAGATGACAGGTGACAGATGACAGATGACAGATGACAGATGGCAGATGACAGATGATAGATGACAGATGACAGATGACAGATGACAGATGACAGATGACAGATGACAGATGACAGATGACAGATGACAGATGACAGATGACAGATGACAGATGACAGATGACAGATGACAGATGACAGATGACAGATGACAGATGACAGATGACAGATGACAGATGACAGATGACAAATGACAGATGATAGATGACAGATGACAGATGACAGATGACAAAAGACAGAAGGCAGATGACAGATGACAGATGACAGATGACAGATGACAGATGACAGATGACAGATGACAGATGACAGATGACAGATGACAGATAACAGATGACAGATGACAGATGACAGATGACAGATGACAGATGGCAGATGACAGATGGCAGATGACAGATGACAGATGACAGATGACAGATAACAGATGATAGATGACAGATGACAGATGGCAAATGACAGATGACAAATGACAAATGACAGATGACATATGAAAAAAGACAGAAGACAGATGACAGATGACAGATGACAGATAACAGATGACAGATGACAGATGACAGATGACAGATGGCAGATGACAGATGATAGATGACAGATGACAGATGACAGATGACAGATGACAGATGACAGATGACAGATGACAGATGACAGATGACAGATGACAGATGACAGATGACAGATGACAGATGACAGATGACAGATGACAGATGACAGATGACAGATGACAGATGACAGATGACAGATGACAAATGACAGATGATAGATGACAGATCGCAGATGACAGATGACAGATGACAGATGACAGATAACAGATGATAGATGACAGATGACAGATGGCAAATGACAGATGACAAATGACAGATGACAGATGACAAATGACAGATGACATATGAAAAAAGACAGAAGACAGATGACAGATGACAGATGACAGATAACAGATGACAGATGACAGATGACAGATAACAGATGACAGATGGCAGATGACAGATGACAGAGGGCAGACGACAGATGACAGATGACAGATGACAGATGACAGATAACAGATGCCTGATGGCAGATGATAAATGATAATTGACATATGACATACGAAAAATGACAGATGACATATGACACATGACAAATGACAGATGATAGATAACATATGAAAGATGACAGATGACTGATGACACATGACAGATTACAGATGACAGATAACAGATGACAGATAACAGATGATAGATGACAAATGACAGAATACAGATGACAGATGACAGATGAGAGATGACAGATGACAGATGACAGATGACAGAAGACAGATAACAGATGATAGTTGACAGATGACAGATGGCAAATGAAAGATGACAAATGACATATGACAAATGACAGATGACAGATGACAGATGACAGATGGCAGATGACAGATGGCAGATGACAGATGACAGATGGCAGACGACAGATGACAGATGACAGATGACCGATAACAGATGATAGATGACAGATGGCAAATGACAGATGACAAATGACAGATGACAGATGACATATGACAGATGACAGAAGACAGATGACAGATGACAGATGACAGATGACAGATGACAGGTGACAGATGACAGATGACAGATGACAGATGGCAGATGATAGATGACAGATGACAGATGACAGATGACATATGACAGATGACAAATGACAGAAGACAGATGACATATGACAGATGACAGATGCCTGATGGCAGATGATAAATGATAATTGACATATGACATACGAAAAATGACAGATGACATATGACACATGACAAATGACAGATGATAGATAACATATGAAAGATGACAGATGACTGATGACACATGACAGATTACAGATGACAGATAACAGATGACAGATAACAGATGATAGATGACAAATGACAGAATACAGATGACAGATGACAGATGAGAGATGACAGATGACAGATGACAGATGACAGAAGACAGATAACAGATGATAGTTGACAGATGACAGATGGCAAATGAAAGATGACAAATGACATATGACAAATGACAGATGACAGATGACAGATGACAGATG
Source organism: Condylostylus longicornis (assembly GCF_029603195.1). NCBI lineage: Eukaryota > Metazoa > Arthropoda > Insecta > Diptera > Dolichopodidae > Condylostylus > Condylostylus longicornis. The sequence continues at coordinate 1,617,266 of NW_026578187.1, forward strand.
GCAGATGACAGATGGCAGATGACAGATGGCAGATGACAGATGACAGATGGCAGACGACAGATGACAGATGACAGATGACCGATAACAGATGATAGATGACAGATGGCAAATGACAGATGACAAATGACAGATGACAGATGACAAATGACAGATGACATATGAAAAAAGACAGAAGACAGATGACAGATGACAGAGACAGATGACAGATGACAGATGACAGATGACAGATGACACATGACAGATTACAGATGACAGATGGCAAATGACAGATGGCAGATGACAGATGACAGATGACAGATGACAGATGACATATGACAGAAGACAGATGAGAGATGACAGATTACAGATGACAGATGACAGATGACAGATGACAGATGACAGATGACACATGACAGATTACAGATGACAGATGGCAAATGACAGATGGCAGATGACAGATGACAGATGACAGATGACAGATGACATATGACAGATGACAGATAACAGATGATAGATGACAGATGACAGATGGAAAATGACAGATGACAAATGACAGATGACAGATGACAAATGACAGATGACATATGAAAAAAGACAGAAGACAGATGACAGATGACAGATGACAGATGACAGATGACAGATGAAAGATAACAGATGACAGATGACCGATGACAGATGACAAATGACAGATGACAGATTACAGATGACAGATAACAGATGACAGATGACAAATGACAGAAGACAGATGACAGATGACAGATGACAGATGACAGATAACAGATGATAGATGACAGATGACAGATGGCAAATGACAGATGACAAATGACAGATGACAGATGACAAATGACAGATGACAGATGACAGATGGCAGATGACAGATGGCAGATGACAGATGACAGATGACAGATAACAGAAGATAGATGACAGATGACAGATGGAAAATGACAGATGACAAATGACAGATGACAGATGACAAATGACAGATGACATATGAAAAAAGACAGAAGGCAGATGACAGATGACAGATGACAGATGACAGATGACAGATGACAGATGACCGATGACAGATAAAAGATGACAGATGACCGATGACAGATGACAAATGACAGATGACAGATAACAGATGATAGATGACAGATGGAAAATGACAGATGACAAATGACAGATGACAAATGACAGATGACAGATGACAGATGACAGATGACAGATGACAGATGACAGATAACAGATGATAGATGACAGATGACAGATGGCAAATGACAGATGACAAATGACAGATGACAGATGACAAATGACAGATGACAGATGACAGATGACAGATGACAGATAACAGATGACAGATGACAAATCACAGAAGACAGATGACAGATGACAGATGACAGATGACAGATGACAGATGACAGATGAGAGATGACAGATAACAGATGATAGATGACAGATGACAGATGACAGATGACAGATGACAGATGACAGATGACAGATGACAGATGACAGATGACAGATGACAGATGACAGATGACAGATGACAGATGACAGATGACAGATGACAGATAACAGATGGCAGATGACCGATGACAGATGACAAATGACAGATGACAGATTACAGATGACAGATAACAGATGACAGATGACAAATGACAGAAGACAGATGACAGATGACAGATGACAGATGACAGATGACAGATGACAGATGACAGATGACAGATGACAGATAACAGATGATAGATGACAGATGACAGATGGCAAATGACAGATGACAAATGACAGATGACAGATGACAGATGACAGATGACAGATGACAGATGACAGATGACAGATGACAGATGGAAAATGACAGATGACAAATGACAGATGACAGATGACAAATGACAGATGACATATGAAAAAAGACAGATGACAGATGACAGATAACAGATGACAGATGACAGATGACACATGACAGATGACAGATGACAGATGACAGATGACAGATAACAGATGGCAGATGACCGATGACAGATGACAAATGACAGATGACAGATTACAGATGACAGATAACAGATGACAGATGACAAATGACAGAAGACAGATGACAGATGACAGATGACAGATGACAGATGACAGATGACAGATGACAGATGACAGATGACAGATAACAGATGATAGATGACAGATGACAGATGGCAAATGACAGATGACAAATGACAGATGACAGATGACAAATGACAGATGACAGATGACAGATGACAGATAACAGATGACAGATGACAAATCACAGAAGACAGATGACAGATGACAGATGACAGATGACAGATGACAGATGACAGATGAGAGATGACAGATAACAGATGATAGATGACAGATGACAGATGACAGATGACAGATGACAGATGACAGATGACAGATGACAGATGACAGATGACAGATGACAGATGACAGATGACAGATGACAGATGACAGATGACAGATGACAGATGACAGATGACAGATGACAGATGACAGATGACAGATGACAGATGACAGATGACAGATGACAGATGACAGATGACAGATGACAGATGACAGATGACAGATGACAGATGACAGATGACAGATGACAGATGACAGATGACAGATGACAGATGACAGATGACAGATGACAGATGACAGATGACAGATGACAGATGACAGATGACAGATGACAGATGACAGATGACAGATGACAGATGACAGATGACAGATGACAGATGACAGATGACAGATGACAGATGACAGATGACAGATGACAGATGACAGATGACAGATGACAGATGACAGATGACAGATAACAGTTGACAGATGACAAAAGACAGAAGACAGATGACAGATGACAGATGCCAGATGACAGATGATAGATGACAGATGACAGATGACAGATGCCAGATGACATATGACAGATGACAGATGACAGATGACAGGTGATATATGACAGATGACAGATGGCCAATGGCAGATGACAGATGACAGATGTCAGATGACAGATGACAGATGACAGATGACACATGACAGATTACAGATGAGAGGTGACAGATGACAGATGACAGATGACAGATGATAGATGACAGATGACGGATGACAGATGACAGATGACAGATGACAGATGACAGATGACAGATGACAGATGACAGATAACAGATGACAGATGACAAAAGACAGAAGACAGATGACAGATGACAGATGACAGATGACAGATGACAGATGACAGATAACAGATGATAGATGACAGATGACAGATGGCAAATGACAGATGACAAATGACAGATGACAGATGACAAATGACAGATGACATATGAAAAAAGACAGAAGACAGATGACAGATGACAGATGACAGATAACAGATGACAGATGACAGATGACAGATAACAGATGACAGATGGCAGATGACAGATGACAGAGGGCAGACGACAGATGACAGATGACAGATGACAGATGACAGATAACAGTTGATAGATGACAGATGGCAGATGGCAAATGACAGATGACAAATGACAGATGACAGTTGACAAATGACAGATGACATATGAAAAAAGACAGAAGACAGATGACAGATGACAGAAGACAGATGACAGATGACAGATGACAGATGACAGATGACAGGTGACAGATGACAGATGACAGATGACAGATGGCAGATGATAGATGACAGATGACAGATGACAGATGACATATGACAGATGACAAATGACAGAAGACAGATGACATATGACAGATGACAGATGCCTGATGGCAGATGATAAATGATAATTGACATATGACATACGAAAAATGACAGATGACATATGACACATGACAAATGACAGATGATAGATAACATATGAAAGATGACAGATGACTGATGACACATGACAGATTACAGATGACAGATAACAGATGACAGATAACAGATGATAGATGACAAATGACAGAATACAGATGACAGATGACAGATGAGAGATGACAGATGACAGATGACAGATGACAGAAGACAGATAACAGATGATAGTTGACAGATGACAGATGGCAAATGAAAGATGACAAATGACATATGACAAATGACAGATGACAGATGACAGATGACAGATGGCAGATGACAGATGGCAGATGACAGATGACAGATGGCAGACGACAGATGACAGATGACAGATGACCGATAACAGATGATAGATGACAGATGGCAAATGACAGATGACAAATGACAGATGACAGATGACAAATGACAGATGACATATGAAAAAAGACAGAAGACAGATGACAGATGACAGAGACAGATGACAGATGACAGATGACAGATGACAGATGACACATGACAGATTACAGATGACAGATGGCAAATGACAGATGGCAGATGACAGATGACAGATGACAGATGACAGATGACATATGACAGAAGACAGATGAGAGATGACAGATTACAGATGACAGATGACAGATGACAGATGACAGATGACAGATGACACATGACAGATTACAGATGACAGATGGCAAATGACAGATGGCAGATGACAGATGACAGATGACAGATGACAGATGACATATGACAGATGACAGATAACAGATGATAGATGACAGATGACAGATGGAAAATGACAGATGACAAATGACAGATGACAGATGACAATTGACAGATGACATATGAGAAAAGACAGAAGACAGATGACAGATGACAGATGACAGATGACAGATGACAGATGAAAGATAACAGATGACAGATGACCGATGACAGATGACAAATGACAGATGACAGATTACAGATGACAGATAACAGATGACAGATGACAAATGACAGAAGACAGATGACAGATGACAGATGACAGATGACAGATAACAGATGATAGATGACAGATGACAGATGGCAAATGACAGATGACAAATGACAGATGACAGATGACAAATGACAGATGACAGATGACAGATGGCAGATGACAGATGGCAGATGACAGATGACAGATGACAGATAACAGAAGATAGATGACAGATGACAGATGGAAAATGACAGATGACAAATGACAGATGACAGATGACAAATGACAGATGACATATGAAAAAAGACAGAAGACAGATGACAGATGACAGATGACAGATGACAGATGACAGATGACCGATGACAGATAAAAGATGACAGATGACCGATGACAGATGACAAATGACAGATGACAGATAACAGATGATAGATGACAGATGACAGATGGAAAATGACAGATGACAAATGACAGATGACAAATGACAGATGACATATGAAAAAAGACAGAAGACAGATGACAGATGACAGATGACAGATGACAGATGACAGATGACAGATGACAGATAACAGATGACAGATGACAGATGACACATGACAGATGACAGATGACAGATGACAGATGACAGATGACAGATAACAGATGGCAGATGACCGATGACAGATGACAAATGACAGATGACAGATTACAGATGACAGATAACAGATGACAGATGACAAATGACAGAAGACAGATGACAGATGACAGATGACAGATGACAGATGACAGATGACAGATGACAGATGACAGATGACAGATAACAGATGATAGATGACAGATGACAGATGGCAAATGACAGATGACAAATGACAGATGACAGATGACAAATGACAGATGACAGATGACAGATGACAGATAACAGATGACAGATGACAAATCACAGAAGACAGATGACAGATGACAGATGACAGATGACAGATGACAGATGACAGATGACAGATGACAGATGAGAGATGACAGATAACAGATGATAGATGACAGATGACAGATGACAGATGACAGATGACAGATGACAGATGACAGATGACAGATGACAGATGACAGATGACAGATGACAGATGACAGATGACAGATGACAGATGACAGATGACAGATGACAGATGACAGATGACAGATGACAGATGACAGATGACAGATGACAGATGACAGATGACAGATGACAGATGACAGATGACAGATAACAGATGACAGATGACAGATGACAGATGACAGATGACAGATGACAGATGACAGATGACAGATGACAGATGACAGATGACAGATGACAGATGACAGATGACAGATGACAGATGACAGATGACAGATGACAGATGACAGATGACAGACAACAGATGACAGATGACAGATGACAGATGACAGATGACAGATGACAGATGACAGATGACAGATGACAGATGACAGATGACAGATGACAGATGACAGATGACAGATGACAGATGACAGATGACAGATAACAGATGACAGATGACAGATGACAGATGACAGATGACAGATGACAGATGACAGATGACAGATGACAGATGACAGATGACAGATGACAGATGATAGATGACAGATGCCGGATGACAGATGACAGATGACAGATGACAGATGACAGATGACAGACAACAGATGACAGATGACAGATGACAGATGACAGATGAAAGATAACAGATGACAGATGACAGATGACAGATGACAAATGACAAATGACAGAAGACAGATGACAGATGACAGATGACAGATGACAAATGACAGATGACAGATGACAGATGACAGATAACAGATGATAGATGACAGATGACAGATGGCAAATGACAGATGACAAATGACAGATGACAGATGACAAATGACAGATGACAGATGACAGATGACAGATAACAGATGACAGATGACAAATGACAGAAGACAGATGACAGATGACAGATGACAGATGACAGATGACAGATGAGAGATGACAGATAACAGATGATAGAGGACAGATGACAGATGACAGATGACAGATGACAGATGACAGATGACAGATGACAGATGACAGATGACAGATGACAGATGACAGATGACAGATGACAGATGACAGATGACAGATGACAGATGACAGATGACAGATGACAGATGACAGATGACAGATGACAGATAACAGATGACAGATGACAGATGACAGATGACAGATGACAGATGACAGATGACAGATGACAGATGACAGATGACAGATGACAGATGACAGATGACAGATGACAGATGACAGATGACAGATGACAGATGACAGATGACAGATGACAGATGACAGATGACAGATGACAGATGACAGATAACAGATGACAGATGACAAAAGACAGAAGACAGATGACAGATGACAGATGCCAGATGACAGATGATAGATGACAGATGACAGATGACAGATGCCAGATGACATATGACAGATGACAGATGACAGATGACAGGTGATATATGACAGATGACAGATGGCCAATGGCAGATGACAGATGACAGATGTCAGATGACAGATGACAGATGACACATGACAGATTACAGATGAGAGGTAACAGATGACAGATGACAGATGACAGATGATAGATGACAGATGACGGATGACAGATGACAGATGACAGATGACAGATGACAGATGACAGATGACAGATGACAGACCACAGATGACAGATGACAGATGACAGATGACAGATGAAAGATAACAGATGACAGATGACAGATGACAGATGAAAGATAACAGATGACAGATGACAGATGACAGATGACAAATGACAGAAGACAGATGACAGATGACAGATGACAGATGACAGATGGCAGATGACAGATGGCAGATGACAGATGACAGAGGACAGATGACAGATGACAGATGACAGATGACAGATGACAGATGACAGATGACAGATGATAGATGACAGATGACAGATAGCAAATGACAGGTGACAAATGACAGATGACATATGACAGATAACAGATGACAGATGACAGATGACAGATGACAGATGACAGATGACAGATGACAGATGACAGATGACAGATGACAGATGACAGATGACAGATGACAGATGACAGATGACAGATGACAGATGACAGATGACAGATGACAGATGAAAGATAACAGATGACAGATGACAGATGACAGATGACAGATGACAGATGACAAATGACAGAAGACAGATGACAGATGAACGATGACAGATGGCAGATGACAGATGGCAGATGACAGATGACAGAGGACAGATGACAGATGACAGAAGACAGATGACAGATGACAGATGACAGATGGCAGATAACAGATGACAGATGACAGATGACAGATGACAGATGACAGATGACAGATGACAGATGACAGATGACAGATGACAGATGACAGATGACAGATGACAGATGACAGATGACAGATGACAGATGACAGATGACAGATGACAGATGACAGATGACAGATGACAGATGAAAGATAACAGATGACAGATGACAGATGACAGATGACAGATGACAGATGACAGATGACAGATGACAGATGACAGATGACAGATGACAGATGACAGATGACAGATGACAGATGACAGATGACAGATGACAGATGACAGATGACAGATGACAGATGACAGATGACAGATGACAGATGACAGATGACAGGTGAAAGATAACAGATGACAGATGACAGACGACAGATGACAGATGACAGATGACAGATGACAGATGACAGATGACAGATGACAGATGACAGATGACAGATTACAGATGACAGATGACAGATGACAGATGACAGGTGAAAGATAACAGATGACAGATGACAGATGACAGATGACAAATGACAGAAGACAGATGACAGATGACAGATGACAGATGACAGATGACAGATGACAGATGACAGATGACAGATGACAGATGAGAGATGACAGATGACAGATGACAGATGACAGATGACAGGTGAAAGATAACAGATGACAGATGACAGATGGCAAATGACAGAAGACAGATGACAGATGACAGATAGCAAATGACAGATGACAGATGACAGATGACAGATGACAGATGACAGATGACAGATGACAGATGACAGATGACAGATGACAGATGACAGATGATAGATGACAGATGACAGATGACAGATGACAGATTACAGATTAAAGATGACAGATGACAGATGACAAATGACAGATTACAGATGAAAGATGACAGATGACAGATGACAAATGACAGATGACAGATGACAGATGAGAGATGACAGATGGCAGATAACAGATGACAGATGACAGGTGACAGATGACAGATGACAGATGACAGTTGACAGATGACAGATGACAGATGACAGATGACAGATGACAGATGACAAATGACAGATGACAGATGACAGATGACAGATGACAGATGACAGATGACAGATGACAGATGACAGATGACAGATGACAGATGACAGATGACAGATGACAGATGACAGATAACAGATGACAGATGACAAAAGACAGAAGACAGATGACAGATGCCAGATGACAGATGATAGGTGACAGATGACAGATGACAGATGCTAGATGATAAAAGACAGAAGACAGATGACGGATGACAGATGACAGATGACAGATGACAGATGCCAGATGACATATGACAGATGACAGATGATAGATGACAGATGACAGATGGCAAATGACAGATGACAAATGACAGATGAAAGATGACAGATGACGATGACACATGACAGATTACAGATGACAGATGATAGATAACATATGAAAGATGACAGATGACATATGACAGATGACAGATGACACATGACAGATTACAGATAACAGATAATAGATGACATATGAAAGATGACAGATGACAGATGACAGGTGACAGATGACAGATGACAGATGACAGATGACAGATGACAGATGACAGATGACAGATGACAGATGACAGATGACAGATGACAGATGACAGATGACAGATGACAGATAGCAGATGACAGATGACAAATGACAGAAGACAGATGACAGATGACAAACGACAAATGACAGATGACAGATGACAGATGACAGATGACAGATGACAGATGACAGATGACAGATGACAGATGACAGATGACAGATGACAGATGACAGATGACAGATGACAGATGACAGATGACAGATGACAGATGACAGATGACAGATGACAGATGACAGATGACAGATGACAGATGACAGATGACAGATGACAGATGATAGATGACAGATGACAGATGACAGATGACAGATGACAGATAACAGATGACAGATGACAAAAGACAGAAGACAGATGACAGATGCCAGATGACAGATGATAGGTGACAGATGACAGATGACAGATGCCAGATGACATATGACAGATGACAGATGACAGATGATATATGACAGATGACAGATGGCCAATGGCAGATGACAGATGACAGATGACAGATGACAGATGACACATGACAGATTACAGATGAGAGATGACAGATTACAGATGACAGATGACAGAAGATAGATGACAGATGACAGATGACAGATGACAGATGACAGATGACAGATGACAGATGACAGATGACAGACCACAGATGACAGATGACAGATGACAGATGACAGATGACAGATGACAGATGACAGATGACAGATGACAGATGACAGATGACAGATGATAGATGACAGATGACAGATGACAGATTACAGATGACAGATGACAGATAACAGATGACAGATGACAAAAGACAGAAGACAGATGACAGATGCCAGATGACAGATGATAGGTGACAGATGACAGATGACAGATGCCAGATGACATATGACAGATGACAGATGACAGATGATATATGACAGATGACAGATGGCCAATGGCAGATGACAGATGACAGATGACAGATGACAGATGACACATGACAGATTACAGATGAGAGATGACAGATTACAGATGACAGATGACAGAAGATAGATGACAGATGACAGATGACAGATGACAGATGACAGATGACAGATGACAGATGACAGATGACAGACCACAGATGACAGATGACAGATGACAGATGACAGATGACAGATGACAGATGACAGATGACAGATGACAGATGACAGATGACAGATGACAGATGACAGATGACAGATGACAGATGACAGATGACAGATGACAGATGACAGATGACAGATGACAGATCACAGATGACAGATGACAGATGACAGATCACAGATGACAGATGACAGATGACAGATGACAGATGACAGATGACAGATGACAGATGACAGATGACAGATGACAGATGACAGATGACAGATGACAGATGACAGATGACAGATGACAGATGACAGATGACAGATGACAGATGACAGATGACAGATGACAGATGACAGATAACAGATGACAGATGACAAAAGACAGAAGACAGATGACAGATGCGAAATGACAGATGATAGATGACAGATGACAGATGACAAACGACAAATGACAGATGACAGATGACAGATGACAGATGACGGATGACAGATGATATATGACAGATGACAGATGGCCAATGGCAGATGACGGATGACAGATGACAGACGACAGATGACAGATGACACATGACAGATTACAGATGAGAGATGACAGATTACAGATGACAGATGACAGATGACAGATGACAGATGACAGATGACAGATGACAGATGACAGATGACAGATGACAGATGACAGATGACAGATGACAGATGACAGATAGCAGATGACAGATGACAAATGACAGAAGACAGATGACAGATGACAAACGACAAATGACAGATGACAGATGACAGATGACAGATGACAGATGACAGATGACAGATGACAGATGACAGATGACAGATGACAGATGACAGATGACAGATGACAGATGACAGATGACAGATGACAGTTGACAGATGACAGATGACAGATGACAGATGACAGATGACAGATGACAGATGACAGATAACAGATGACAGATGACAGATGACAGATGACAGATGACAGATGACAGATGACAGATGACAGATGACAGATGACAGATGACAGATGACAGATGACAGATGACAGATGACAGATGACAGATGACAGATGACAGATGACAGATGTCAGATGACAGATAACAGATGACAGATGACAAAAGACAGAAGACAGATGACAGATGCCAGATGACAAATGATAGATGACAGAAGACAGATGACAGATTCCAGATGACAGATGATAGATGACAGATGACAGATGACAGGTGCCAGATGACATATAACAGATGACAGATGACAGATGACAGATGACAGATGACAGATGATATATGACAGATGACAGATGGCCAATGGCAGATGACAGATGACAGATGACAGATGACAGATGACAGATGTCAGATGACAGGTAACAGATGACAGATGACAAAAGACAGAAGACAGATGACAGATGCCAGATGACAGATGATAGATGACAGATGACAGATGACAGGTGCCAGATGACATATAACAGATGACAGATGACAGATGACAGATGACAGATGATATATGACAGATGACAGATGGCCAATGGCAGATGACAGATGACAGATGACCGATTGCAGATGACAGATGACAGGTGACAGATGAGAGATGACAGATGACAGATGACAGATGACAGATGACAGATGACAGATGACAGATGACAGATGACAGATGACAAATGACAGAAGACAGATGACAGATGACAAAAGACAGAAGACAGATGACAGATGCCAGATGACAGATGATAGATGACAGATGACGGATGACAGATGCCAGATGACATATGACAGATGACAGATGACAGATGACAGATGATATATGACAGATGACAGATGGCCAATGGCAGATGACAGATGGCAGATGACAGATGACAGAGGAAAGATAACAGATGACAGATGACAGATGACAAATGACAGAAGACAGATGACAGATGACAGATGACAGATGGCAGATGACAGATGGCAGATGACAGATGACAGAGGACAGATGACAGATGACAGATGACAGATGACAGATGACAGATGACAGATGACAGATGACAGATGACAGATGACAGATGACAGATTACAGATGACAGATGACAGTTGACAGATGACAGAAGACAGATGACAGATGACAGATGACAGATTACATATGACAGATTACAGATGACAGATGACAGATGACAGATGACAGATGACAGATGACAGAAGACAGATGACAGATGACAGATGACAGATTACAGATGACAGATGACAGATGATAGATGACAGATGACGGATGACAGATGACAGATGACAGATGACATATGACAGATGACAGATGACACATGACAGATTACATATGACAAATGATAGATGACATATGAAAGATGACGGATGACAGATGACAGATGACAGATGACAGATGACAGATGATATATGAAAGTTGACAGATGACATACGACATATGACAGATGACCGATTGCAGATGACAGATGACACATGACAGATTACAGATGAGAGATGACAGATGACAGATGACAGATGACAGATGACAGATGACAGATGACAGATGACAGATGACAGATGACAGATGACAGATGACAGATGACAGATGACAGATGACAGAAGACAGATGACAGATGACAGATGACAGATTACAGATGACAGATTACAGATGACAGATGACAGATGACAGATGACAGATGACAGATGACAGATGACAGATGACAGATGACAGATGACAGATGGCAGATGACAGATGGCAGATGACAGATGACAGAGGAAAGATAACAGATGACAGATGACAGATGACAAATGACAGAAGACAGATGACAGATGACAGATGACAGATGGCAGATGACAGATGGCAGATGACAGATGACAGAGGACAGATGACAGATGACAGATGACAGATGACAGATGACAGATGACAGATGACAGATGACAGATGACAGATGACAGATGACAGATGACAGATGACAGATTACAGATGACAGATGACAGATGACAGATGACAGAAGACAGATGACAGATGACAGATGACAGATTACAGATGACAGATTACAGATGACAGATGACAGATGACAGATGACAGATGACAGATGACAGAAGACAGATGACAGATGACAGATGACAGATTACAGATGACAGATGACAGATTACAGATGACAGATGACAGATGACATGACAGATGACAGATGACAGATTACAGATGACAGATTACAGATGACAGATGACAGATGACAGATGACAGATGGCAGATGACAGATGACAGATGACAGATGACAGATGACAGATGACAGATGACAGATGACAGATGACAGATGACAGATGACAGATGACAGATGACCGATGACCGATGACAGATGACAGATGACAGATGATAGATGACATATGAAAGTTGACAGATGACATATGACATATGACAGATGACAGATGACAGATGACAGAAGACAGATGACAGATGACAGATTACAGATGACAGATGACAAATGACAGATGACAGATGACAAATGACAGAAGACAGATGACAGATGACAGATGACAGATGACAAATGACAGATGACAGATGACAGAAGACAGATGGCAGATGACAAATGACAGAGGACAGATGAGAGATGACAGATGACAGATGACAGATGACAGATGACAGATGACAGATGACAGATGACAGATGACAGATGACAGATGACAGATGACAGATGACAGATGACAGATGACAGAAGACAGATGACAGATGACAGATGACAGATTACAGATGACAGATGACAGATGACAGATGACAGATGACAGATGACAGATGACAGATGACAGATGACAGATGACAGATGACAGATGACAGATGACAGATGACAGATGACAGATAACAGATGACAGATGACAGATGACAGATGACAAATGACAGATGACAGAAGACAGATGACAGATGACAGATGACAGATTACAGATGACAGATGACAAATGACAGATGACAGATGAGAGATGACAGATGACAGATGACAGATGACAGATGACAGATGATAGATGACATATGAAAGTTGACAGATGACATATGACAGATGACAAATGACAGAAGACAGATGACAGATGACAGATGACAGATTACAGATGACAGATGACAAATGACAGATGACAGATGACAGAAGACAGATGGCAGATGACAAATGACAGACGACAGATGAGAGATGACAGATGACAGATGACAGATGAAAGATGACAGATGACAGATGACAGATGACAAATGACAGATGACAGATGACAGAAGACAGATGGCAGATGACAAATGACAGACGACAGATGAGAGATGACAGATGACAGATGACAGATGACAGATGACAGATGACAGATGACAGATGACAGGTGACAGATAACAGATGACAGATGACAGATGACAGAAGACAGATGACAGATGACAGATGACAGATTACAGATGACAGATGACAGATGACAGATGACAGATGACAGATGACAGATGACAGATGACAGATGACAGACGACAGATGACAGATGACAGATGACAGATGACAGATGACAGATGACAGATGACAGATGACAGATGACAGATGACAGATGACAGATGACAGATGACAGATGACAGATGACAGATGACAGATGACAGATGACAGATAACAGATGACAGATGACAGATGACAGATGACAAATGATAGAAGACAGATGACAGATGACAGATGACAGATGACAGATGACAGATGACAGATGACAGATGACAGATGATAGATGACATATGAAAGTTGACAGATGACATATGACATATGACAGATGACAGATGACAGAAGACAGATGACAGATGACAGATGACAGATGGCAGATTACAGATGACAGATGACAAATGACAGATGACAGATGACAGATGACAGATGACAGATGACAGACGACAGATGACAGATGACAAATGACAGATGACAGATGACACATGACAAATGACAAAGGACAAATGACAGAAGACAGATGACAGATGACAGATGAAAGATGACAGATGACAGAAGACAGATGACAGATGACAGATGACAGATTACAGATGACAGATGACAGATGACAGATGACAGATGACAGATGACAGATGACAGATGACAGATGACAGATGACAGATGACAGATGACAGCAGACAGATGACAGATGACAGATGACAGATGATAAATGACATATGAAAGTTGACAGATGACATATGACAAATGACAGATGACCGATTGCAGATGACAGATGACACATGACAGATTACAGATGAGCGATGACAGATGACAGATGACAGATGGCAAATGACAGATGACAAATGACAGATGACAAATGACAGATGACAGGTGACAGATAACAGATGACAGATGACAGATGACAGAGAACAGATGACAGATAACAGATGAAAGATGACAGATGACAGATGACAGATGACAGATAGCTGATGACAGATGACAAATGACAGAAGACAGATGACAGATGACAGATGACAGATAACAGATGAAAGATGACAGATGACAGATGACAGATGACAGATAGCAGATGACAGATGACAAATGACAGAAGACAGATGACAGATGACAGATGACAGATGACAGATGACAGATGACAGATAACAGATGACAGATGATAAAAGACAGAAGACAGATGACGGATGACAGATGAAAGATGACAGATGACAGATGACAGATGACAGATGACAGATGACAGATAGCAGATGACAGATGACAAATGACAGAAGACAGATGACAGATGACAGATGACAGATGACAGATGACAGATGACAGATGACAGATGACAGATGACAGATGACAGATGACAGATGACAGATGACAGATAACAGATGACAGATGATAAAAGACAGAAGACAGATGACGGATGACAGATGACAGATGACAGATGACAGATGACAGATGCCAGATGACAGATGACATATGACAGATGACAGATGACAGATGATAGATGACAGATGACAGATGACAGATGACAGATGGCAAATGACAGATGACAGATGACAGATGAAAGATGACAGATGACAGATGACACATGACAGATTACAGATGACAGATGATAGATAACATATGAAAGATGACAGATGACATATGACAGATGACAGATGACACATGACAGATTACAGATGACAGATGATAGATGACATATGAAAGATGACAGATGACATATGACAGATGACCGATTGCAGATGACAGATGACAGGTGACAGATGACAGATGACAGATGACAGATGACAGATGACAGATGACAGATGACAGATGACAGATGACAGATGACAGATCACAGATGACAGATGACAGATGACAGATAACAGATGACAAATGACAGAAGACAGATGACAGATGACAGATGACATATGACAGATGTCAGATGACAGATGACAGATGACAGATGACAGATGACAGATGACAGATGACAGGTGACAGATGACAGATGACAGATGACAGATGGCAGATGACAGATGATAGATGACAGATGACAGATGACAGATGACAGATGATAGATGACAGATGACAGATGACAGATGACAGATGACAGATGACAGATGACAGATGACAGATGACAGATGACAGATGACAGATGACAGATGACGGATGACAGATGACAGATGACAGATGACAGATGACAGATGACAGATGACAGATGATAGATGACAGATGACAGATGACAGATAACAGATGACAGATGACAGATGACAAAAGACAGAAGACAGATGACAGATGACAGATGACAGATGACAGATGACAGATGACAGATGACAGATGACAGATGACAGATGACAGATGACAGATGACAGATCACAGATGACAGATGATAGATGACAGATGACAGATGGCAAATGACAGATGACAAAAGACAGATGACAGATGACAGAAGACAGATGACAGATGACAGATGTCATATGACAGATGACAAATGACAGAAGACAGATGACATATGACAGATGACAGATGCCTGATGGCAGATGATAAATGATAATTGACATATGACATACGAAAAATGACAGATGACATATGACACATGACAAATGACAGATGATAGATAACATATGAAAGATGACAGATGACTGATGACACATGACAGATTACAGATGACAGATGATAGATGACATATGAAAGATGACAGATTACATATGACATATGACAGATGACACATGACAGATTACAGATGAGAGATGACAGATTACAGATGACAGATGACAGATGACAAATGACAGATGACAGATGACAGATGACGGACGACAGATGACAGATGACAGATGACAGATAACAGATGACAGATGACAGATGACAGACCACAGATGACAGATGACGGATGCCAGTTGACAGATGACATATGACAGATGACAGATGACAGATGACAGATGATATATGACAGATGACAGATGGCCAATGGCAGATGACAGATGACAGATGGCAGATGACAGATGACTGATGACAGATGACACATGACAGATGACAGATGACAGACCACAGATGACAGATGACAGATGACAGATGACAGATGACAGATGACGGATGACGGATGACAGATGACAGATGACAGATGACAGATGATAGATGACAGATGACAGATGACAGATGACAGATGGCAAATGACAGATGAAAAATGACAGATGACAGATGACAGAAGACAGATGACAGATGACAGATGACAGATGACAGATGACAGATGACAGATGACAGATGACAGATGACAGATGACAGACCACAGATGACAGATGACAGATGACAGATGACAGATGACAGATGACGGATGACAGATGACAGATGACAGATGACAGATGATAGATGACAGATGACAGATGACAGATGGCAAATGACAGATGAAAAATGACAGATGACAGATGACAGAAGACAGATGACAGATGACAGATGACAGATGACATATGACAGATGACAAATGACAGAAGACAGTTGACATATGACAGATGACAGATGCCTGATTGCAGATGATAAATGATAATTGACATATGACATACGACAAATGACAGATGACATATGACACATGACAAATGACAGATGATAGATGACATATGAAAGATGATAGATGACATATGACATATAACAGATGACCAATTGCAGATGACATATGACACATGACAGATTACAGATGAGAGATGACAGATGACAGATGAAAGATGACAAATAACAGATGAAAGATGACAGAGGACAGATGACACATGACATATTACAGATGACAGATGAAAGATGACATATAAAAGATGACAGATGACATATGACAGATGACCGATTGCAGATGACAGATGACACATGACAGATTACAGATGAAAGATGACAGATGACAGATGACAGATGACAGATGACAGATGACAGATGGCAGATAACAGATGACAGATGACAGATGACAGATGACAGATGGCAGATGACAGATGGCAGATGACATATGTCAGATGACAGATGACAGATGACAGATGACAGATGACAGATAACAGATGACAGATGACAGATGACAGATGACAGATGACAGATGACAGATGACAGATGACAGATGACAGATGACAGATGACAGATGACAGATAACAGATGATAGATGACAGATGACAGATGGCAAATGACAGATGACAAATGACAGATGACAGATGACAAATGACAGATGACATATGAAAAAAGACAGAAGACAGATGACAGATGACAGATGACAGATGACAGATAACAGATGACAGATGACCGATGACAAATGACAGATGACAGATAACAGATGACAGATGACAGATGAGAGATGACAGATGACAAATGATAGAAGACAGATGACAGATGACAGATGACAGATGAGAGATGACATATGACAGATAACAGATGATAGATAACAGATGACAGATGGCAAATGGCAGATGACAAATGACAGATGACAGATGACAAATGACAGATGACAGATGACAAATGGCAGATAACAGATGATAGATGACAGATGACAGATGACAGATGACAGATGACAGATGACAGATGACAGATGACAGATGACAGATGACAGATGACAGATGACAGATGACAGATGACAGATAACAGATGATAGATGACAGATGACAGATGGCAAATGACAGATGACAAATGACAGATGACAAATGACAGATGACATATGAAAAAAGACAGAAGACAGATGACAGATGACAGATGACAGATGACAGATGACAGATGACAGATGGCAGATGACAGATGACAGAGGACAGATGACAGATGACAGCTGACAGATGACAGATGACAGATGACAGATGAAAGATAACAGATGACAGATGACAGATGACAGATGACAGATGACAAATGACAGAAGACAGATGACAGATGACAGATGACAGATGACAGATGGCAGATGGCAGATGGCAGATGGCAGATGACAGATGACAGAGGACAGAAGACAGATGACAGATGACAGATGACAGATGACAGATGACAGATTATAGATGATAGATGACAGATGACAGATGACAGATGACAGATGACAGATGACAGATGACAGATGACAGATGACAGATGACAGATGACAGATGACAGATGACAGATGACAGCTGACAGATGACAGATGATAGATGACAGATGACAGATAGCAAATGACAGATGACAAATGACAGATGACAGATTACAGATGAAAGATGACAGATCACAGATGACAAATGACAGATGACAGATGACAGATGACAGATGACAGATGACAGATGACAGATGACAGATGACAGATGACAGATGACAGATGACAGATTACAGATGAAAGATGACAGATGACACATGACAGATGACAGATGACAGATGACAGATGACAGATGACAGATGACAGATGACAGATGACAGATGACAGATGACAGATGACAGATGACAGATGACAGATTACAGATGAAAGATGACAGATGACACATGACAGATGACAGATGACAGGTGACAGATGACAGATGACAGATGACAGATGACAGATGGCAGATAACAGATGACAGATGACAGATGACAGATGACAGATGACAGATGACAGATGACAGATGACAGATGACAGATGACAGATGACAGATGACAGATGACAGCTGACAGATGACAGATGATAGATGACAGATGACAGATAGCAAATGACAGATGACAAATGACAGATGACAGATTACAGATGAAAGATGACAGATCACAGATGACAAATGACAGATGACAGATGACAGATGACAGATGGCAGATAACAGATGACAGATGACAGATGACAGATGACAGATGACAGATGACAGATGACAGATGACAGATGACAGATGACAGATGACAGATGACAGATGACAGATGACAGATGACAGATGACAGATGACAGATGACAGATGACAGATGACAGATGACAGATGACAGATGACAGATGACAGATGGCAGATGACAGATGACAGAGGACAGATGACAGATGACAGCTGACAGATGACAGATGACAGATGAAAGATAACAGATGACAGATGACAGATGACAGATGACAGATGACAGATGACAGATGACAGATGACAGATGACAGATTACAGATGAAAGATGACAGATGACACATGACAGATGACAGATGACAGGTGACAGATGACAGATGACAGATGACAGATGACAGATGGCAGATAACAGATGACAGATGACAGATGACAGATGACAGATGACAGATGACAGATGACAGATGACAGATGACAGATGACAGATGACAGATGACAGATGACAGATGACAGATGACAGCTGACAGATGACAGACGATAGATGACAGATGACAGATAGCAAATGACAGATGACAAATGACAGATGACAGATTACAGATGAAAGATGACAGATCACAGATGACAAATGACAGATGACAGATGACAGATGACAGATGGCAGATAACAGATGACAGATGACAGATGACAGATGACAGATGACAGATGACAGATGACAGATGACAGATGACAGATGACAGATGACAGATGACAGATGACAGATGACAGATGACAGATGACAGATGACAGATGACAGATGACAGATGACAGATGACAGATGACAGATGACAGATGACAGATGACAGATGACAGGTGAAAGATAACAGATGACAGATGACAGATGACAAATGACAGAAGACAGATGACAGATGACAGATGACAGATGACAGATGACAGATGACAGATGACAGATGACAGATGACAGATGACAGATGACAGATGACAGATGACAGGTGAAAGATAACAGATGACAGATGACAGATGGCAAATGACAGAAGACAGATGACAGATGACAGATGACAGATAGCAAATGACAGATGACAGATGACAGATGACAGATGACAGATGACAGATGACAGATGACAGATGACAGATGACAGATGACAGATGACAGATGACAGATGACAGATGACAGATGACAGATGACAGATGACAGATGATAGATGACAGATGACAGATGACAGATTACAGATGAAAGATGACAGATGACAGATGACAAATGACAGATTACAGATGAAAGATGACAGATGACAGATGACAAATGACAGATGACAGATGACAGATGACAGATGACAGATGGCAGATAACAGATGACAGATGACAGATGACAGATGACAGATGACAGATGACAGATGACAGATGACAGATGACAGATGACAGATGACAGATGACAGATGACAGATGACAGATGACAGATGACAGATGACAGATGACAGATTACAGATGAAAGATAACAGATGACAGATGACAAATGACAGAAGACAGATGACAGATGACAGATGACAGATGACAGATGACAGATGACAGATGACAGTTGACAGATGACAGATGACAGATAACAGATGACAGATGACAAATGACAGAAGACAGATGACAGATGACAGATGACAGATGACAGATGACAGATGACAGATAACAGATGACAGATGCTAGATGATAAAAGACAGAAGACAGATGACGGATGACAGATGACAGATGACAGATGACAGATGACAGATGCCAGATGACAGATGACATATGACAGATGACAGATGACAGATGACAGATGACAGATGACAGATGACAGATGACAGATGACAGATGACAGATGACAGATGACAGATGACAGATGACAGATGACAGATGACAGATGACAGATGACAGATGACAGATGACAGATGACAGATGACAGATGACAGATGGCAGATGACAGATGACAGAGGACAGATGACAGATGACAGCTGACAGATGACAGATGACAGATGAAAGATAACAGATGACAGATGACAGATGACAGATGACAGATGACAGATGACAGATGACAGATGACAGATGACAGATGACAGATGACAGATGGCAGATGGCAGATGGCAGATGGCAGATGACAGATGACAGAGGACAGAAGACAGATGACAGATGACAGATGACAGATGACAGATGACAGATTATAGATGATAGATGACAGATGACAGATGACAGATGACAGATGACAGATGACAGATGACAGATGACAGATGACAGATGACAGATGACAGATGACAGATGACAGCTGACAGATGACAGATGATAGATGACAGATGACAGATAGCAAATGACAGATGACAAATGACAGATGACAGATTACAGATGAAAGATGACAGATCACAGATGACAAATGACAGATGACAGATGACAGATGACAGATGACAGATGACAGATGACAGATGACAGATGACAGATGACAGATGACAGATGACAGATGACAGATTACAGATGAAAGATGACAGATGACACATGACAGATGACAGATGACAGATGACAGATGACAGATGACAGATGACAGATGACAGATGACAGATGACAGATGACAGATGACAGATTACAGATGAAAGATGACAGATGACACATGACAGATGACAGATGACAGGTGACAGATGACAGATGACAGATGACAGATGACAGATGGCAGATAACAGATGACAGATGACAGATGACAGATGACAGATGACAGATGACAGATGACAGATGACAGATGACAGATGACAGATGACAGATGACAGATGACAGCTGACAGATGACAGATGATAGATGACAGATGACAGATAGCAAATGACAGATGACAAATGACAGATGACAGATTACAGATGAAAGATGACAGATCACAGATGACAAATGACAGATGACAGATGACAGATGACAGATGGCAGATAACAGATGACAGATGACAGATGACAGATGACAGATGACAGATGACAGATGACAGATGACAGATGACAGATGACAGATGACAGATGACAGATGACAGATGACAGATGACAGATGACAGATGACAGATGACAGATGACAGATGACAGATGACAGATGACAGATGACAGATGACAGATGACAGATGGCAGATGACAGATGACAGAGGACAGATGACAGATGACAGCTGACAGATGACAGATGACAGATGAAAGATAACAGATGACAGATGACAGATGACAGATGACAGATGACAGATGACAGATGACAGATGACAGATTACAGATGAAAGATGACAGATGACACATGACAGATGACAGATGACAGGTGACAGATGACAGATGACAGATGACAGATGACAGATGGCAGATAACAGATGACAGATGACAGATGACAGATGACAGATGACAGATGACAGATGACAGATGACAGATGACAGATGACAGATGACAGATGACAGATGACAGATGACAGATGACAGCTGACAGATGACAGACGATAGATGACAGATGACAGATAGCAAATGACAGATGACAAATGACAGATGACAGATTACAGATGAAAGATGACAGATCACAGATGACAAATGACAGATGACAGATGACAGATGACAGATGGCAGATAACAGATGACAGATGACAGATGACAGATGACAGATGACAGATGACAGATGACAGATGACAGATGACAGATGACAGATGACAGATGACAGATGACAGATGACAGATGACAGATGACAGATGACAGATGACAGATGACAGATGACAGATGACAGATGACAGATGACAGATGACAGATGACAGATGACAGATGACAGATGACAGGTGAAAGATAACAGATGACAGATGACAGATGACAAATGACAGAAGACAGATGACAGATGACAGATGACAGATGACAGATGACAGATGACAGATGACAGATGACAGATGACAGATGACAGATGACAGATGACAGATGACAGATGACAGATGACAGGTGAAAGATAACAGATGACAGATGACAGATGGCAAATGACAGAAGACAGATGACAGATGACAGATGACAGATAGCAAATGACAGATGACAGATGACAGATGACAGATGACAGATGACAGATGACAGATGACAGATGACAGATGACAGATGACAGATGACAGATGACAGATGACAGATGACAGATGACAGATGACAGATGACAGATGACAGATGACAGATGATAGATGACAGATGACAGATGACAGATTACAGATGAAAGATGACAGATGACAGATGACAAATGACAGATTACAGATGAAAGATGACAGATGACAGATGACAAATGACAGATGACAGATGACAGATGACAGATGACAGATGGCAGATAACAGATGACAGATGACAGATGACAGATGACAGATGACAGATGACAGATGACAGATGACAGATGACAGATGACAGATGACAGATGACAGATGACAGATGACAGATGACAGATGACAGATGACAGATGACAGATGACAGATTACAGATGAAAGATAACAGATGACAGATGACAAATGACAGAAGACAGATGACAGATGACAGATGACAGATGACAGATGACAGATGACAGATGACAGTTGACAGATGACAGATGACAGATAACAGATGACAGATGACAAATGACAGAAGACAGATGACAGATGACAGATGACAGATGACAGATGACAGATGACAGATGACAGATAACAGATGACAGATGCTAGATGATAAAAGACAGAAGACAGATGACGGATGACAGATGACAGATGACAGATGACAGATGACAGATGCCAGATGACAGATGACATATGACAGATGACAGATGACAGGTGATAGATGACAGATGACAGATGGCAAATGACAGATGACAAATGACAGATGAAAGATGACAGATGACGATGACACATGACAGATTACAGATGACAGATGATAGATAACATATGAAAGATGACAGATGACAGATGACAGATGACAGATGACAGATGACAGATAACAGATGACAGATGCTAGATGATAAAAGACAGAAGACAGATGACGGATGACAGATGACAGATGACAGATGACAGATGACAGATGACATATGACAGATGACAGATGACAGGTGATAGATGACAGATGACAGATGGCAAATGACAGATGACAAATGACAGATGACAAATGACAGATGAAAGATGACAGATGACGATGACACATGACAGATTACAGATGACAGATGATAGATAACATATGAAAGATGACAGATGACATATGACATATGACAGATGACCGATTGCAGATGACAGGTGACAGGTTACAGATGACAGATGACAGATGACAGATGACAGATGACAGATGACAGATGACAGATGACAGATGACAGATGACAGATGACAGATGACAGATGACAGATAGCAGATGACAGATGACAAATGACAGAAGACAGATGACAGATGACAAACGACAAATGACAGATGACAGATGACAGATGACAGATGACAGATGACAGATGACAGATGACAGATGACAGATGACAGATGACAGATGACAGATGACAGATGACAGATGACAGATGACAGATGACAGATGACAGATGACAGATGACAGATGACAGATGACAGATGACAGATGACAGATGACAGATGACAGATGACAGATGACAGATGACAGATGACAGATGACAGATGACAGATAACAGATGACAGATGACAAAAGACAGAAGACAGATGACAGATGCCAGATGACAGATGATAGATGACAGATGACAGATTACAGATGCCAGATGACATATGACAGAAGACAGATGACAGATGACAGATGATATATGACAGATGACAGATGGCCAATGGCAGATGACAGATGACAGATGACACATGACAGATTACAGATGAGAGATGACAGATTACAGATGACAGATGACAGAAGATAGATGACAGATGACGGATGACAGATGACAGATGACAGATGACAGATGACAGATGACAGACCATAGATGACAGATGACAGATGACAGATGACAGATGACAGATAATAGATGACAGATGACAAAAGACAGAAGACAGATGACAGATGCCAGATGACAGATGACAGATGACAGATGACAGATGACAGATGATATATGACAGATGACAGATGGCCAATGGCAGATGACAGATGACAGATGACAGATGACAGATGACACATGACAGATCACAGATGAGAGATGACAGATTACAGATGACAGATGACAGATGACAGATGACAGATGACAGATGACAGATGACAGATGACAGATGACAGATGACAGATGACAGATGACAGATGACAGATGATAGATAACAGATGACAGATGACAAAAGACAGAAGACAGATGACAGATGCCAGATGACAGATGATAGATGACAGATGACAGATGACAAACGACAAATGACAGATGACAGATGACAGATGACAGATGACAGATGATATATGACAGATGACAGATGGCCAATGGCAGATGACAGATGACAGATGACAGATGACAGATGACACATGACAGATTACAGATGAGAGATGACAGATTACAGATGACAGATGACGGATGACAGATGACAGATGACAGATGACAGATGACAGATGACAGATGACAGATGACAGATGACAGACCATAGATGACAGATGACAGATGACAGATGACAGATGACAGATTACAGATGACAGATGACAGAAGATAGATGACAGATGACGGATGACAGATGACAGATGACAGATGACAGATGACAGATGACAGATGACAGACCATAGATGACAGATGACAGATGACAGATGACAGATGACAGATGACAGATGAC
This sequence comes from Condylostylus longicornis, assembly GCF_029603195.1. Classification (NCBI taxonomy): domain Eukaryota; kingdom Metazoa; phylum Arthropoda; class Insecta; order Diptera; family Dolichopodidae; genus Condylostylus; species Condylostylus longicornis. The sequence continues at coordinate 1,644,743 of NW_026578187.1, forward strand.
AGATGACAGATGACAGATGACAAAAGACAGAAGACAGATGACAGATGCCAGATGACAGATGATAGATGACAGATGACAGATGACAAACGACAAATGACAGATGACAGATGACAGATGACAGATGATATATGACAGATGACAGATGGCCAATGGCAGATGACAGATGACAGATGACAGATGACACATGACAGATTACAGATGAGAGATGACAGATTACAGATGACAGATGACAGATGACAGATGACAGATGACAGATGACAGATGACAGATGACAGATGACAGATGACAGATGACAGATGACAGATGACAGATGACAGATGACCGATGACAGATGACAGATGACAGATGACAGATAGCAGATGACAGATGACAAATGACAGAAGACAGATGACAGATGACAAACGACAAATGACAGTTGACAGATGACAGATGACAGATGACAGATGACAGATGACAGATGACAGATGACAGATGACAGATGACAGATGACAGATGACAGATGACAGATGACAGATGACAGATGACAGATGACAGATGACAGATGACAGATGACAGATGACAGATGACAGATGACAGATGACAGATGACAGATGACAGATGACAGATGACAGATGACAGATGACAGATGACAGATGACAGATGACAGATGACAGATGACAGATGACAGATGACAGATGACAGATGACAGATGACAGATGACAGATGACAGATGACAAATGACAGATGACAGATGACAGATGACAGATGATATATGACAGATGACAGATGGCCAATGGCAGATGACAGATGACAGATGACCGATTGCAGATGACAGATGACAGGTGACAGATGACAGATGACAGATGACAGATGACAGATGACAGATGACAGATGACAGATGACAGATGACAGATGACAGATAGCAAATGACAGATGACAGATGACAGATGACAGATGACAGATAACAGATGACAGATGACAGATGACAGATGACAGATGACAGATGACAGATGACAGATGACAGATGACAGATGACAGATGACAGATGACAGATGACAGATGACAGATGACAGATGATAGATGACAGATGACAGATGACAGATTACAGATGAAAGATGACAGATGACAGATGACAAATGACAGATTACAGATGAAAGATGACAGATGACAGATGACAAATGACAGATGACAGATGACAGATGAGAGATGACAGATGGCAGATAACAGATGACAGATGACAGATGACAGATGACAGATGATAGATGACAGATGACAGATGACAGATTACAGATGAAAGATGACAGATGACAGATGACAAATGACAGATTACAGATGAAAGATGACAGATGACAGATGACAAATGACAGATGACAGATGACAGATGAGAGATGACAGATGGCAGATAACAGATGACAGATGACAGATGACAGATGACAGATGACAGATGACAGATGACAGATGACAGATGACAGATGACAGATGACAGATGACAGATGACAGATGACAGATGACAGATGACAGATGACAGATGACAGATGACAGATGACAGATGACAGATGACAGATGACAGATGAAAGATAACAGATGACAGATGACAGATGACAGATGACAAATGACAGAAGACAGATGACAGATGACAGATGACAGATGACAGATGACAGATGACAGATGACAGATGACAGATGACAGATAACAGATGACAGATGACAAATGACAGAAGACAGATGACAGATGACAGATGACAGATGACAGATGACAGATGACAGATGACAGATAACAGATGACAGATGCTAGATGATAAAAGACAGAAGACAGATGACGGATGACAGATGACAGATGACAGATGACAGATGCCAGATGACAGATGACATATGACAGATGACAGATGACAGATGATAGATGACAGATGACAGATGGCAAATGACAGATGACAAATGACAGATGAAAGATGACAGATGACGATGACACATGACAGATTACAGATGACAGATGATAGATAACATATGAAAGATGACAGATGACATATGACAGATGAGAGATGACACATGACAGATTACAGATAACAGATAATAGATGACATATGAAAGATGACAGATGACATATGACAGATGACCGATTGCAGATGACAGATGACAGGTGACAGATGACCGATGACAGATGACAGATGACAGATGACAGATGACAGATGACAGATAGCAGATGACAGATGACAAATGACAGAAGACAGATGACAGATGACAAACGACAAATGACAGATGACAGATGACAGATGACAGATGACAGATAACAGATGACAGATGACAGATGACAGATGACAGATGACAGATGACAGATGACAGATGACAGATGACAGATGACAGATGACAGATGACAGATGACAGATGACAGATGACAGATGACAGATGACAGATGACAGATGACAGATGACAGATGACAGATGACAGATGACAGATGACAGATGACAGATGACAGATGACAGATGACAGATGACAGATAACAGATGACAGATGACAAAAGACAAAAGACAGATGACAGATGCCAGATGACAGATGATAGATGACAGATGACAGATTACAGATGCCAGATGACATATGACAGATGACAGATGACAGATGATATATGACAGATGACAGATGGCCAATGGCAGATGACAGATGACAGATGACAGATGACACATGACAGATTACAGATGAGAGATGACAGATTACAGATGACATATGACAGAAGATAGATGACAGATGACGGATGACAGATGACAGATGACAGATGACAGATGACAGATGACAGACCATAGATGACAGATGACAGATGACAGATGACAGATGACAGATGACAGATGACAGATGACAGATGACAGATGACAGATGACAGATGACAGATGACAGATGACAGATGACAGATGACAGATGACAGATGACAGATGACAGATGACAGATGACAGATGACAGATGACAGATGACAGATGACAGATGACAAAAGACAGAAGACAGATGACAGATGCCAGATGACAGATGATAGATGACAGATGACAGATGACAAACAACAAATGACAGATGACAGATGACAGATGACAGATGATATATGACAGATGACAGATGGTCAATGGCAGATGACAGATGACAGATGACAGATGACAGATGACACATGACAGATTACAGATGAGAGATGACAGATTACAGATGACAGATGACAGATGACAGATGACAGATGACAGATGACAGATGACAGATGACAGATGACAGATGACAGATGACAGACGACCGATGACAGATGACAGATGACAGATGACAGATAGCAGATGACAGATGACAGATGACAGATGACAGATGACAGATGACAGATGACAGATTACAGATGACAGATGACAGATGACAGATGACAGATGACAGATGACAGATGACAGATGACAGATGACAGATGACAGATGACAGATGACAGATGACAGATGACAGATGACAGATGACAGATGACAGATGACAGATGACAGATGACAGATGACAGATGACAGATGACAAATGACAGATGATAGATGACAGATGACAGATGACAGATGACAGATGACAGATGACAGATGACAGATGACAGATGACAGATGACAGATGACAGATGACAGATGACAGATGACAGATAACAGATGACAGATGACAAAAGACAGAAGACAGATGACAGATGCCAGATGACAGATGATAGATGACAGATGACAGATGACAGGTGCCAGATGACATATGACAGATGACAGATGACAGATGACAGATGATATATGACAGATGACAGATGGCCAATGGCAGATGACAGATGACAGATGACCGATTGCAGATGACAGATGACAGGTGACAGATGACAGATGACAGATGACAGATGACAGATGACAGATGACAGATGACAGATGACAGATGACAGATGACAGATGACAGATGACAGATGACAGATGACAGATGACAGATGACAGAAGACAGATGACAGATGACAAAAGACAGAAGACAGATGACAGATGCCAGATGACAGATGATAGATGGCAGATGACAGATGACAGATGTCAGATGACATATGACAGATGACAGATGACAGATGATATATGACAGATGACAGATGGCCAATGGCAGATGACAGATGACAGATGACAGAAGACAGGTGACAGATGACACATGACAGATTACAGATGAGAGATGACAGATTACAGATGACAGATGACAGATGATAGATGACAGATGACGGATGACGGATGACAGATGACAGATGACAGATGACATATGACAGATGACAGATGACACATGACAGATTACATATGACAAATGATAGATGACATATGAAAGACGACGGATGACAGATGACAGATGACAGATGACAGATGATATATGAAAGTTGACAGATGACATACGACATATGACAGATGACCGATTGCAGATGACAGATGACACATGACAGATTACAGATGAGAGATGACAGATGACAGATGACAGATGACAGATGACAGATGACAGATGACAGATGACAGATGACAGATGACAGATAACAGATGACAGATGACAGAAGACAGATGACAGATGACAGATGACAGATTACAGATGACAGATTACAGATGACAGATGACAGATGACAGATGACAGATGACAGATGACAGATGACCGATGACCGATGACAGATGCCAGATGACAGATGATAGATGACATATGAAAGTTGACAGATGACATATGACATATGACAGATGACAGATGACAGAAGACATATGACAGATGACAGATTACAGATGACAGATGACAGATGACAAATGACAGATGATAGATGACAAATGACAGAAGACAGATGACACATGACAGATGACAGATGACAAATGACAGATGACAGATGACAGAAGACAGATGGCAGATGACAAATGACAGAGGACAGATGAGAGATGACAGATGACAGATGACAGATGACAGATGACAGATGACAGATGACAGATGACAGAAGACAGATGACAGATGACAGATGACAGATTACAGATGACAGATGACAGATGACAGATGACAGATGACAGATGACAGATGACAGATGACAGATGACAGATGACAGATGACAGATGACAGATGACAGATGACAGATAACAGATGACAGATGACAGATGACAGATGACAAATGACAGATGACAGATGACAGAAGACAGATGACAGATGACAGATGACAGATTACAGATGACAGATGACAAATGACAGATGACAGATGAGAGATGACAGATGACAGATGACAGATGATAGATGACAAATGACAGATGACAGATGACATATGAAAAAAGACAGAAGACAGATGACAGATGACAGATGACAGATGACAGATGACAGATGACAGATGACAGATGACAGATAACAGATGACAGATGACAGATGACAGATGACAGATGACAGATGACAGATGACAGATGACAGATGACAGATGACAGATGACAGATGACAGATGACAGATAACAGATGACAGATGACAGATGACAGATGACAGATGACAGATGACAGATGACAGATAACAGATGACAGATAACAGATGACAGATGATAAAAGACAGAAGACAGATGACAGATAACAGATGACAGATGACAGATGACAGATGACAGATGCCAGATGACAGATGACATATGACAGATGACAGATGACATATGACAGATGACAGATGACACATGACAGATTACAGATGACAGATGATAGATGACATATGAAAGATGACAGATGACATATGACAGATGACCGATTGCAGATGACAGATGACAGGTGACAGATGACAGATGACAGATGACAGATGACAGATGACAAATGACAGATGTCAGATGACAGATGACAGATGACAGATGACAGATGACAGATGACAGATGACAGATGACAGATGATAGATGGCAGATGACAGATGACGGGTGACAAATGACAGATGACAGATGACAGATGACAGATGACAGATGATAGATGACAGATGACAGATGACAGATGACAGATGACGGATGACAGATGACAGATGACAGATGACAGATGACAGATGACAGATGACAGTTGACAGATGACAGATGACAGATGACAGATGACAGATGACAGATGACAGATGACAGATGACAGATGACAGATGACAGATGACAGATGACAGATGACAGATGACAGATGACAGATGACAGATGACAGATGACAGATGACAGATAACAGATGACAGATGACAAAAGACAGAAGACAGATGACAGATGACAGATGACGGATGACAGATGACAGATGACAGATGACAGATGACAGATGACAGATTACAGATGACAGATGATAGACGACAGATGACAGATGGCAAATGACAGATGACAAAAGACAGATGACAGATGACAGAAGACAGATGACAGATGACAGATGACAGATGACATACGACAGATGACAAATGACAGAAGACAGATGACATATGACAGATGACAGATGCCTGGTGGCAGATGATAAATGATAATTGACATATGACATACGAAAAATGACAGATGACATATGACACATGACAAATGACAGATGATAGATAACATATGAAAGATGACAGATGACTGATGACACATGACAGATTACAGATGACAGATGATAGATGACATATGAAAGATGACTGATTACATATGACATATGACAGATGACACATGACAGATTACAGATGAGAGATGACAGATTACAGATGACAGATGACAGATGACAAATGACAGATGACAGATGACAGATGACAGATGACACATGACAGATTACATATGACAAATGATAGATGACATATGAAAGACGACGGATGACAGATGACAGATGACAGATGACAGATGATATATGAAAGTTGACAGATGACATACGACATATGACAGATGACCGATTGCAGATGACAGATGACACATGACAGATTACAGATGAGAGATGACAGATGACAGATGACAGATGACAGATGACAGATGACAGATGACAGATGACAGATGACAGATGACAGATGACAGATGACAGAAGACAGATGACAGATGACAGATGACAGATTACAGATGACAGATTACAGATGACAGATGACAGATGACAGATGACAGATGACAGATGACAGATGACAGATGACCGATGACCGATGACAGATGACAGATGACAGATGATAGATGACATATGAAAGTTGACAGATGACATATGACATATGACAGATGACAGATGACAGAAGACATATGACAGATGACAGATTACAGATGACAGATGACAGATGACAAATGACAGATGATAGATGACAAATGACAGAAGACAGATGACACATGACAGATGACAGATGACAAATGACAGATGACAGATGACAGAAGACAGATAGCAGATGACAAATGACAGAGGACAGATGAGAGATGACAGATGACAGATGACAGATGACAGATGACAGATGACAGATGACAGATGACAGAAGACAGATGACAGATGACAGATGACAGATTACAGATGACAGATGACAGATGACAGATGACAGATGACAGATGACAGATGACAGATGACAGATGACAGATGACAGATGACAAATGACAGATGACCGATGACAGATGACAGATGACAGATGACAGATAACAGATGACAGATGACAGATGACAGATGACAAATGACAGATGACAGATGACAGAAGACAGATGACAGATGACAGATTACAGATGACAGATGACAAATGACAGATGACAGATGAGAGATGACAGATGACAGATGACAGATGATAGATGACAAATGACAGATGACAGATGACATATGAAAAAAGACAGAAGACAGATGACAGATGACAGATGACAGATGACAGATGACAGATGACAGATGACAGATAACAGATGACAGATGACAGATGACAGATGACAGATGACAGATGACAGATGACAGATGACAGATGACAGATGACAGATGACAGATGACAGATGACAGATGACAGATAACAGATGACAGATGACAGATGACAGATGACAGATGACAGATGACAGATGACAGATAACAGATGACAGATAACAGATGACAGATGATAAAAGACAGAAGACAGATGACAGATAACAGATGACAGATGACAGATGACAGATGACAGATGCCAGATGACAGATGACATATGACAGATGACAGATGACATATGACAGATGACAGATGACACATGACAGATTACAGATGACAGATGATAGATGACATATGAAAGATGACAGATGACATATGACAGATGACCGATTGCAGATGACAGATGACAGGTGACAGATGACAGATGACAGATGACAGATGACAGATGACAAATGACAGATGTCAGATGACAGATGACAGATGACAGATGACAGATGACAGATGACAGATGACAGATGACAGATGATAGATGGCAGATGACAGATGACGGGTGACAGATGACAGATGACAGATGACAGATGACAGATGACAGATGATAGATGACAGATGACAGATGACAGATGACAGATGACGGATGACAGATGACAGATGACAGATGACAGATGACAGATGACAGATGACAGTTGACAGATGACAGATGACAGATGACAGATGACAGATGACAGATGACAGATGACAGATGACAGATGACAGATGACAGATGACAGATGACAGATGACAGATAACAGATGACAGATGACAGATGACAGATGACAGATGACAGATGACAGATGACAGATAACAGATGACAGATGACAAAAGACAGAAGACAGATGACAGATGACAGATGACGGATGACAGATGACAGATGACAGATGACAGATGACAGATGACAGATTACAGATGACAGATGATAGACGACAGATGACAGATGGCAAATGACAGATGACAAAAGACAGATGACAGATGACAGAAGACAGATGACAGATGACAGATGACAGATGACATACGACAGATGACAAATGACAGAAGACAGATGACATATGACAGATGACAGATGCCTGGTGGCAGATGATAAATGATAATTGACATATGACATACGAAAAATGACAGATGACATATGACACATGACAAATGACAGATGATAGATAACATATGAAAGATGACAGATGACTGATGACACATGACAGATTACAGATGACAGATGATAGATGACATATGAAAGATGACTGATTACATATGACATATGACAGATGACACATGACAGATTACAGATGAGAGATGACAGATTACAGATGACAGATGACAGATGACAAATGACAGATGACAGATGACAGATGACAGATGACGGACGACAGATGACAGATGACAGATGACAGATAACAGATGACAGATGACAGATGACAGACCACAGATGACAGATGATGGATGCCAGTTGACAGACGACATATGACAGATGACAGATGACAGACGATATATGACAGATGACAGATGGCCAATGGCAGATGACAGATGACAGATGGCAGATGACAGATGACAGATGACAGACCACAGATGACAGATGACAGATGACAGATGACAGATGACAGATGACGGATGACAGATGACAGATGACAGATGACAGATGATAGATGACAGATGACAGATGGCAAATGACAGATGAAAAATGACAGATGACAGATGACAGAAGACAGATGACAGATGACAGATGACAGATTACAGATGACAGATGACAGATGACAGATGACAGATGACGGATGACAGATGACAGATGACAGATGACAGACCACAGATGACAGATGACAGATGACAGATGACAGATGACAGATGACGGATGACAGATGACAGATGACAGAAGACAGATGATAGATGACAGATGACAGATGACAGATGGCAAATGACAGATGAAAAATGACAGATGAAAAATGACAGATGACAGATGACAGAAGACAGATGACAGATGACAGATGACAGATGACATATGACAGATGACAAATGACAGAAGACAGATGACATATGACAGATGACAGATGCCTGATTGCAGATGATAAATGATAATTGACATATGACATACGACAAATGACAGATGACATATGACACATGACAAATGACAGATGATAGATGACATATGAAAGATGATAGATGACATATGACATATAACAGATGACCAATTGCAGATGACATATGACACATGACAGATTACAGATGAGAGATGACAGATGACAGATGAAAGACGACAAATAACAGATGAAAGATGACAGATGACACATGACATATTACAGATGACAGATGATAGATGACATATAAAAGATGACAGATGACATATGACAGATGACCGATTGCAGATGACAGATGACACATGACAGATTACAGATGAAAGATGACAGATGACAGATGACAGATGACAGATGACAGATGACAGATGACAGATGACAGATGACAGATGACAGATGGCAGATAACAGATGACAGATGACAGATGACAGATGACAGATGGCAGATGACAGATGGCAGATGACAGATGACAGATGACAGATGACAGATGACAGATGACAGATGACAGATGACAGATAACAGATGACAGATGACAGATGACAGATGACAGATGACAGATGACGGATGACAGATAACAGATGATAGATGACAGATGACAGATGGCAAATGACAGATGACAAATGACAGATGACAGATGACATATGAAAAAAGACAGAAGACAGATGACAGATGACAGATGACAGATGACAGATGACAGATGACAGATGACAGATAACAGATGACAGATGACAGATGACAGATGACAGATGACAGATGACAGATGACAGATGACAGATGACAGATGACAGATGACAGATGACAGATGACAGATGACAGATGACAGATAACAGATGACAGATGACAGATGACAGATGACAGATGACAGATAACAGATGACAGATGACAGATGACAGATAACAGATGATAGATGACAGATGACAGATGGCAAATGACAGATGACAAATGACAGATGACAGATGAGAATGACAGATGACATATGAAAAAAGACAGAAGAAAGATGACAGATGACAGATGATAGATGACAGATGACAAATGACAGATGACAGATAACAGATGACAGATGACAGATGACAGATAACAGATGACAGATGACAGATGACAGATGACAGATGACAGATGACAGATGACAGATGACAGATGACAGATGACAGATAACAGATGATAGATGACAGATGACAGATGGCAAATGACAGATGACAAATGACAGATGACAGATGAGAATGACAGATGACATATGAAAAAAGACAGAAGAAAGATGACAGATGACAGATGATAGATGACAGATGACAAATGACAGATGACAGATAACAGATGACAGATGACAGATGAGAGATGACAGATGACAAATGATAGAAGACAGATGACAGATGACAGATGACAGATGAGAGATGACAGATGACAGATAACAGATGATAGATAACAGATGACAGATGGCAAATGGCAGATGACAAATGACAGATGACAGATGACAAATGACAGATGACAGATGACAAATGGCAGATGACAGATGACAGATGACAGATGACAGATGACAGATGACAGATGACAGATGACAGATGACAGATGACAGATGACAGATGACAGATGACAGATAACAGATGACAGATGACAGATGACAGATGACAGATGACAAATGACAGAAGACAGATGACAGATGACAGATGACAGATGACAGATGACAGATGACAGATGATAGATGACATATGAAAGTTGACAGATGACAGATAACAGATGACAGATGACAGATGACAGATGACAGATGGCAGATGACAGATGGCAGATGACAGATGACAGATGACAGATGACAGATAACAGATGATAGATGACAGATGGCAAATGACAGATGACAAATGACAGATGACAGATGACAAATGACAGATGACATATGAAAAAAGACAGAAGACAGATGACAGATGACAGATGACAGATAACAGATGACAGATGACAGATGACAGATGACAGATGACAGATAACAGATGACAGATGGCAGATGACAGATGACAGAGGGCAGACGACAGATGACAGATGACAGATGACAGATGACAGATAACAGTTGATAGATGACAGATGACAGATGACAGATGACAGATGACATATGAAAGTTGACAGATGACATATGACAAATGACAGATGACATATGAAAAAAGACAGAAGACAGATGACAGATGACAGGTGACAGATGACAGATGACAGATGACAGATGACCGATGGCAGATGACAGATGACAGATGACAGATGACAGATGTCATATGACAGATGACAGATGACAGATGACAAATGACAGAAGACAGATGACAGATGACAGATGACAGATGACAGATGACAGATGACAGATGATAGATGACATATGACAGATGACAGATGACAGATGACAGATGACAGATGACAGATGACAGATAACAGATGATAGATGACAGATGACAGATGGCAAATGACAGATGACAAATGACAGATGACAGATGAGAATGACAGATGACATATGAAAAAAGACAGAAGACAGATGACAGATGACAGATGACAGATGACAGATGACAAATGACAGATGACAGATAACAGATGACAGATGACAGATGAGAGATGACAGATGACAAATGATAGAAGACAGATGACAGATGACAGATGACAGATGACAGATGACAAATGATAGAAGACAGATGACAGATGACAGATGAGAGATGACAGATGACAGATAACAGATGATAGATAACAGATGACAGATGGCAAATGGCAGATGACAGATGACAGATGTCATATGACAGATGACAGATGACAGATGACAAATGACAGAAGACAGATGACAGATGACAGATGACAGATGACAGATGACAGATGACAGATGATAGATGACATATGAAAGTTGACAGATGACATATGACAAATGACAGATGACCGATTGCAGATGACAGATGACACATGACAGATTACAGATGAGAGATGACAGATGACAGATGACAGATGACAGATGACAGATGACAGATGACAGATGACAGATAACAGATGACAGATGACAGATGACAGATGACAGATGGCAGATGACAGATGGCAGATGACAGATGACAGATGACAGATGACAGATAACAGATGATAGATGACAGATGACAGATGGCAAATGACAGATGACAAATGACAAATGACAGATGACATATGAAAAAAGACAGAAGACAGATGACAGATGACAGATGACAGATAACAGATGACAGATGACAGATGACAGATAACAGATGACAGATGGCAGATGACAGATGACAGAGGGCAGACGACAGATGACAGATGACAGATGACAGATGACAGATAACAGTTGATAGATGACAGATGACAGATGGCAAATGACAGATGACAAATGACAGATGACAGTTGACAAATGACAGATGACATATGAAAAAAGACAGAAGACAGATGACAGATGACAGAAGACAGATGACAGATGACAGATGACAGATGACAGATGACAGGTGACAGATGACAGATGACAGATGACAGATGGCAGATGACAGATTATAGATGACAGATGACAGATGACAGATGACAGATGACAGATGACAGATGACAGATGACAGATGACAGATGACAGATGACAGATGACAGATGACAGATGACAGATGACAGATGACAGATGACAGATGACAGATGACAGATGACAGATGACAGATGACAGATGACAGATGACAGATGACAGATGACAGATGACAGATGACAAATGACAGATGATAGATGACAGATGACAGATGACAGATGACAAAAGACAGAAGGCAGATGACAGATGACAGATGACAGATGACAGATGACAGATGACAGATGACAGATGACAGATGACAGATGACAGATGACAGATAACAGATGACAGATGACAGATGACAGATGACAGATGGCAGATGACAGATGGCAGATGACAGATGACAGATGACAGATGACAGATAACAGATGATAGATGACAGATGACAGATGGCAAATGACAGATGACAAATGACAAATGACAGATGACATATGAAAAAAGACAGAAGACAGATGACAGATGACAGATGACAGATAACAGATGACAGATGACAGATGACAGATGACAGATGGCAGATGACAGATGATAGATGACAGATGACAGATGACAGATGACAGATGACAGATGACAGATGACAGATGACAGATGACAGATGACAGATGACAGATGACAGATGACAGATGACAGATGACAAATGACAGATGATAGATGACAGATGGCAGATGACAGATGACAGATGACAGATGACAGATAACAGATGATAGATGACAGATAACAGATGGCAAATGACAGATGACAAATGACAGATGACAGATGACAAATGACAGATGACATATGAAAAAAGACAGAAGACAGATGACAGATGACAGATGACAGATAACAGATGACAGATGACAGATGACAGATAACAGATGACAGATGGCAGATGACAGATGACAGAGGGCAGACGACAGATGACAGATGACAGATGACAGATGACAGATAACAGTTGATAGATGACAGATGACAGATGGCAAATGACAGATGACAAATGACAGATGACAGTTGACAAATGACAGATGACATATGAAAAAAGACAGAAGACAGATGACAGATGACAGAAGACAGATGACAGATGACAGATGACAGATGACAGATTACAGGTGACAGATGACAGATGACAGATGACAGATGGCAGATGATAGATGACAGATGACAGATGACAGATGACAGATGACAGATGACAGATGACAGATGACAGATGACAGATAACAGATGACAGATGACAGATGACAGATGACAGATGACAGATGACAGATGACAGATGACAGATGACAAATGACAGATGATAGATGACAGATGACAGATGACAGATGACAGATGACAAAAGACAGAAGGCAGATGACAGATGACAGATGACAGATGACAGATGACAGATGACAGATGACAGATTACAGCTGACAGATGATAGATGACAGATGACAGATGGCAAATGACAGATGACAAAAAACAGATGACAGATGACAGAAGACAGATGACAGATGACAGATTACAGCTGACAGATGATAGATGACAGATGACACATGACAAATGACAGATGATAGATAACATATGAAAGATGACAGATGACTGATGACACATGACAGATTACAGATGACAGATAACAGATGACAGATAACAGATGATAGATGACAAATGACAGAATACAGATGACAGATGACAGATGACAGATGACAGATGACAGATGACAGAAGACAGATAACAGATGATAGTTGACAGATGACAGATGGCAAATGAAAGATGACAAATGACATATGACAAATGACAGATGACAGATGACAGATGACAGATGGCAGATGACAGATGGCAGATGACAGATGACAGATGGCAGACGACAGATGACAGATGACAGATGACAGATAACAGATGATAGATGACAGATGGCAAATGACAGATGACAAATGACAGATGACAGATGACAAATGACAGATGACATATGAAAAAAGACAGAAGACAGATGACAGATGACAGAGACAGATGACAGATGACAGATGACAGATGACAGGTGACAGATGACAGATGACAGATGACAGATGGCAGATGACAGATGATAGATGACAGATGACAGATGACAGATGACAGATGACAGATGACAGATGACAGATGACAGATGACAGATGACAGATGACAGATGACAGATGACAGATGACAGATGACATATGAAAGTTGACAGATGACATATGACAAATGACAGATGACATATGAAAAAAGACAGAAGACAGATGACAGATGACAGGTGACAGATGACAGATGACAGATGACAGATGACCGATGGCAGATGACAGATGACAGATGACAGATGACAGATGTCATATGACAGATGACAGATGACAGATGACAAATGACAGAAAACAGATGACAGATGACAGATGACAGATGACAGATGACAGATGACAGATGATAGATGACATATGAAAGTTGACAGATGACATATGACAAATGACAGATGACCGATTGCAGATGACAGATGACACATGACAGATTACAGATGAGAGATGACAGATGACAGATGACAGATGAAAGATGACAGATGACAGATGACAGATGACAGATGACAGATAACAGATGACAGATGACAGATGACAGATGACAGATGGCAGATGACAGATGGCAGATGGCAGATGACAGATGACAGATGACAGATAACAGATGATAGATGACAGATGACAGATGGCAAATGACAGATGACAAATGACAGATGACAGATGACAAATGACAGATGACATATGAAAAAAGACAGAAGACAGATGACAGATGACAGATGACAGATAACAGATGACAGATGACAGATGACAGATAACAGATGACAGATGGCAGATGACAGATGACAGAGGGCAGACGACAGATGACAGATGACAGATGACAGATGACAGATAACAGTTGATAGATGACAGATGACAGATGGCAAATGACAGATGACAAATGACAGATGACAGTTGACAAATGACAGATGACATATGAAAAAAGACAGAAGACAGATGACAGATGACAGAAGACAGATGACAGATGACAGATGACAGATGACAGATGACAGGTGACAGATGACAGATGACAGATGACAGATGGCAGATGACAGATGATAGATGACAGATGACAGATGACAGATGACAGATGACAGATGACAGATGACAGATGACAGATGACAGATGACAGATGACAGATGACAGATGACAGATGACAGATGACAGATGACAGATGACAGATGACAGATGACAGATGACAAATGACAGATGATAGATGACAGATGACAGATGACAGATGACAGATGACAGATGACAGATGACAGATGACAGATGACAGATGACAGATTACAGCTGACAGATGATAGATGACAGATGACAGATGGCAAATGACAGATGACAAAAAACAGATGACAGATGACAGAAGACAGATGACAGGTGACAGATGACATATGACAGATGACAAATGACAGAAGACAGATAACATATGACAGATGACAGATGCCTGATGGCAGATGATAAATGATAATTGACATATGACATACGAAAAATGACCGATGACATATGACACATGACAAATGACAGATGATAGATAACATATGAAAAATGACAGATGACTGATGACACATGACAGATTACAGATGACAGATAACAGATGACAGATAACAGATGATAGATGACAAATGACAGAATACAGATGACAGATGACAGATGACAGATGACAGATGACAGATGACAGAAGACAGATAACAGATGATAGTTGACAGATGACAGATGGCAAATGAAAGATGTCAAATGACATATGACAAATGACAGATGACAGATGACAGATGGCAGATGACAGATGGCAGATGACAGATGACAGATGGCAGACGACAGATGACAGATGACAGATGACAGATAACAGATGATAGATGACAGATGGCAAATGACAGATGACAAATGACAGATGACAGATGACAAATGACAGATGACATATGAAAAAAGACAGAAGACAGATGACAGATGACAGAGACAGATGACAGATGACAGATGACAGATGACAGGTGACAGATGACAGATGACAGATGACAGATGGCAGATGACAGATGATAGATGACAGATGACAGATGACAGATGACAGATGACAGATGACAGATGACAGATGACAGATGACAGATGACAGATGACAGATGACAGATGACAGATGACAGATGACAGATGACAGATGACAGATGACAGATGACAGATGACATATGACAGATGACAAATGACAGAAGACAGATGACATATGACAGATGACATATGACAGATGACAAATGACAGAAGACAGATGACATATGACAGATGACAGATGCCTGATGGCAGATGATAAATGATAATTGACATATGACATACGAAAAATGACAGATGACATATGACACATGACAAATGACAGATGATAGATAACATATGAAAGATGACAGATGACTGATGACACATGACAGATTACAGATGACAGATGATAGATGACATATGAAAGATGACAGATTACATATGACATATGACAGATGACACATGACAGATTACAGATGAGAGATGACAGATGACAGATGACAGATAACAGATGACAGATGACAGATGACAGACCACAGATGACGGATGCCAGTTGACAGATGACATATGACAGATGACAGATGACAGATGACAGATGATATATGACAGATGACAGATGGCCAATGGCAGATGACAGATGGCAGATGACAGATGACTGATGACAGATGACACATGACAGATGACAGATGACAGACCACAGATGACAGATGACAGATGACAGATGACAGATGACAGATGACAGATGACAGATGACGGATGACAGATGACAGATGACAGATGTTAGATGATAGATGACAGATGACAGATGGCAAATGACAGATGAAAAATGACAGATGACAGATGACAGAAGACAGATGACAGATGACAGATGACAGATGACAGATGACAGATGACAGATGACAGATGACAGATGACAGATGACAGATGACAGATGACAGATGACAGATGACAGATGACGGATGACAGATGACAGATGACAGATCACAGACCACAGATGACAGATGACAGATGACAGATGACAGATGACGGATGACATATGACAGATGACAGATGACAGATGATAGATGACATATGACAGATGACAGATGGCAAATGACAGATGAAAAATGACAGATGACAGATGACAGAAGACAGATGACAGATGACAGATGACAGATGACATATGACAGATGACAAATGACAGAAGACAGATGACATATGACAGATGACCGATGCCTGATTGCAGATGATAAATGATAATTGACATATGACATACGACAAATGACAGATGATATATGACACATGACAAATGACAGATGATAGATGACATATGAAAGATGATAGATGACATATAACAGATGACCAATTGCAGATGCCATATGACACATGACAGAGTACAGATGAGAGATGACAGATGACAGATGACAGATGACAGATGACAGATGACAGATGACAGATGACAGATGACAGATGACAGATGACAGATGACAGATGACAGATGACAGATGACGGATGACAGATGACAGATGACAGATCACAGACCACAGATGACAGATGACAGATGACAGATGACAGATGACATATGACAGATGACAGATGACAGATGATAGATGACATATGACAGATGACAGATGGCAAATGACAGATGAAAAATGACAGATGACAGATGACAGAAGACAGATGACAGATGACAGATGACAGATGACATATGACAGATGACAAATGACAGAAGACAGATGACATATGACAGATGACCGATGCCTGATTGCAGATGATAAATGATAATTGACATATGACATACGACAAATGACAGATGATATATGACACATGACAAATGACAGATGATAGATGACATATGAAAGATGATAGATGACATATAACAGATGACCAATTGCAGATGCCATATGACACATGACAGAGTACAGATGAGAGATGACAGATGACAGATGACACATGACATATTACAGATGACAGATGATAGATGACATATAAAAGATGACAGATGACATATGACAGATGACCGATTGCAGATGACAGATGACACATGACAGATTACAGATGAAAGATGACAGATGACACATGACAGATGACAGATGACAGATGACAGATGACAGGTGACAGATGGCAGATAACAGATGACAGATGACAGATGACAGATGACAGATGGCAGATGACAGATGGCAGATGACAGATGACAGATGACAGATGACAGATGACAGATGACAGATAACAGATGACAGATGACAGATGACAGATGACAGATGACAGATAACAGATGATAGATGACCGATGACATATGGCAAATGACAGATGACAATTGACAGATGACAGATGACAAATGACAGATGACATATGAAAAAAGACAGAAGACAGATGACAGATGACAGATGACAGATGACAGATGACAGATGACAGATGACAGATGACAGATAACAGATGACAGATGACCGATGACAAATGACAGATGACAGATAACAGATGACAGATGACAGATGAGAGATGACAGATGACAAATTATAGAAGACAGATGACAGATGACAGATGACAGATGACAGATGAGAGATGACAGATGACAGATAACAGATGATAGATAACAGATGACAGATGGCAAATGGCAGATGACAAATGACAGATGACAGATGACAAATGACAGATGACAGATGACAAATGGCAGATAACAGATGACAGATGACAGATGACAGATGACAGATGACAGATGACAGATGACAGATGACAGATGACAGATGACAGATGACAGATGACAGATGACAGATGACAGATGACAGATGACAGATGACAGATGACAGATGACAGATAACAGATGATAGATGACAGATGACAGATGGCAAATGACAGATGACAAATGGCAGATGACAGATGACAAATGACAGATGACATATGAAAAAAGACAGAAGACAGATGACAGATGACAGATGACAGATGACAGATGACAGATGACAGATGACAGATGACAGATGACAGATGACAGATGACAGATGACAGATAACAGATGATAGATAACAGATGACAGATGGCAAATGGCAGATGACAAATGACAGATGACAAATGACAGATGACAGATGACAAATGGCAGGTAACAGATGACAGATGACAGATGACAGATGACAGATGACAGATGACAGATGACAGATGACAGATGACAGATGACAGATGACAGATAACAGATGACAAATGACAGATGACAGATGACAAATGGCAGATAACAGATGACAGATGACAGATGACAAATGGCAGATGACAGATGACAGATGACAGATGACAAATGACAAATGGCAGATAACAGATGACAGATGACAGATGAGAGATGACAGATGACAAATGATAGAAGACAGATGACAAATGACAGATGACAGATGAGAGATGACAGATAACAGATGATAGATAACAGATGACAGATGGCAAATGGCAGATGACAAATGACAGATGACAGATGACAAATGACAGATGACAGATGACAAATGGCAGATAACAGATGACAGATGACAGATGACAGATGACAGATGACAGATGATAGATGACAGATGACAAATGACAGATGACAGATGACAGATGACAGATGACACATGACAGATGACCGATGACAGATGACAGATGACAGATGACATATGACAGATGACAGATGACAAATGACAGAAGACAGATGACAGACGACAGATGACAGATGACAGACGACAGATGATAGATGACATATGAAAGTTGACAGATGACATATGACAAATGACAGATGACCGATTGCAGATGACAGATGACACATGACAGATTACATATGAGAGATGACAGATGACAGATGACAGATGACAGATGACAGATGACAGATGACAGATGACAGATGACAGATGACAGATAACAGATGACAGATGACAGATGACAGATGACAGATGGCAGATGACAGATGGCAGATGACAGATGACAGATGACAGATAACAGATGATAGATGACAGATGACAGATGGCAAATGACAGATGACAAATGACAGATGACAGATGACAAATGACAGATGACATTTGAAAAAAGACAGAAGACAGATTACAGATGACAGATGACAGATAACAGATGACAGATGACCGATGACAAATGACAAATGACGGATGACAGATAACAGATGACAGATGACAGATGACAGATGACAGATGACAGATGACAGATGACAAATGACAGAAGACAGATGACAGATGAGAGATGACAGACGACAGATGACAGATAACAGATGATAGATGACAGATGACAGATGGCAAATGACAGATGACAAATGACTGTTGACAGATGACAAATGACAGATGACAGATGACAGATGGCAGATGACAGACGGCAGATGACAGATGACAGATGACAGATGACAGATGACATATGACAGATGACAGATGACAGATGACAGATGACAAATGACAGATGACATATGAAAAAAGACAGAAGACAGATGAAAGATGACAGATGACAGATGACAGATGACAGATGACAGATGACAGATGACCGATGACCGATGACAGATGACAGATGACAGATAACAGATGAAAGATGACAGATGACAGATGACAAATGACAGATGACAGATGACAGATGACAGATGGCAGATGACAGACGGCAGATGACAGATGATAGATGACAGATGACAGATGGCAAATGAATGTTGACAAATGACAGATGACAGATAACAAATGACAGATGACATATGAAAAAAGACAGAAGACAGATGAAAGATGACAGAAGACAGATGACAGATGACAGATGACAGACGACAGATGACAGATAACAGATGATAGATGACAGATGACAGATGGCAAATGACAGATGACAAATGACTGTTGACAGATGACAAATGACAGATGACAGATGACAGATGGCAGATGACAGACGGCAGATGACAGATGATAGATGACAGATGACAGATGGCAAATGAATGTTGACAAATGACAGATGACAGATGACAAATGACAGATGACATATGAAAAAAGACAGAAGACAGATGAAAGATGACAGATGACAGATGACAGATGACAGATGACAGATGACCGATGACCGATGACAGATGACAGATGACAGATAACAGATGAAAGATGACAGATGACAGATGACAAATGACAGATGACAGATGACAGATGACAGATGACACATGACAGATGACAGATGACAGATGACAGATGACAGATGACAGATGACAGATGACAGATGACAGATGACAGATGACAGATGACAGATGACAGATGACAGATGATAGATGACATATGAAAGTTCACAGATGACATATGACGTATGACAGATGACCGATTGCAGATGACAGATGACACATGACAGATTACAGATGAGAGATGACAGATGACAGATGACAGATGACAGATGACAGATGACAGATGACAGATGACAGAAGACAGATGACAGATGACATTTTACAGATGACAGATGACAGATGACAGATGACAGATGACAGATGACAGATGACAGATGACAGATGACAGATGACAGATGACAGATGACAGATGACACATGACAGATTACAGATGACAGATGACCGATCACAGATGACAGATGACAGATAACAGATGACAGATGACAAATGACAAATAACAGAAGACAGATGACAGATGACAGATGACAAATGACAGATGACAGATGACAGAACACAGATGACAAATGATAGAGGACAGATGAAAGATGACAGATGACGGATGACAGATGACAGATGACAGATGACAGATGACAGATGACAGATGACAGATGACAGATGACAGATGACAGATGACAGATGACAGATGACAGATGACAGATGACAGAAGACAGATGACAGATGACAGATGACAGATGACAGATTACAGATGACAGATGACAGATGGCAGATGACAGATGACAGATGACAGATTACAGATGACAGATGACAGATGGCAGATGACAGATGACAGATGACAGATGACAGATGACAGATGACAGATGACAGATGACAGATGACAGATGACAGATGACAGATGACAGATGACAGATGACAGATGGCAGATAACAGATGATAGATGACAGATGACAGATGGCAAATGACAGATGACAAATGACAGATGACAGATGACAAATGACAGATGACATATGAAAAAAGACAGAAGACAGATGACAGATGACAGATTACAGATGACAGATGACCGATGACAGATAACTGATGACAGATGACAGATAACAGATGACAGATGACAGATGACAATTGACAGAAGACAGATGACAGATGACAGATGACAGATGACAGATGACAGATGACAGATGACAGATGATAGATGACATATGAAAGTTGACAGATGACATATGACATATGACAGATGACCGATTGCAGATGACAGATGACACATGACAGATTACAGATGAGAGATGGCAGATGACAGATGACAGATGACAGATGACAGATGACAGATAACATATGACAGATGACAGATGACAGATGACAGATGACAGATGGCAGATGACAGATGGCTGATGACAGATGACAGATGACAGATGACAGATGACAGATGACAGATGACAGATGACAGATGACAGATGACAGATGACAGATGACAGATAACAGATGATAGATGACAGATGACAGATGGCAAATGACAGATGACAAACGACAGATGACAGATGACAAATGACAGATGACATATGAAAAAGGACAGAAGACAGATGACAGATGACAGATGACAGATGACAGATAACAGATGACAGATGACCGATGACAGATGACAAATGACAGGTGACAGATAACAGATGACAGATAACAGATGATAGATGACAAATGACAGAATACAGATGACAGATGACAGATGACAGATGACAGATGACAGAAGACAGATAACAGATGATAGTTGACAGATGACAGATGGCAAATGACAGATGACAAATGACAGATGACAAATGACAGATGACAGATGGCAGATGACAGATGGCAGATGACAGATGACAAATGGCAGACGACAGATGACAGATGACAGATGACAGATGACAGATAACAGATGATAGATGACAGATGACAGATGGCAAATGACAGATGACAAATGACAGATGACAGATGACAAATGACAGATGACATATGAAAAAAGACAGAAGACAGATGACAGATGACAGAAGACAGATGACAGATGACAGATGACAGATGACAGATGACAGATGACAGATGACAGATGACAGATGACAGATGACAGATGACAGATGACAGATGACCGATGACAGATGACAGATGACAGATGACAGATGACAGATGACAGATGACAGATGACAGATGACAGATAACAGATGACAGATGACAGATGGCAAATGACAGAAGATAGATGACAGATGACAGATGACAGATGACAGATGACAGATGACAGATGACAGATGACAGATGACAGATGACAGATGACAGATGACAGATGATAGATGACATATGAAAGTTCACGGATGACATATGACATATGACAGATTACAAATGACAGATGGCAGATGACAGATGGCAGATGACAGATAACAGATGACAGATGACAAATGACAGATGACAGATGACAAATGACAGATGACATATGAAAAAAGACAGAAGACAGATGACAGATGACAGATGAAAGATGACAGATGACAGATGACAGATGACAGATAACAGATGACAGATGACAGATGGCAAATGACAGAAGATAGATGACAGATGACAGATGACAGATGACAGATGACAGATGACAGATGACAGATGACAGATGACAGATGACAGATGACAGATGACAGATGACAGATGACAGATGACAGATGACAGATGACAGATGACAGATGACAGATGACAGATGATAGATGACATATGAAAGTTCACGGATGACATATGACATATGACAGATTACAAATGACAGATGGCAGATGACAAATGGGAGATGACAGATAACAGATAACAGATGACAAATGACAGAAGACAAATGACAGATGACAGATGACAAATGATAGATGACAGATGACAGATGGAAAATGACAGATGACAAATGACAGATGACAGATGACAGATGACAGATGACAGATGACAGATGACAGACGACAGAAGACAGAAGACAGATGACAGATTACAGATGACAGATGACAGATGACAGATGACAGATGACAGATGACACATGACAGATTACAAATGACAGATGGCAGATGACAGATGGCAGATGACAGATAACAGATGACAGATGACAAATGACAGATGACAGATGACAAATGACAGATGACATATGAAAAAAGACAGAAGACAGATGACAGATGACAGATGAAAGATAACAGATGACAGATGACCGATGACATGTGACAAATGACAGATGACAGATTACAGATGACAGATAACAGATGACAAATGACAGAAGACAGATGACAGATAACAGATGACAGATGACATATGAAAGTTCACGGATGACATATGACATATGACAGATTACAAATGACAGATGGCAGATGACAAATGGGAGATGACAGATAACAGATAACAGATGACAAATGACAGAAGACAGATGACAGATAACAGATGACAGATGACAGATGACAGATGACAGATAACAGATGATAGATGACAGATGACAGATGGCAAATGACAGATGACAAATGACAGATGACAGATGACAAATGATAGATGACAGATGACAGATGGAAAATGACAGATGACAAATGACAGATGACAGATGACAGATGACAGATGACAGATGACAGATGACAGACGACAGAAGACAGAAGACAGATGACAGATTACAGATGACAGATGACAGATGACAGATGACAGATGACAGATGACACATGACAGATTACAAATGACAGATGGCAGATGACAGATGGCAGATGACAGATAACAGATGACAGATGACAAATGACAGATGACAGATGACAAATGACAGATGACATATGAAAAAAGACAGAAGACAGATGACAGATGACAGATGAAAGATAACAGATGACAGATGACCGATGACAGGTGACAAATGACAGATGACAGATTACAGATGACAGATAACAGATGACAAATGACAGAAGACAGATGACAGATAACAGATGACAGATGACAGATGACAGATAACAGATGATAGATGACAGATGACAGATGACAAATGACAGATGACAGATGACAAATGATAGATGACAGATGACAGATGGAAAATGACAGATGACAAATGACAGATGACAGATGACAAATGACAGATGACATATGAAAAAAGATAGAAGACAGATGACAGATGACAGATGACAGATGACAGATGACAGATGACAGATAACAGATGACAGATGACCGATGACAGATGACAAATGACAGATGACAGATTACAGATGACAGATAACAGATGACAGATGACAAATGACAGAAGACAGATGACAGATGACAGATGACAGATGACAAATGACAGAAGACAGATGACAGATGACAGATGACAGATGACAGATAACAGATGATAGATGACAGATGACAGATGGCAAATGACAGATGACAAATGACAGATGACAGATGACAAATGACAGATGACAGATGACAGATGGCAGATGACAGATGGCAGATGACAGATGACAGATGACACATGACAGATTACAGATGACAGATGGCAGATGACAGATGGCAGATGACAGATGACAGATGGCAGATGACAGATGACAGATGACATATGACAGATGACAGATAACAGATGATAGATGACAGATGACAGATGGAAAATGACAGATGACAAATGACAGATGACAGATGACAAATGACAGATGACATATGAAAAAAGACAGAAGACAGATGACAGATGACAGATGACAGACGACAGATGACAGATGACAGATGACAGATAACAGATGACAGATGACAGATGACACATGACAGAGGACAGATGACAGATGACAGATGACAGATAACAGATGACAGATGACCGATGACAGATGACAAATGACAGATGACAGATTACAGATGACAGATAACAGATGACAGATAACAAATGACAGAAGACAGATGACAGATGACAGATGACAGATGACAGATGACAGATAACAGATGATAGATGACAGATGACAGATGGCAAATGACAGATGACAAATGACAGATGACAGATGACAAATGACAGATGACAGATGACAGATAACAGATGACAGATGACAAATGACAGAAGACAGATGACAGATGACAGATGACAGATGACAGATGACAGATGAGAGATGACAGATAACAGATGATAGATGACAGATGACAGATGGCAAATGACAGATGACAAATGACAGATGACAGATGACAAATGACAGATGACAGATGACAGATGGCAGATGACAGATGACAGATGACAGATGACAGATAACAGATGACAGATGACAGATGACCGATGACAGATGACAGATGACAGATGACAGATGACAGATAACAGATGACAGATGACAGATGACAGATGAAAGATGACAGATGACAGATGACAGATGACAGATGACAGATGACAGATGACAGATGACAGATGACAGAAGACAGATGACAGAAGACAGATGACAGATGACAGATGACAGATTACAGATGACAGATGACAGATGACAGATGACAGATGACAAATGACAGATGACAGATGACAGATGACAGATGACAAATGACAGATGACAGATGACAGATGACAGATGACAGATGACAGATGACAGATGACAGATGACAGATGACAGATGACAGATGACAGATGACAGATGACAGATGACAGATGACAGATAACAGATGACAGATGACAAATGACAGAAGACAAATGACAGATGACAGATAACAAATGACAGATGACAGATGACAAAAGACAGAAAACAAATGACAGATGACAAATGACAGAAGGCAAATGACAGATGACAGATGACAGATGCCAGATGCCAGATGACAGATGACATATGACAGATGATAGATGACAGTTGACAGATGGCAAATGGCAGATGACAAATGACAGATGACAGATGACAGAAGACAGATGACAGATGACAGATGACAGAATACAGATGACAGATGACAGATGACAGATGACAGACGACAGATGACAGATGACACATGACAGATTACAGATGACAGATGACCGATGACAGATGACAGATAACAGATGACAGATGACAAATGACAAATGACAGAAGACAGATGACAGATGACAGATGACAGATGACAGATGACAGATGACAGATGACAGATGACAGATGACGGAACACAGATGCCAAATGGCAGATGACAGATGAAAGATGACAGATGACAGATGACAGATGACCGATGACAGATGACAGATAACAGATGACAGATGACAAATGACAAATGACAGAAGACAGATGACAGATGACAGATGACAGATGACAGATGACAGATGACAGATGACAGATGACAGATGACAGATGACAGATGACGGAACACAGATGACAAATGGCAGATGACAGAATACAGATGACAGATGACAGATGACAGATGACAGACGACAGATGACAGATGACACATGACAGATTACAGATGACAGATGACCGATGACAGATGACAGATAACAGATGACAGATGACAAATGACAAATGACAGAAGACAGATGACAGATGACAAATGACAGATGACAGATGACAGATGACAGATGACGGAACACAGATGACAAATGGCAGATGACAGATGAAAGATGACAGATGACAGATGACAGATGACAGATGACAGATGACAGAAGACAGATGACAGATGACAGATGACAGATTACAGATGACAGATGACAGATGACAGATGACAGATGACAAATGACAGATGACAGATGACAGATGACAGATGACAAATGACAGATGACAGATGACAGATGACAGATGACAGATGACAGATGACAGAAGACAGATGACAGATGACAGATGACAGAATACAGATGACAGATGACAGATGACAGACGACAGATGACAGATGACACATGACAGATTACAGATGACAGATGACCGATGACAGATGACAGATAACAGATGACAGATGACAAATGACAGATGACAGATGACAGAATACAGATGACAGATGACAGATGACAGATGACAGACGACAGATGACAGATGACACATGACAGATGACAAATGACAAATGACAGAAGACAGATGACAGATGACAGATGACAGATGACAGATGACAGATGATAGATGACATATGAAAGTTCACAGATGACGGAACACAGATGACAAATGGCAGATGACAGAATACAGATGACAGATGACAGATGACAGACGACAGATGACAGATGACACATGACAGATTACAGATGACAGATGACCGATGACAGATGACAGATAACAGATGACAGATGACAAATGACAAATGACAGAAGACAGATAACAGATGACAGATGACAAATGACAGATAACAGATGACAGAATACAGATGACAGATGACAGATTACAGATGACAGATGACCGATGACAGATGACAGATAACAGATGACAGATGACAAATGACAAATGACAGAAGACAGATGACAGATGACAGATGACAGATGACAGATGACAGATGATAGATGACATATGAAAGTTCACAGATGACATATGACAGATGACCGATTGCAGATGACAGATGACACATGACGGATTACAGATGAGTGGTGACAGATGACAGATGACAGATGACAGATGACAGATGACAGATGACAGATGACAGATGACAGATGACAGATGACAGATGACAGATGACAGATGACAGAAAACAGATGACAGATGACAGATGACAGAATACAGATGACAGATGACAGATGACAGACGACAGATGACAGATGACACATGACAGATTACAGATGACAGATGACCGATGACAGATGACAGATAACAGATGACAGATGACAAATGACAAATGACAGAAGACAGATGACAGATGACAGATGACAGATGACAGATGACAGATGACAGATGACAGATGACAGATGACAGATGACAGATGACAGATGACGGAACACAGATGACAAATGGTAGATGACAGATGAAAGATGACAGATGACAGATGACAGATGACAGATGACAGATGACAGATGACAGAAGACATATGACAGATGACAGATGACAGATTACAGATGACAGATGACAGATGACAGATGACAGATGACAAATGACAGATGACAGATGACAGATGACAGATGACAAATGACAGATGACAGATGACAGATGACAGATGACAGATGACAAATGACAGATGACAGATGACAGATGACAGATGACAGATGACAGATGACAGATGACAGATGACAGATGACAGATGACAGATGACAGATGACAGATGACAGATAACAGATGACAGATGACAAATGACAGAAGACAAATGACAGATGACAGATAACAGATGACAGATGACAGATGACAAAAGACAGAAAACAAATGACAGATGACAAATGACAGAAGGCAAATGACAGATGACAGATGACAGATGCCAGATGCCAGATGACAGATGACATATGACAGATGATAGATGACAGTTGACAGATGGCAAATGGCAGATGACAAATAACAGATGACAGATGACAGATCACAGATGACAGATGACAGATGACAGATAACAGATGACAGATGACAAATGACAAATGACAGAAGACAGATGACAGATGACAGATGACAGATGACAAATGACAGATGACAGATGACAGATGACAGATGACAGATGACAGATAACAGATAACAGATGACAGATGACAAATGACAGATGACAGATGACAGTTGACAGATAACAGATGCCAGATGACAGATGACATATGACAGATGACAGATGATAGATGACAGATGACAGATGGCAAATGGCAGATGGCAAATAACAGATGAAAGATGACAGATGACAGATGACACATGACAGGTTACAGATGACAGATGATAGATGACATATGAAAGATGACAGATGACATATGACAGATGACAGATGACAGATGACAGATGACAGATGACAGATGACAAATGACAGATGAAAGATGACAGATGACAGATGACAGATGACAGATCACAGATGACAGATGACAGATGACAGATAACAGATGACAGATGACAGATGATACATGACAGATTACAGATGACAGATGATAGATGATATATGAAAGATGACAGATGACATATGACATATAACAGATGACCGATTGCAGATGACAGATGACAGGTGATAGATAACAGATGACAGATGACAGATGACAAAAGACAGAAGACGAATGACAGATGACAAATGACAGAAGACAGATGACAGATGACAGATGACAGATGACAGATGGCAGATCACAGATGACAGATGACAGATGTCAGATGACAGATGATAGATAACAGATGACAGATGACAAATGACAGAAGACAGATGACAGATGACAGATGACAGATGACAGATTACAGGTGACAGATGACAGATGACAGATGACAGATGACAAATAACAGATGACAGATGACAAAAGACAGAAAACAGATGACGGATGACAGATGACAGATGACAGATGACAGATGACACATGGCAAATGACAGATTACAAATGACAGATGAAAGATGACAGATGACAGATGACACATGACAGATTACAGATGACAGATGATTGACGACATATGAAAGATAACAGATGACATATGACAGATGACCGATTGCAGACGACAAATGACAGGTGACAGATGACAGATGACAGATGACAGATGACAGATGACAGATGACAGATGACAGATTACAGGTGACAGATGACAGATGACAGATGACAAATAACAGATGACAGATGACAAAAGACAGAAAACAGATGACGGATGACAGATGACAGATGACAGATGACAGATGACAGATGACAGATGGCAAATGACAGATTACAAATGACAGATGAAAGATGACAGATGACAGATGACACATGACAGATTACAGATGACAGATGATTGACGACATATGAAAGATAACAGATGACATATGACATATGACCGATTGCAGACGACAAATGACAGGTGACAGATGACAGATGACAGATGACAGATGACAGATGACAGATGACAGATGACAGATGACAGATGACAGATCACAGATGACAGATGACAGATGACAAATAACAGATGACAGATGACAAATGACAGAAGAAAGATGACAGATGACAGATGACAGACGACAAATGACAGATGACAGATGACAGATGACAGATGAGAGATGACAGATGACAGATGACAGATGACAGATGACAGATGGCAGATGACAGATGGCATATGACAGATGACACATGACAGATTACAGATGACAGATCATAGATGACAGATGGCATATGACAGATGACACATGACAGATTACAGATGACAGATGATAGATGACATATGAAAGATGACAGATGACAAATGACAGATTACAGATGAAAGATGACAGATGACAGATGACAAATGACAGATGACAGATGACAGATGAGAGATGACAGATGGCAGATAACAGATGACAGATGACAGATGACAGATGACAGATGACAGATGATATATGAAAGATGACAGATGACATATGACATATAACAGATGACCGATTGCAGATGACAGATGACAGGTGATAGATAACAGATGACAGATGACAGATGACAGGTGACAGATGGCATATGACAGATGACACATGACAGATTACAGATGACAGATGATAGATGATATATGAAAGATGACAGATGACATATGACATATAACAGATGACCGATTGCAGATGACAGATGACAGGTGATAGATAACAGATGACAGATGACAGATGACAAAAGACAGAAGACGAATGACAGATGACAAATGACAGAAGACAGATGACAGATGACAGATGACAGATGACAGATGGCAGATCACAGATGACAGATGACAGATGTCAGATGACAGATGATAGATAACAGATGACAGATGACAAATGACAGAAGACAGATGACAGATGACAGATGACAGATGACAGATTACAGGTGACAGATGACAGATGACAGATGACAAATAACAGATGACAGATGACAAAAGGCAGAAAACAGATGACGGATGACAGATGACAGATGACAGATGACAGATGGCAAATGACAGATTACAAATGACAGATGAAAGATGACAGATGACAGATGACACATGACAGATTACAGATGACAGATGATTGACGATATATGAAAGATAACAGATGACATATGACAGATGACCGATTGCAGACCACAAATGACAGGTGACAGATGACAGATGACAGATGACAGATGACAGATGACAGATGACAGATGACAGATGACAGATGACAGATGACAGATCACAGATGACAGATGACAGATGACAAATAACAGATGACAGATGACAAATGACAGAAGACAGATGACAGATGACAGATGACAGACGACAAATGACAGATGACAGATGACAGATGACAGATGACAGATGACAGATGACAGATGCCAGATGCCAGATGACAGATGACATATGACAGATGATAGATGACAGTTGACAGATGGCAAATGGCAGATGACAAATAACAGATGACAGATGACAGATCACAGATGACAGATGACAGATGACAGATAACAGATGACAGATGACAAATGACAAATGACAGAAGACAGATGACAGATGACAGATGACAGATGACAAATGACAGATGACAGATGACAGATGACAGATGACAGATGACAGATAACAGATAACAGATGACAGATGACAAATGACAGATGACAGATGACAGTTGACAGATAACAGATGCCAGATGACAGATGACATATGACAGATGACAGATGATAGATGACAGATGACAGATGGCAAATGGCAGATGGCAAATAACAGATGAAAGATGACAGATGACAGATGACACATGACAGGTTACAGATGACAGATGATAGATGACATATGAAAGATGACAGATGACATATGACAGATGACAGATGACAGATGACAGATGACAGATGACAGATGACAAATGACAGATGAAAGATGACAGATGACAGATGACAGATGACAGATCACAGATGACAGATGACAGATGACAGATAACAGATGACAGATGACAGATGATACATGACAGATTACAGATGACAGATGATAGATGATATATGAAAGATGACAGATGACATATGACATATAACAGATGACCGATTGCAGATGACAGATGACAGGTGATAGATAACAGATGACAGATGACAGATGACAAAAGACAGAAGACGAATGACAGATGACAAATGACAGAAGACAGATGACAGATGACAGATGACAGATGACAGATGGCAGATCACAGATGACAGATGACAGATGTCAGATGACAGATGATAGATAACAGATGACAGATGACAAATGACAGAAGACAGATGACAGATGACAGATGACAGATGACAGATTACAGGTGACAGATGACAGATGACAGATGACAGATGACAAATAACAGATGACAGATGACAAAAGACAGAAAACAGATGACGGATGACAGATGACAGATGACAGATGACAGATGACAGATGGCAAATGACAGATTACAAATGACAGATGAAAGATGACAGATGACAGATGACACATGACAGATTACAGATGACAGATGATTGACGACATATGAAAGATAACAGATGACATATGACAGATGACCGATTGCAGACGACAAATGACAGGTGACAGATGACAGATGACAGATGACAGATGACAGATGACAGATGACAGATTACAGGTGACAGATGACAGATGACAGATGACAAATAACAGATGACAGATGACAAAAGACAGAAAACAGATGACGGATGACAGATGACAGATGACAGATGACAGATGACAGATGGCAAATGACAGATTACAAATGACAGATGAAAGATGACAGATGACAGATGACACATGACAGATTACAGATGACAGATGATTGACGACATATGAAAGATAACAGATGACATATGACAGATGACCGATTGCAGACGACAAATGACAGGTGACAGATGACAGATGACAGATGACAGATGACAGATGACAGATGACAGATGACAGATGACAGATGACAGATCACAGATGACAGATGACAGATGACAAATAACAGATGACAGATGACAAATGACAGAAGACAGATGACAGATGACAGATGACAGACGACAAATGACAGATGACAGATGACAGATGACAGATGAGAGATGACAGATGACAGATGACAGATGACAGATGACAGATGGCAGATGACAGATGGCATATGACAGATGACACATGACAGATTACAGATGACAGATCATAGATGACA
The DNA here is from genome assembly GCF_029603195.1 of Condylostylus longicornis. Taxonomy (NCBI): domain Eukaryota; kingdom Metazoa; phylum Arthropoda; class Insecta; order Diptera; family Dolichopodidae; genus Condylostylus; species Condylostylus longicornis. The sequence goes on from NW_026578187.1 coordinate 1,680,228, forward strand.
GATGGCATATGACAGATGACACATGACAGATTACAGATGACAGATGATAGATGACATATGAAAGATGACAGATGACAAATGACAGATTACAGATGAAAGATGACAGATGACAGATGACAAATGACAGATGACAGATGACAGATGAGAGATGACAGATGGCAGATAACAGATGACAGATGACAGATGACAGATGACAGATGACAGATGATATATGAAAGATGACAGATGACATATGACATATAACAGATGACCGATTGCAGATGACAGATGACAGGTGATAGATAACAGATGACAGATGACAGATGACAGGTGACAGATGGCATATGACAGATGTCACATGACAGATTACAGATGACAGATGATAGATGATATATGAAAGATGACAGATGACATATGACATATAACAGATGACCGATTGCAGATGACAGATGACAGGTGATAGATAACAGATGACAGATGACAGATGACAAAAGACAGAAGACGAATGACAGATGACAAATGACAGAAGACAGATGACAGATGACAGATGACAGATGACAGATGGCAGATCACAGATGACAGATGACAGATGTCAGATGACAGATGATAGATAACAGATGACAGATGACAAATGACAGAAGACAGATGACAGATGACAGATGACAGATGACAGATTACAGGTGACAGATGACAGATGACAGATGACAAATAACAGATGACAGATGACAAAAGACAGAAAACAGATGACGGATGACAGATGACAGATGACAGATGACAGATGGCAAATGACAGATTACAAATGACAGATGAAAGATGACAGATGACAGATGACACATGACAGATTACAGATGACAGATGATTGACGACATATGAAAGATAACAGATGACATATGACAGATGACCGATTGCAGACCACAAATGACAGGTGACAGATGACAGATGACAGATGACAGATGACAGATGACAGATGACAGATGACAGATGACAGATGACAGATGACAGATGACAGATGACAGATCACAGATGACAGATGACAGATGACAAATAACAGATGACAGATGACAAATGACAGAAGACAGATGACAGATGACAGACGACAAATGACAGATGACAGATGACAGATGACAGATGACAGATGACAGATGACAGATGACAGATGACAGATGGCAGATGACAGATGGCATATGACAGATGACACATGACAGATTACAGATGACAGATGATAGATGACAGATGGCATATGACAGATGACACATGACAGATTACAGATGATAGATGACATATGAAAGATGACAGATGACAAATGACAGATTACAGATGAAAGATGACAGATGACAGATGACAAATGACAGATGACAGATGACAGATGAGAGATGACAGATGGCAGATAACAGATGACAGATGACAGATGACAGATGACAGATGACAGATGACAGATGACAGATGACAGATGACAGATGACAGATGACAGATGACAGATGAAAGATAACAGATGACAGATGACAGATGACAGATGACAGATGACAGATGACAGATGACAGATGACAGATGACAGATGACAGATGACAGATGACAGATGACAGATGACAGATGACAGATGACAGGTGAAAGATAACAGATGACAGATGACAGATGACAAATGACAGAAGACAGATGACAGATGACAGATGACAGATGACAGATGACAGATGACAGACGACAGATGACAGATGACAGATGACAGATGACAGGTGAAAGATAACAGATGACAGATGACAGATGACAAATGACAGAAGACAGATGACAGATGACAGATAGCAAATGACAGATGACAGATGACAGATGACAGATGACAGATGACAGATGACAGATGACAGATGACAGATGACAGATGACAGATGACAGATGACAGATGACAGATGACAGATGACAGATGACAGATGACAGATGACAGATGACAGATGACAGATGACAAATGACAGATGACAGATGACAGATGAGAGATGACAGATGGCAGATAACAGATAGCAAATGACAGATGACAGATGACAGATGACAGATGACAGATGACAGATGACAGATGACAGATGACAGATGACAGATGACAGATGACAGATGACAGATGACAGATGACAGATGACAGATGACAGATGACAGATGACAGATGACAAATGACAGATGACAGATGACAGATGACAGATGAGAGATGACAGATGGCAGATAACAGATGACAGATGACAGATGACAGATGACAGATGACAGATAACAGATGACAGATGACAGATGACAGATGACAGATGACAGATGACAGATGACAGATGACAGATGACAGATGACAGATGAAACATAACAGATGACAGATGACAGATGACAAATGACAGAAGACAGATGACAGATGACAGATGACAGATGACAGATGACAGTTGACAGATGACAGATAACAGATGACAGATGACAAATGACAGAAGACAGATGACAGATGACAGATGACAGATGACAGATGACAGATGACGGATAACAGATGACAGATGCTAGATGATAAAAGACAGAAGACAGATGACGGATGACAGATGACAGATGACAGATGGTAAATGACAGATGACAAATGACAGATGAAAGATGACAGATGACAGATGACGGATGACAGATGACAGATGACAGATGACAGATGACAGATGACAGATGACAGATGACAGATGACAGATGACAGATGGCAGATGACAGATGACAGATGACAGATGACAGATGACAGATGACAGATGACATATAACAGATGACAGATGACAAAAGACAGAAGACAGATGACAGATGCCAGATGACAGATGATAGATGACAGATGACAGATGGCAGATGACAGATGCCAGATGACATATGACAGATGACAGATGACAGATGATATATGACAGATGACAGATGACAGATGACAGATGACAGATGACAGATGACAAATGACAGATGACAGATGACAGATGACAGATGACAGATGACAGATGACAGATGACAGATGACAGATGAAAGATAACAGATGACAGATGACAAATGACAGAAGACAGATGACAGATGACAGATGACAGATGACAGATGACAGATGACAGATGACAGTTGACAGATGACAGATGACAGATAACAGATGACACATGACAAATGACAGAAGACAGATGACAGATGACAGATGACAGATGACAGATGACAGATGACAGATGACGGATAACAGATGACAGATGCTAGATGATAAAAGACAGAAGACAGATGACGGATGACAGATGACAGATGACAGATGACAGATGCCAGATGACAGATGACAGATGACGGATGACAGATGATAGATGACAGATGACAGATGGTAAATGACAGATGACAAATGACAGATGAAAGATGACAGATGACACATGACAGATTACAGATGACAGATGATAGATAACATATGAAAGATGACAGATGACATATGACAGATGACAGATGACACATGACAGATTACAGATAACAGATAATAGATGACATATGAAAGATGACAGATGACATATGACATATGACAGATGACCGATTGCAGATGACAGATGACAGGTGACAGATGACAGATGACAGATGACAGATGACAGAAGACAGATGACAGATGACAGATGACAGATGACAGATGACAGATGACAGATGACAGATGACAGATAGCAGATGACAGATGACAAATGACAGAAGACAGATGACAGATGACAAACGACAAATGACAGATGACAGATGACAGATGACAGATGACAGATGACAGATGACAGATGACAGATGACAGATGACAGATGACAGATGACAGATGACAGATGACAGATGACAGATGACAGATGACAGATGACAGATGACAGATGACAGATGACAGATGACGGATGACAGATGACAGATGACAGATGACAGATGACAGATGACAGATGACAGATGACAGATGACAGATGACAGATGACAGATGACAGATGACAGATGACAGATGACAGATGACAGATGACAGATGACAGATGACAGATGACAGATGACAGATGACAGATGACAGATGACAGATGACAGATGACAGATAACAGATGACAGATGACAAAAGACAGAAGACAGATGACAGATGCCAGATGACAGATGATAGATGACAGATGACAGATGGCAGATGACAGATGCCAGATGACATATGACAGATGACAGATGACAGATGATATATGACAGATGACAGATGGCCAATAACAGATGACAGATGACAGATGACAGATGACAGATGACAGATGACACATGACAGATTACAGATGAGAGATGACAGATTACAGATGACAGATGACAGATGATAGATGACAGATGACGGATGACAGATGACAGATGATAGATGACAGATGACAGATGACAGATGACAGATGACAGACCACAGATGACAGATGACAGATGACAGATGACAGATGACAGATGACAGATGACAGATGACGGATGACAGATGACAGATGACAGATGACAGATGACAGATGAGAGATGACAGATGACAAATGACAGATTACAGATGAAAGATGACAGATGACAGATGACAGATGACAGATGACAGATGACAGATGAAAGATAACAGATGACAGATGACAGATGACAAATGACAGAAGACAGATGACAGATGACAGATGACAGATGACAGTTGACAGATGACAGATGACAGATAACAGATGACAGATGACAAATGACAGAAGACAGATGACAGATGACAGATGACAGATGACAGATGACAGATGACAGATGACAGATGACGGATAACAGATGACAGATGCTAGATGATAAAAGACAGAAGACAGATGACGGATGACAGATGACAGATGACAGATGACAGATGCCAGATGACAGATGACATATGACAGATTACAGATGACAGATGATAGATGACATATGAAAGATGACAGATGACATATGACAGATGACAGATGACACATGACAGATTACAGATAACAGATAATAGATGACATATGAAAGATGACAGATGACATATGACATATGACAGATGACCGATTGCAGATGACAGATGACAGGTGACAGATGACAGATGACAGATGACAGATGACAGATGACAGATGACAGATGACAGATGACAGATGACAGATGACAGATGACAGATGACAGATGACAGATGACAGATGACAGATGACAGATGACAGAAGACAGATGACAGATGACAGATGACAGATGACAGATGACAGATGACAGATGACAGATGACAGTTGACAGATGACAGATGGCAGATAACAGATGACAGATGACAAATGACAGAAGACAGATGACAGATGACAGATGACAGATGAAAGATGACAGATGACAGATGACAGATGACAGATGACAGATGACAGATGACAGATGACAGATGACAGATGACAGATGACAGATGACAGATGACAGATGACAGATGACAGATGACAGATGACAGATGACAGATGACAGATGACAGATGACAGATAACAGATGACAGACGACAAAAGACAGAAGATAGATGACAGATGCCAGATGACAGATGATAGATGACAGATGACAGATGACAGATGACAGATGCCAGATGACATATGACAGATGACAGATGACAGATGACAGATGACAGATGATATATGACAGATGACAGATGGCCAATGGCAGATGACAGATGACAGATGACAGATGACAGATGACAGATGACAGATGACAGATGACAGATGACAGATGACACATGACAGATTACAGATGAGAGATGACAGATTACAGATGACAGATGACAGATGATAGATGACAGATGACGGATGACAGATGACAGATGACAGATGACAGAAGACAGATGACAGATGACAGATGACAGATGACAGATGACAGATGACAGACCACAGATGACAGATGACAGATGACAGATGACAGATGACAGATGACGGATGACAGATGACAGATGACAGATGACAGATGACAGATGACAGATGACAGATGAAAGATGACAGATGACAGATGACAGATGACAAATGACAGAAGACAGATGACAGATGACAGATGACAGATGACAGATGACAGATGACAGATGACAGATGACAGATGACAGTTGACAGATGACAGATGGCAGATAACAGATGACAGATGACAAATGACAGAAGACAGATGACAGATGACAGATGACAGATGAAAGATGACAGATGACAGATGACGGATAACAGATGACAGATGCTAGATGATAAAAGACAGAAGACAGATGACGGATGACAGATGACAGATGACAGATGACAGATGACAGATGACAGATGACAGATGACAGATGACAGATGACAAATGACAGATGACAGATGACAGATGAGAGATGACAGATGGCAGATAACAGATGACAGATGACAGATGACAGATGACAGATGACAGATGACAGATGACAGATGACAGATGACAGATGACAGATGACAGATGACAGATGACAGATGACAGATGACAGATGACAGAAGACAGATGACGGATGACAGATGACAGATGACAGATGAAAGATGACAGATGACAGATGACAAATAACAGAAGACAGATGACAGATGACAGATGACAGATGACAGATGACAGATGACAGATGACAGATGACAGTTGACAGATGACAGATGGCAGATAACAGATGACAGATGACAAATGACAGAAGACAGATGACAGATGACAGATGACAGATGAAAGATGACAGATGACAGATGACGGATAACAGATGACAGATGCTAGATGATAAAAGACAGAAGACAGATGACGGATGACAGATGACAGATGACAGATGACAGATGCCAGATGACAGATGACATATGACAGTTGACGGATGACAGATGATAGATGACAGATGGTAAATGACAGATGACAAATGACAGATTACAGATGACAGATGATAGATAACATATGAAAGATGACAGATGACATATGACAGATGACAGATGACACATGACAGATTACAGATAACAGATAATAGATTACATATGAAAGATGACAGATGACATATGACATATGACAGATGACAGATGACCGATTGCAGATGACAGATGACAGGTGACAGATGGCAGATGACAGATGACAGATGACAGATGACAGATGACAGATGACAAATGACAGATGACAGATGACAGATGACAGATGACAGATGACAGATGACAGATGACAGATGACAGATGACAGATGACAGATGACAGATGACAGATGACAGATAGCAGATGACAGATGACAAATGACAGAAGACAGATGACAGATGACAAACGACAAATGACAGATGACAGATGACAGATGACAGATGACAGATGACAGATGACAGATGACAGATGATAGATGACAGATGACAGATGACAGATGACAGATGTCAGATGACAGATGACAGATGACAGATGACAGATGACAGATGACAGATGACAGATGACAGATGACAGATGACAGATGACAGATGACAGATGACAGATGACAGATGACAGATGACAGATGAAAGATGACAGATGACAGATGACAGATGACAGATGACAGATGACAGATGACAGATGACAGATGACAGATGACAGATGACAGATGACAGATGACAGATGACAGATGACAGATGACAGATGACAGATAACAGATGACAGATGACAAAAGACAGAAGACAGATGACAGATGCCAGATGACAGATGATAGATGACAAATGACAGATTACAGATGCCAGATGACATATGACAGATGACAGATGACAGATGACAGATGATATATGACAGATGACAGATGGCCAATGGCAGATGACAGATGACAGATGACAGATGACAGATGACAGATGACACATGACAGATTACAGATGAGAGATGACAAATTACAGATGACAGATGACAGATGATAGATGACAGATGACGGATGACAGATGACAGATGACAGATGACAGATGACAGACCACAGATGACAGATGACAGATGACAGATGACAGATGACAGATGACGGATGACAGATGACAGATGACAGATGACAGATGACAGATGACAGATGACAGATGACAAATGACAGATGACAGATGGCAGATAACAGATGACAGATGACAGATGACAGATGACAGATGACAGATGACAGATGACAGATGACAGATGACAGATGACAGAGGACAGATGACAGATGACAGATGACAGATGAAAGATAACAGATGACAGATGACAGATGACAGATGACAAATGACAGAAGACAGATGACAGATGACAGATGACTGATGGCAGATGACAGATGGCAGATGACAGATGACAGAGGACAGATGACAGATGACAGCTGACAGATGACACATGACAGATTACAGATGAGAGATGACAAATTACAGATGACAGATGACAGATGATAGATGACAGATGACGGATGACAGATGACAGATGACAGATGACAGATGACAGATGACAGATGACAGACCACAGATGACAGATGACAGATGACAGATGACAGATGACAGATGACGGATGACAGATGACAGATGACAGATGACAGATGACAGATGACAGATGACAGATGACAAATGACAGATGACAGATGACAGATGGCAGATAACAGATGACAGATGACAGATGACAGATGACAGATGACAGATGACAGATGACAGATGACAGATGACAGATGACAGAGGACAGATGACAGATGACAGATGACAGATGAAAGATAACAGATGACAGATGACAGATGACAGATGACAAATGACAGAAGACAGATGACAGATGACAGATGACTGATGGCAGATGACAGATGGCAGATGACAGATGACAGAGGACAGATGACAGATGACAGCTGACAGATGACAGATGACAGATGACAGATGAAAGATAACAGATGACAGATGACAGATGACGGATGACGGATAACAAATGACAGAAGACAGAAGACAGATGACAGATGACAGATGACAGATGGCAGATGACAGATGGCAGATGACAGATGACAGAGGACAGATGACAGATGACAGATGACAGATGACAGATGACAGATGACAGATGACAGATGACAGATGACAGATGATAGATGACAGATGACAGATAGCAAATGACAGGTGACAAATGACAGATGACATATGACAGATGACAGATGACAGATGACAGATGACAGATCACAGATGACAGATGACAGATTACAGATGAAAGATGACAGATGACAGATGACAGATGACAGATGACAGATGACAGATGACAGATGACAGATGACAGATGACAGATGACAGATGACAGATGGCAGATAACAGATGACAGATGACAGATGCTAGATGATAAAAGACAGAAGACAGATGACGGATGACAGATGACAGATGACAGATGACAGATGCCAGATGACAGATGACATATGACAGTTGACGGATGACAGATGATAGATGACAGATGACAGATGGTAAATGACAGATGACAAATGACAGATGAAAGATGACAGATGACAGATGACACATGACAGATTACAGATGACAGATGATAGATAACATATGAAAGATGACAGATGACATATGACAGATGACAGATGACACATGACAGATTACAGATAACAGATAATAGATGACATATGAAAGATGACAGATGACATATGACATATGACAGATGACAGATGACCGATTGCAGATGACAGATGACAGGTGACAGATGGCAGATGACAGATGACAGGTGACAGATGACAGATGACAGATGACAGATGACAGATGACAGATGACAGATGACAGATGACAGATGACAGATGACAGATGACAGATGACAGATGACAGATGACAGATGACAGATGACAGATGACAGATGCCAGATGACAGATAGCAGATGACAGATGACAAATGACAGAAGACAGATGACAGATGACAAACGACAAATGACAGATGACAGATGACAGATGACAGATGACAGATGACAGATGACAGATGATAGATGACAGATGACAGATGACAGATGACAGATGTCAGATGACAGATGACAGATGACAGATGACAGATGACAGATGACAGATGACAGATGACAGATGACAGATGACAGATGACAGATGACAGATGACAGATGACAGATGACAGATGACAGATGACAGATGACAGATGACAGATGACAGATGACAGATGACAGATGACAGATGACAGATGACAGATGACAGATGACAGATGACAGATGACAGATGACAGATAACAGATGACAGATGACAAAAGACAGAAGACAGATGACAGATGCCAGATGACAGATGATAAATGACAAATGACAGATTACAGATGCCAGATGACATATGACAGATGACAGATGACAGATGACAGATGACAGATGATATATGACAGATGACAGATGGCCAATGGCAGATGACAGATGACAGATGACAGATGACAGATGACAGATGACACATGACAGATTACAGATGAGAGATGACAAATTACAGATGACAGATGACAGATGATAGATGACAGATGACGGATGACAGATGACAGATGACAGATGACAGATGACAGATGACAGACCACAGATGACAGATGACAGATGACAGATGACAGATGACAGATGACGGATGACAGATGACAGATGACAGATGACAGATGACAAATGACAGATGACAGATGACAGATGGCAGATAACAGATGACAGATGACAGATGACAGATGACAGATGACAGATGACAGATGACAGATGACAGATGACAGATGACAGATGACAGAGGACAGATGACAGATGACAGATGAAAGATAACAGATGACAGATGACAGATGACAGATAACAAATGACAGAAGACAGATGACAGATGACAGATGACTGATGGCAGATGACAGATGGCAGATGACAGATGACAGAGGACAGATGACAGATGACAGCTGACAGATGACAGATGACAGATGACAGATGAAAGATAACAGATGACAGATGACAGATGACGGATGACGGATGACAAATGACAGAAGACAGAAGACAGATGACAGATGACAGAAGACAGATGGCAGATGACAGATGGCAGATGACAGATGACAGAGGACAGATGACAGATGACAGATGACAGATGACAGATGACAGATGACAGATGACAGATGACAGATGACAGATGACAGATGATAGATGACAGATGACAGATAGCAAATGACAGGTGACAAATGACAGATGACATATGACAGATGACAGATGACAGATGACAGATGACAGATCACAGATGACAGATGACAGATTACAGATGAAAGATGACAGATGACAGATGACAGATGACAGATGACAGATGACAGATGACAGATGACAGATGACAGATGACAGATGGCAGATAACAGATGACAGATGACAGATGACAGATGACAGATGACAGATGACAAATGACAGATGACAGATGACAGATGACAGATGACAGATGACAGATGACAGATGACAGATTACAGATGACAGATGACAGATGACAGATGATAGATGACAGATGACAGATAGCAAATGACAGATGACAAATGACAGATGACAGATTACAGATGACAGATGACAGATGAAAGATAACAGATGACAGATGACAGATGACAGATGACAAATGACAGAAGACAGATGACAGATGACAGATGATAGATGGCAGATGACAGATGGCAGATGACAGATGACAGAGGACAGATGACAGATGACAGCTGACAGATGACAGATGACAGATGACAGATAACAGATGACAGATGACAAAAGACAGAAGACAGATGACAGATGCCAGATGACAGATGATAGATGACAGATGAAAGATGACAGATGCCAGATGACATATGACAGATGACAGATGGCAGATGACAGATGATATATGACAGATGACAGATGGCCAATGGCAGATGACAGATGACAGATGACAGATGACAGATGACACATGACAGATTACAGATGGGAGATGACAGATTACAGATGACAGATGACAGATGATAGATGACAGATGACGGATGACAGATGACAGATGCCAGATGACAGATGACAGATGACAGATGACAGACCACAGATGACAGATGACATATGACAGATGACAGATGACAGATGACGGATGACAGATGACAGATGACAGATGACAGATGACAGATGACAGATGACAGATGACAGATGACAGATGACAGATGACAGATGACAGATGACAGATGACAGATGACAGATGACAGATGACAGATGGCAGATAACAGATGACAGATGACAGATGACAGATGACAGATGACAGATGACAGATGACAGATGACAGATGACAGATGACAGATGACAGATGACAGATGACAGATGACAGATGACAGATGACAGATGACAGATGACAGATGACAGATGACAGATGACAGATGACAGATGACAGATGACAGATGACAGATGACAGATGACAAATGAAAGATAACAGATGACAGATGACAGATGACAGATGACAAATGACAGAAGACAGATGACAGATGACAGATGACAGATGGCAGATGACAGATGGCAGATGACAGATGACAGATGACAGAGGACAGATGACAGATGACAGCTGACAGATGACAGATGACAGATGAAAGATAACAGATGACAGATAACAGATGACAGATGACAAATGACAGAAGACAGATGACAGATGACAGATGGCAGATGACAGATGGCAGATGACAGATGACAGATGACAGATGATAGATGACAGATAGCAAATGGCAGGTGACAAATGACAGATGACATATGACAGATGACAGATGACAGATGACAGATGACAGATGACAGATGACAGATGACAGATTAGAGATGAAAGATGACAGATGACAGATGACAGATGACAGATGACAGATGACAGATGACAGATGACAGATGGCAGATAACAGATGACAGATGACAGATGACAGATGACAGATGACAGATGGCAGATAACAGATGACAGATGACAGATGACAGATGACAGATGACAGATGACAGATGACAGATGACAGATGACAGATGACAGATGACAGATGACAGATGACAGATGACAGATGACAGATGACAGATGACAGATGACAGATGACAGATGACAGATGACAGATGACAGATGACAGATGACAGATGACAGATGACAGATGACAGATGACAGATGACAGATGACAAATGAAAGATAACAGATGACAGATGACAGATGACAGATGACAAATGACAGAAGACAGATGACAGATGACAGATGACAGATGGCAGATGACAGATGGCAGATGACAGATGACAGATGACAGAGGACAGATGACAGATGACAGCTGACAGATGACAGATGACAGATGAAAGATAACAGATGACAGATAACAGATGACAGATGACAAATGACAGAAGACAGATGACAGATGACAGATGGCAGATGACAGATGGCAGATGACAGATGACAGATGACAGATGATAGATGACAGATAGCAAATGGCAGGTGACAAATGACAGATGACATATGACAGATGACAGATGACAGATGACAGATGACAGATGACAGATGACAGATGACAGATTAGAGATGAAAGATGACAGATGACAGATGACAGATGACAGATGACAGATGACAGATGACAGATGACAGATGACAGATGGCAGATAACAGATGACAGATGACAGATGACAGATGACAGATGACAGATGACAGATGACAGATGACAGATGACAGATGACAGATGACAGATGACAGATGACAGATGACAGATGACAGATGACAGATGACAGATGACAGATGACAGGTGAAAGATAACAGATGACAGATGACAGATGACAGATGACAAATGACAGATGACAGATGACAGATGACAGATGACAGATGACAGATGATAGATGACAGATGACAGATTACAGATGAAAGATGACAGATGACAGATGACAGATGACAGATGACAGATGACAGATGACAGATGACAGATGACAGATGACAGATGACAGATGACGGATGACAGATGACAGATGAAAGGTAACAGATGACAGATGACAGATGAAAGATGACAGATGACAGATGACAGATGACAGATGACAGATGACAGATGACAGATGACAGATGACAGATGACAGATGACAGATGACAGATGACAGATGACAGATGACAGATGACAGATGACAGATGACAGATGACAGATGAAAGATAACAGATGACAGATGACAGATGACAAATGACAGAAGACAGATGGTAAATGACAGATGACAAATGACAGATGAAAGATGACAGATGACAGATGACACATGACAGATGACAGATGACAGATGACAGATGACAGATGACAAATGACAAATGACAGATGACAGATGACAGATGACAGATGACAGATGACAAATGACAAATGACAGATGACAGATGACAGATGAGAGATGACAGATGACAGAAGACAGATGACAGATGACAGATGACAGATGACAGATGACAGATGACAGATGACAGATGACAGATGACAGATGACAGATGACAGATGACAGATGACAGATGACAGATGACAGATGACAGATGACAGATGACAGATGAGAGATGACAGATGGCAGATAACAGATGACAGATGACAGATGACAGATGACAGATGACAGATGAAAGGTAACAGATGACAGATGACAGATGACAGATGACAGATGACAGATGACAGATGACAGATGACAGATGACGGATGACAGATGACAGATGACAGATGACAGATGACAGATGACAGATTACAGATGAAAGATGACAGATGACAGATGACAGATGACAGATGACAGATGACAGATGACAGATGACAGATGACAGATGACAGATGACAGATGACAGATGACAGATGACAGATGACAGATGACAGATGACAGATGACAGATGACAGATGACAGATGACAGATGACAGATGACAGATGACAGATGACAAATGACAAATGACAGATGACAGATGACAGATGACAGATGACAAATGACAAATGACAGATGACAGATGACAGATGAGAGATGACAGATGACAGATGACAGATGACAGATGACAGATGACAGATGACAGATGACAGATGACAGATGACAGATGACAGATGACAGATGACAGATGACAGATGACAGATGACAGATGACGGATGACAGATGACAGATGACAGATGACAGATGAAAGGTAACAGATGACAGATGACAGATGACAGATGACAGATGATAGATGACAGATGACAGATGACAGATGACAGATGACGGATGACAGATGACAGATGACAGATGACAGATGACAGATGACAGATGACAGATTACAGATGAAAGATGACAGATGACAGATGACAGATGACAGATGACAGATGACAGATGACAGATGACAGATGACAGATGACAGATGACAGATGACAGATGACAGATGACAGATGACAGATGACAGATGACAGATGACAGATGACAGATGACAGATGACAGATGACAGATGACAGATGACAGATGACAGATGACAGATGACAGATGACAGATGCCAGATGACAGATGACAGATGACAGATGACAGATGACAAATGACAAATGACAGATGACAGATGACAGATGAGAGATGACAGATGGCAGATAACAGATGACAGATGACAGATGACAGATGACAGATGACAGATGACAGATGACAGATGACAGATTACAGATGAAAGATGACAGATGACAGATGACAGATGACAGATGACAGATGACAGATGACAGATGACAGATGACAGATGACGGATGACAGATGACAGATGACAGATAACAGATGACAGATGACAAATGACAGAAGACAGATGACAGATGACAGATGATAGATGACAGATGGCAGATGACAGATTACAGATGAAAGATGACAGATGACAGATGACAGATGACCGATGACAGATGACAGATGACAGATGACAGATGACAGATGACAGATGACAGATGACAGATGACAGATGACAGATGACAGATGACAGATGACAGATGACAGATGACAGATGACAGATGACAGATGACAGATGACAGATGACAGATGACAGATGACAGATGACAGATGACAGATGACAGATGACAGATGACAAATGACAAATGACAGATGACAGATGAGAGATGACAGATGGCAGATAACAGATGACAGATGACAGATGACAGATGACAGATGACAGATGACAGATGACAGATGACAGATGACAGATGACAGATGACAGATGACAGATGACAGATGACAGATGACAGATGACAGATGACAGATGACAGATGACAGATGACAGATGACAGATGACAGATGACAGATGACAGATGACAGATTACAGATGAAAGATGACAGATGACAGATGACAGATGACAGATGACAGATGACAGATGACAGATGACAGATGACAGATGACAGATGACAGATGACAGATGACAGATGACAGATGACAGATGACAGATGACAGATGACAGATGACAGATGACAGATGACAGATGACAGATGACAGATGACAGATGCCAGATGACAGATGACAGATGACAGATGACAGATGACAAATGACAAATGACAGATGACAGATGACAGATGAGAGATGACAGATGGCAGATAACAGATGACAGATGACAGATGACAGATGACAGATGACAGATGACAGATGACAGATGACAGATGACAGATTACAGATGAAAGATGACAGATGACAGATGACAGATGACAGATGACAGATGACAGATGACAGATGACAGATGACAGATGACAGATGACGGATGACAGATGACAGATAACAGATGACAGATGACAAATGACAGAAGACAGATGACAGATGACAGATGATAGATGACAGATGACAGATGACAGATTACAGATGAAAGATGACAGATGACAGATGACAGATGACCGATGACAGATGACAGATGACAGATGACAGATGACAGATGACAGATGACAGATGACAGATGACAGATGACAGATGACAGATGACAGATGACAGATGACAGATGACAGATGACAGATGACAGATGACAGATGACAGATGACAGATGACAGATGACAGATGACAGATGACAAATGACAAATGACAGATGACAGATGAGAGATGACAGATGGCAGATAACAGATGACAGATGACAGATGACAGATGACAGATGACAGATGACAGATGACAGATGACAGATGACAGATGACAGATGACAGATGACAGATGACAGATGACAGATGACAGATGACAGATGACAGATGACAGATGACAGATGACAGATGACAGATGACAGATGACAGATGACAGATGACAGATGACAGATGACAGATGACAGATGAAAGATAACAGATGACAGATGACAGATGACAAATGACAGAAGACAGATGACAGATGACAGATGACAGATGACAGATGACAGATGACAGATGACAGATGACAGATGACAGTTGACAGATGACAGATGACAGATAACAGATGACAGATGACAAATGACAGATGACAGATGAGAGATGGCAGATAACAGATGACAGATGACAGATGACAGATGACAGATGACAGATGACAGATGACAGATGCCAGATGACATATGACAGATGACAGATGGCAGATGACAGATGATATATGACAGATGACAGATGGCCAATGGCAGATGACAGATGACAGATGACAGATAACGGATGACACATGACAGATTACAGATGGGAGATGACAGATTACAGATGACAGATGACAGATGATAGATGACAGATGACGGATGACAGATGACAGATGACAGATGACAGATGACAGATGACAGATGACAGATGACAGATGACAAATGACAAATGACAGATGAGAGATGACAGATGGCAGATGACAGATGACAGATGACAGATGAAAGATAACAGATGACAGATGACAGATGACAAATGACAGAAGACAGATGGTAAATGACAGATGACAAATGATAGATGAAAGATGACAGATGACAGATGACACATGACAGATTACAGATGACAGATGATAGATAACATATGAAAGATGACAGATGACATATGACAGATGACAGATGACAGATGACAGATGACAGATGACAGATGACAGATGACAGATGACAGATGACAGATGACAGATGACAGATGACAGATGACAGACGACAGATGACAGATGACAGATGACAGATGACAGATGACAGATGAAAGATAACAGATGACAGATGACAGATGACAAATGACAGAGGACAGATGACAGATGACAGATGACAGATGACAGTTGACAGATGACAGATGACAGATAACAGATGACAGATGACAAATGACAGAAGACAGATGACAGATGACAGATGACAGATGACAGATGACAGATGACAGATGACAGATGACAGATGACAGATGACAGATGACAGATGACAGATGACAGATGACAGATGACAGATGACAGATGACAGATGACAGATGACAGATGACAGATGACAGATGACAGATGACAGATGACAGATGACAGATGACAGATGACAGATGACAGATGACAGATGACAGATGACAGATGACAGATGACAGATTACAGATGACAGATGACAGATGACAAATGACAGATGACAGATGACAGATGAGAGATGACAGATGGCAGATGACAGATGACAGATGACAGATGACAGATGACAGGTGACAGATGACAGATGACAGATGACAGATGACAGATGACAGATGACAGATGACAGATGACAGATGACAGATGACAGATGACAGATGACAGATGACAGATGACAGATGACAGATGACAGATGACAAATGACAGATGACAGATGACAGATGAGAGATGACAGATGGCAGATGACAGATGACAGATGACAGATGACAGATGACAGATGACGGATAACAGATGACAGATGCTAGATGATAAAAGACAGAAGACAGATGACGGATGACAGATGACAGATGACAGATGACAGATGACAGATGACAGATGACAGATGACAGATGCCAGATGACAGATGACATATGACGGATGACAGATGATAGATAACATATGAAAGATGACAGATGACATATGACAGATGACAGATGACAGATGACAGATGACAGATGACAGATGACAGATGACAGATGACAGATGACAGATGACAGATGACAGATGACAGATGACAGATGACAGATGACAGATGACAGATGGCAGATGACAGATGACAGATGACAGATGACAGATGACAGATGACAGATGACAGATGACAGATGACAGATGAGAGATGACAGATGGCAGATGACAGATGACAGATGACAGATGACAGATGACCTATAACAGATGACAGATGCTAGATGATAAAAGACAGAAGACAGATGACGGATGACAGATGACAGATGACAGATGACAGATGACATATGACAGTTGACGGATGACAGATGATAGATGACAGATGACAGATGGTAAATGACAGATGACAAATGACAGATGAAAGATGACAGATGACAGATGACACATGACAGATTACAGATGACAGATGATAGATAACATATGAAAGATGACAGATGACATATGACAGATGACAGATGACACATGACAGATTACAGATAACAGATAATAGATGACATATGAAAGATGACAGATGACATATGACATATGACAGATGACCGATTGCAGATGACAGATGACAGATGACAGATAGCAGATGACAGATGACAAATGACAGAAGACAGATGACAAACGACAAATGACATATGACAGATGACAGATGACAGATGACAGATGACAGATGAGAGATGACAGATGGCAGATGACAGATGACAGATGACAGATGACAGATGACGGATAACAGATGACAGATGCTAGATGATAAAAGACAGAAGACAGAAGACAGATGACAGATGACAGGTGACAGATGACAGATGACATATGACAGTTGACCGATGACAGATGATAGATGACAGATGACAGATGGTAAATGACAGATGACAAATGACAGATGAAAGATGACAGATGACAGATGACACATGACAGATTACAGATGACAGATGATAGATAACATATGAAAGATGACAGATGACATATGACATATGACAGATGACAGATGACACATGACAGATTACAGATAACAGATAATAGATGACATATGAAAGATGACAGATGACATATGACATATGACAGATGACTGATTGCAGATGACAGATGACAGGTGACAGATGGCAGATGACAGATGACAGATGACAGATGACAGATGACAGATGACAGATGACAGATGACAGATGACAGATGACAGATGACAGATGACAGATGACAGATGACAGATGACAGATGACAGATAGCACATGACAGATGACAAATGACAGAAGACAGATGACAGATGACAAACGAAAAATGACAGATGACAGATGACAGATGACAGATGACAGATGACAGATGACAGATGACAGACGACAGATGACAGATGACAGATGACAGATGACAGATGACAGATGACAGATGACAGATGACAGATGACAGATGACAGATGACAGATGACAGATGACAGATGACAGATGACAGATGACAGATGACAGATGACAGATGACAGATGACAGATGACAGATGACAGATGACAGATGACAGATGACAGATGACAGATGACAGATGACAGATGACAGATGACAGATGACAGATGACAGATGACAGATGACAGATGACAGATTACAGATGACAGATGACAGATGACAGATGACAGATGACAGATGACAGATAACAGATGACAGATGACAAAAGACAGAAGACAGATGACAGATGCCAGATGACAGATGATAGATGACAAATGACAGATTACAGATGCCAGATGACATATGACAGTTGACAGATGACAGATGACAGATGACAGATGACAGATGATATATGACAGATGACAGATGGCCAATGGCGGATGACAGATGACAGATGACAGATGACACATGACAGATTACAGATGAGAGATGACAAATTACAGATGACAGATGACAGATGATAGATGACAGATGACGGATGACAGATGACAGATGACAGATGACAGATGACAGACCACAGATGACAGATGACAGATGACAGATGACAGATGACAGATGACAGATGACGGATGACAGATGACAGATGACAGATGACAGATGACAGATGACAGATGACAGATGACAAATGACAGATGACAGATGACAGATGGCAGATAACAGATGACAGATGACAGATGACAGATGACAGATGACAGATGACAGATGACAGATGACAGATGACAGATGACAGATGACAGATGACAGATGACAGATGACAGATGACAGATGAAAGATAACAGATGACAGATGACAGATGACAGATGACAGATGACAAATGACAGAAGACAGATGACAGATGACAGATGACAGATGACAGATGGCAGATGACAGATGGCAGATGACAGATGACAGAGGACAGATGACAGATGACAGCTGACAGATGACAGATGACAAATGAAAGATAACAGATGACAGATGACGGATGACGGATGACAAATGACAGAAGACAGAAGACAGATGACAGATGACAGATGACAGATGGCAGATGACAGATGGCAGATGACAGATGACAGAGGACAGATGACAGATGACAGATGACAGATGACAGATGACAGATGACAGATGACAGATGACAGATGACAGATGACAGATGACAGATGACAGATGACAGATGACAGATAGCAAATGACAGATGACAGATGATAGATGACAGATAACAGATAGCAAATGACAGGTGACAAATGACAGATGACATATGACAGATGACAGATGACAGATGACAGGTGACAGATGACAGATGACAGATGACAGATTACAGATGAAAGATGACAGATGACAGATGACAGATGACAGATGACAGATGACAGATGACAGATGACAGATGACAGATGACAGATGGCAGATAACAGATGACAGATGGCAGATGACAGATGACAGATGACAGATGACAAATGACAGATGACAGATGACAGATGACAGATGACAGATGACAGATGACAGATGACAGATGACAGATGATAGATGACAGATGACAGATAGCAAATGACAGATGACAAATGACAGATGACAGATTACAGATGACAGATGACAGATGACAGATGAAAGATAACAGATGACAGATGACAGATGACAGATGACAGATGACAGATGACAAATGACAGAAGACAGATGACAGATGACAGATGGCAGATGACAGATGGCAGATGACAGATGACAGAGGACAGATGACAGATGACAGCTGACAGATGACAGATGACAGATAACAGATGACAGATGACAAAAGACAGAAGACAGATGACAGATGCCAGATGACAGATGATAGATGACAGATGAAAGATGACAGATGCCAGATGACATATGACAGATGACAGATGGCAGATAACAGATGACAGATGACAGATGACAGATGACAGATGACAGATGACAGATGACAGATGACAGATGACAGATGACAGATGACAGATGACAGATGACAGATGACAGATGACAGATGACAGATGACAGATGACAGGTGAAAGATAACAGATGACAGATGACAGATGACAAATGACAGAAG
Source organism: Condylostylus longicornis (assembly GCF_029603195.1). NCBI lineage: Eukaryota > Metazoa > Arthropoda > Insecta > Diptera > Dolichopodidae > Condylostylus > Condylostylus longicornis. The sequence continues at coordinate 1,702,408 of NW_026578187.1, forward strand.
ACAGATGACAGATGACAGATAGCAAATGACAGATGACAGATGACAGATGACAGATGACAGATGACAGATGACAGATGACAGATGACAGATGACAGATGATAGATGACAGATGACAGATGACAGATGACAGATTACAGATGAAAGATGACAGATGACAGATGACAGATGACAGATGACAGATGACAGATGACAGATGACAGATGGCAGATAACAGATGACAAATGACAGATGACAGATGACAGATGACAGATGACAGATGACAGATGACAGATGACAGATGACAGATGACAGATGACAGATGACAGATGACAGATGACAGATGACAGATGACAGATGACAGATGACAGATGACAGATGACAGATGACAGATGACAGATGACAGATGACAGATGACAGATGACAGATGACAAATGACAGAAGACAGATGACAGATGACAAATGACAAATGACAGAAGACAGATGACAGATGGCAGATGACAGATGGCAGATAACACATGACAGATGACAGATGACAGATGACAGATGACAGATGACAGATGACAGATGACAGATGACAGATGACAGATGACAAATGACAGATGACAGATGGCAGATGACAGATGGCAGATGACACATGACAGATGACAGATGACAGATGACAGATGACAGATGACAGATGACAGATGACAGATGACAGATGACAAATGACAGAAGACAGATGACAGATGACAGATGACAGATGGCAGATGACAGATGGCAGATGACACATGACAGATGACAGATGACAGATGACAGATGACAGATGACAGATGATAGATGACAGATGACAGATTACAGATGAAAGATGACAGATGACAGATGACAGATGACAGATGACAGATGACAGATGACAGATGACAGATGACAGATGACAGATGACAGATGAAAGATAACAGATGACAGATGACAGATGACAAATGACAGAAGACAGATGGTAAATGACAGATGACAAATGACAGATGAAAGATGACAGATGGCAGATGACACATGACAGATTACAGATGACAGATGATAGATAACATATGAAAGATGACAGATGACATATGACAGATGACAGATGACAGATGACAGATGACAGATGACAGATGACAGATGACAGATGACAGATGACAGATGAGAGATGACAGATGGCAGTTAACAGATGACAGATGACAGATGACAAATGACAAATGACAGATGACAGATGACAGATGACAGATGACAAATGACAAATGACAAATGACAGATGACAGATGACAGATGAGAGATGACAGATGACAGATGACAGATGACAGATGACAGATGACAGATGACAGATGACAGATGACAGATGACAGATGACAGATGACAAATGACAAATGACAGATGACAGATGACAGATGACAGATGACAGATGACAGATGACAGATGACAAATGACAAATGACAGATGACAGATGACAGATGACAGATGAGAGATGACAGATGACAGATGACAGATGACAGATGACAGATGACAGATGACAGATGACAGATGACAGATGACAGATGACAGATGACAGATGACAGATGACAGATGACAGATGACAGATGACAGATGACGGATGACAGATGACAGATGACAGATGAAAGGTAACAGATGACAGATGACAGATGAAAGATGACAGATGATAGATGACAGATGACAGATTACAGATGAAAGATGACAGATGACAGATGACAGCTGACAGATGACAGATGACAGATGACAGATGACAGATGACAGATGACAGATGACGGATGACAGATGACAGATGACAGATGACAGATGACAGATTACAGATGAAAGATGACAGATGACAGATGACAGATGACAGATGACAGATGACAGATGACAGATGACAGATGACAGATGACAGATGACAGATGACAGATGACAGATGACAGATGACAGATGACAGATGACAGATGACAGATGACAGATGACAGATGACAGATGACAGATGACAGATGACAGATGACAGATGACAGATGACAGATGACAGATGACAGATGACAGATGACAGATGACAGATGACAGATGACAGATGACAAATGACAAATGACAGATGACAGATGACAGATGAGAGATGACAGATGGCAGATAACAGATGACAGATGACAGATGACAGATGACAGATGACAGATGACAGATGACAGAAGACAGATTACAGATGAAAGATGACAGATGACAGATGACAGATGACAGATGACAGATGACAGATGACAGATGACAGATGACAGATGACGGATGACAGATGACAGATGACAGATGACAGATGAAAGGTAACAGATGACAGATGACAGATGAAAGATGACAGATGATAGATGACAGATGACAGATGACAGATTACACATGAAAGATGACAGATGACAGATGACAGATGACAGATGACAGATGACAGATGACAGATGACAGATGACAGATGACAGATGACAGATGACAGATGACAAATGACAAATGACAGATGACAGATGACAGATGAGAGATGACAGATGACAGATGACAGATGACAGATGACAGATGACAGATGACAGATGACAGATGACAGATGACAGATGACAGATGACAGATGACAGATGACAGATGACAGATGACAGATGACAGATGACAGATGACAGATGACAGATGACAGATGACAGATGAAAGATAACAGATGACAGATGACAGATGACAAATGACAGAAGACAGATGACAGATGACAGATGACAGATGACAGATGACAGTTGACAGATGACAGATGACAGATAACAGATGACAGATGACAAATGACAGAAGACAGATGACAGATGACAGATGACAGATGACAGATGACAGATGACAGATAACAGATGACAGATGACAGATGACAGATGACAGATGACAGATGACAGATGACAGATGACAGATGACAGATGACAGATGACAGATGACAAATGACAGATGACAGATGACAGATGAGAGATGGCAGATAACAGATGACAGATGACAGATGACAGATGACAGATGACAGATGACAGATGACAGATGACAGATGACAGATGACAGATGACAGATGACAGATGACAGATGACAGATGACAGATGACAGATGACAGATGAAAGATAACAGATGACAGATGACAGATGACAAATGACAGAAGACAGATGGTAAATGACAGATGACAAATGATAGATGAAAGATGACAGATGACAGATGACAGATGAGAGATGACAGATGGCAGATGACAGATGACAGATGACAGATGACAGATGACAGATGACAGATGACAGATGACAGATGACAGATGACAGATGACAGATGACAGATGACAGATGACAGATGACAGATGACAGATGACAGATGACAGATGACAGATGACAGATGACAGATGACAGATGAAAGATAACAGATGACAGATGACAGATGACAAATGACAGACGACAGATGACAGATGACAGATGACAGATGACAGATGACGGATAACAGATGACAGATGCTAGATGATAAAAGACAGAAGACAGATGACGGATGACAGATGACAGATGACAGATGACAGATGACAGATGACAGATGACAGATGACAGATGCCAGATGACAGATGACATATGACAGATGACGGATGACAGATGATAGATAACATATGAAAGATGACAGATGACATATGACAGATGACAGATGACAGATGACAGATGACAGATGACAGATGACAGATGACAGATGACAGATGACAGATGACAGATGACAGATGACAGATGACAGATGACAGATGACAGATGACAGATGACAGATGACAGATGACAGATGACAGATGACAGATGACAGATGACAGATGACAGATGGCAGATGACAGATGACAGATGACAGATGACAGATGACAGATGAAAGATGACAGATGACAGATGACAGATGACAGATGACAGATGACAGATGACAGATGACAGATGACAGATGACAGATGACAGATGACAGATGACAGATGACAGATGACAGATGACAGATGACAGATGACAAATGACAGATGACAGATGACAGATGAGAGATGACAGATGGCAGATGACAGATGACAGATGACAGATGACAGATGACAGATGACGGATAACAGATGACAGATGCTAGATGATAAAAGACAGAAGACAGATGACGGATGACAGATGACAGATGACAGATGACAGATGCCAGATGACAGATGACATATGACAGATGACGGATGACAGATGATAGATAACATATGAAAGATGACAGATGACAGATGACAGATGACAGATGACAGACGACAGATGACAGATGACAGATGACAAATGACAGATGACAGATGACAGATGAGAGATGACAGATGGCAGATGACAGATGACAGATGACAGATGACAGATGACAGATGACAGATGACAGATGACAGATGACGGATGACAGATGACAGACGACAGATTACAGATGAAAGATGACAGATGACAGATGACAGATGACAGATGACAGATGACAGATGACAGATGACAGATGACAGATGACAGATGACAGATGACAGATGACAGATGACAGATGACAGATGACAGATGACAGATGACAGATGACAGATGACAGATGACAGATGACAGATGACAGATTACAGATGACAGATGACAAATGACAGATGACAGATGACAGATGAGAGATGACAGATGGCAGATGACAGATGACAGATGACAGATGACAGATGACAGATGACAGATGACAGATGACAGATGACAGATGACAGATGACAGATGACAGATGACAGATGACAGATGACAGATGACAGATGACAGATGACAAATGACAGATGACAGATGACAGATGAGAGATGACAGATGGCAGATGACAGATGACAGATGACAGATGACAGATGACGGATAACAGATGACAGATGCTAGATGATAAAAGACAGAAGACAGATGACGGATGACAGATGACAGATGACAGATGACAGATGCCAGATGACATATGACAGATGACGGATGACAGATGATAGATAACATATGAAAGATGACAGATGACATATGACAGATGACAGATGACAGATGACAGATGACAGATGACAGATGACAGATGACAGATGACAGATGACAGATGACAGATGACAGATGACAGATGACAGATGACAGATGACAGATGACAGATGACAGATGACAGATGACAGATGGCAGATGACAGATGACAGATGACAGATGACAGATGACAGATGACAGATGACAGATGACAGATGACAAATGACAGATGACAGATGACAGATGACAGATGACAGATGACAGATGACAGATGACAGATGACAGATGACAGATGACAGATGACAAATGACAGATGACAGATGACAGATGAGATGACAAATGGCAGATGACAGATGACAGATGACAGATGACAGATGACAGATGACGGATAACAGATGACAGATGCTAGATGATAAAAGACAGAAGACAGATGACGGATGACAGATGACAGATGACAGATGCCAGATGACAGATGACATATGACAGATGACGGATGACAGATGATAGATAACATATGAAAGATGACAGATGACAGATGGCAGATGACAGATGACAGATGACAGATGACAGATGACAGATGACGGATAACAGATGACAGATGCTAGATGATAAAAGACAGAAGACAGATGACGGATGACAGATGACAGATGACAGATGACAGATGCCAGATGACAGATGACATATGACAGATGACGGATGACAGATGATAGATGACAGATGACAGATGGTAAATGACAGATGACAAATGACAGATGAAAGATGACAGATGACAGATGACACATGACAGATGACAGATGATAGATAACATATGAAAGATGACAGATGACATATGACAGATGACAGATGACACATGACAGATTACAGATAACAGATAATAGATGACATATGAAAGATGACAGATGACATATGACATATGACAGATGACAGATGACAGATGACAGATGACAGATGACAGATGACAGATGACAGATGACAGATGACAGATGATAGATGACAGAGGACTGATAGCAAATGACAGATGACAAATGACAGATGACAGATTACAGATGACAGATGACAGATGACAGATGAAAGATAACAGATGACAGATGACAGATGACAGATGACAGATGACAGATGACAAATGACAGAAGACAGATGACAGAAGACAGATGACAGATGGCAGATGACAGATGGCAGATGACAGATGACAGAGGACAGATGACAGATGACAGCTGACAGATGACAGATGACAGATGACAGATAACAGATGAAAGATGACAGATGACAGATGACAGATGACAGATGACAGATGACAGATGACAGATGACAGATGACAGATGACAGATGACAGATGACAGATGACAGACGACAGATGACAGATGACAGATGACAAATGACAGAAGACAGATGACAGATGACAGATGACAGATGGCAGATGACAGATGGCAGATGACAGATAACAGAGGACAGATGACAGATGACGGCTGACAGATGACAGATGACAGATGACAGATAACAGATGACAGATGACAAAAGACAGAAGACAGATGACAGATGCCAGATGACAGATGATAGATGACAGATGAAAGATGACAGATGCCAGATGACATATGACAGATGACAGATGACAGATGACAGATGATATATGACAGATGACAGATGGCCAATGGCAGATGACAGATGACAGATGACAGATGACAGATGACAGATGACAGATGGCAGATGACAGATGGCAGATGACAGATGACAGATGACAGATGACAGATGACAGATGACAGATGACAGATGACAGATGATAGATGACAGATGACAGATAGCAAATGACAGATGACAAATGACAGATGACAGATTACAGATGACAGATGACAGATGACAGATGACAGATGAAAGATAACAGATGACAGATGACAGATGACAGATGACAGATGACAAATGACAGAAGACAGATGACAGATGACAGATGACAGATGGCAGATGACAGATGGCAGATGACAGATAACAGAGGACAGATGACAGATGACGGCTGACAGATGACAGATGACAGATGACAGATAACAGATGACAGATGACAAAAGACAGAAGACAGATGACAGATGCCAGATGACAGATGATAGATGACAGATGAAAGATGACAGATGCCAGATGACATATGACAGATGACAGATGACAGATGACAGATGATATATGACAGATGACAGATGGCCAATGGCAGATGACAGATGACAGATGACAGATGACAGATGACACATGACAGATTACAGATGAGAGATGACAGATTACAGATGACAGATGACAGATGATAGATGACAGATGACGGATGACAGATGACAGATGCCAGATGACAGATGACAGATGACAGATGACAGATGACAGACCACAGATGACAGATGACAGATGACAGATGACAGATGACGGATGACAGATGACAGATGACAGATGACAGATGACAGATGACAGATGACAGATGACAGATGACAGATGACAGATGGCAGATAACAGATGACAGATGACAGATAACAGATGACAGATGACAGATGACAGATGACAGATGACAGATGACAGATGACAGATGACAGATGACAGATGACAGATGACAGATGACAGATGACAGATGACAGATGACAGATGACAGATGACAGATGACAGATGACAGATGACAGATGACAGATGACAGATGACAGATGACAGATGACAGATGACAGATGACAGATGACAGATGACAGATGAAAGATAACAGATGACAGATGACAGATGACAGATGACAGATGACAGATGACAGATGACAAATGACAGAAGACAGATGACAGATGACAGATGGCAGATGACAGATGACAGATGGCAGATGACAGATGACAGAGGACAGATGACAGATGACAGCTGACAGATGACAGATGACAGATGACAGATGAAAGATAGCAAATGACAGATGACAAATGACAGATGACAGATTACAGATGACAGATGACAGATGACAGATGAAAGATAACAGATGACAGATGACAGATGACAGATGACAGATGACAAATGACAGAAGATAGAAGACAGATGACAGATGACAGATGACAGATGGCAGATGACAGATGGCAGATGACAGATAACAGAGGACAGATGACAGATGACGGCTGACAGATGACAGATGACAGATGACAGATAACAGATGACAGATGACAAAAGACAGAAGACAGATGACAGATGCCAGATGACAGATGATAGATGACAGATGAAAGATGACAGATGCCAGATGACATATGACAGATGACAGATGACAGATGACAGATGATATATGACAGATGACAGATGGCAAATGGCAGATGACAGATGACAGATGACAGATGACAGATGACACATGACAGATTACAGATGAGAGATGACAGATTACAGATGACAGATGACAGATGATAGATGACAGATGACGGATGACAGATGACAGATGCCAGATGACAGATGACAGATGACAGATGACAGATGACAGACCACAGATGACAGATGACAGATGACAGATGACAGATGACGGATGACAGATGACAGATGACAGATGACAGATGACAGATGACAGATGACAGATGACAGATGACAGATGACAGATGACAGATGGCAGATAACAGATGACAGATGACAGATGACAGATGACAGATGACAGATGACAGATGACAGATGACAGATGACAGATGACAGATGACAGATGACAGATGACAGATGACAGATGACAGATGACAGATGACAGATGACAGATGACAGATGACAGATGACAGATGACAGATGACAGATGACAGATGACAGATGACAGATGACAGATGACAGATGACAGATGACAGATGACAGATGACAGATGACAGATGACAGATGACAGATGACAGATGACAGATGACAGATGACAGATGACAGATGACAGATGACAGATGACAGATGACAGATGACAAATGACAGATGACAGATGACAGATGAAAGATAACAGATGACAGATGACAGATGACAGATGACAGATGACAGATGACAGATGACAGATGACAAATGACAGAAGACAGATGACAGATGACAGATGGCAGATGACAGATGGCAGATGACAGATGACAGAGGACAGATGACAGATGACAGCTGACAGATGACAGATGACAGATGACAGATGAAAGATAACAGATGACAGATGACAGATGACAGATGACAGATGACAGATGACAGATGACAGATGACAGATGACAGATGACAGATGACAGATGACAGATGACAGATGACAGATGACAGATGACAGATGACAGATGACAGATGACAGATGACAGATGACAGATGACAGATGACAGATGACAGATGACAGATGACAGATGACAGATGACAGATGACAGATGACAGATGACAGATGACAGATGACAGATGACAGATGAAAGATAACAGATGACAGATGACAGATGACAGATGACAGATGACAGATGTCAGATGACAAATGACAGAAGACAGATGACAGATGACAGATGGCAGATGACAGATGGCAGATGACAGATGACAGAGGACAGATGACAGATGACAGCTGACAGATGACAGATGACAGATGACAGATGAAAGATAACAGATGACAGATGACAGATGACAGATGACAAATGACAGAAGACAGATGACAGATGACAGATGGCAGATGACAGATGGCAGATGACAGATGACAGAGGACAGATGACAGATGACAGATGACAGATGACAGATGACAGATGACAGATGACAGATGATAGATGACAGATAGCAAATGGCAGGTGACAAATGACAGATGACATATGACAGATGACAGATGACAGATGACAGATGACAGATGACAGATGACAGATGACAGATTAGAGATGAAAGATGACAGATGACAGATGACAGATGACAGATGACAGATGACAGATGACAGATGACAGATGACAGATGGCAGATAACAGATGACAGATGACAGATGACAGATGACAGATGACAGATGACAGATGACAGATGACAGATGACAGATGACAGATGACAGATGACAGATGACAGATGACAGATGACAGATGACAGATGACAGATGACAGATGACAGATGACAGGTGAAAGATAACAGATGACAGATGACAAAAGACAGAAGACAGATGACAGATGACAGATGACAGATAGCAAATGACAGATGACAGATGACAGATGACAGATGACAGATGACAGATGACAGATGACAGATGACAGATGACAGATGACAGATGACAGATGACAGATGACAGATGATAGATGACAGATGACAGATGACAGATGACAGATGACAGATGACAGATTACAGATGAAAGATGACAGATGACAGATGACAGATGACAGATGACAGATGACAGATGACAGATGGCAGATAACAGATGACAGATGACAGATGACAGATGACAGATGACAGATGACAGATGACAGATGACAGATGACAGATGACAGATGACAGATGACAGATGACAGATGACAGATGACAGATGACAGATGACAGATGACAGATGACAAATGACAAATGACAGAAGACAGATGACAGATGACAGATGACAGATGGCAGATGACAGATGGCAGATGACAGATGACAGATGACAGATGACAGATGACAGATGACAGATGACAGATGACAGATGATAGATGACAGATGACAGAAGACAGATTACAGATGAAAGATGACAGATGACAGATGACAGATGACAGATGACAGATGACAGATGACAGATGACAGATGACAGATGACGGATGACAGATGACAGATGACAGATGAAAGGTAACAGATGACAGATGACAGATGAAAGATGACAGATGACAGATGGCAGATAACAGATGACAGATGACAGATGACAGATGACAGATGACAGATGACAGATGACAGGTGACAGATGACAGATGACAGATGGCAGATGACAGATGACAGATGACAGATGACAAATGACAAATGACAGATGACAGATGACAGATGAGAGATGACAGATGGCAGATAACAGATGACAGATGACAGATGACAGATGACAGATGACAGATGACAGATGACAGATGACAGATGACAGATGACAGATGACAGATGACAGATGATAGATGACAGATGACAGATGACAGATTACAGATGAAAGATGACAGATGACAGATGACAGATGACAGATGACAGATGACAGATGACAGATGACAGATGACAGATGACAGATGACAGATGACGGATGACAGATGACAGATGACAGATGACAGATGAAAGGTAACAGATGACAGATGACAGATGAAAGATGACAGATGACAGATGGCAGATAACAGATGACAGATGACAGATGACAGATGACAAATGACAAATGACAGATGACAGATGACAGATGACAAATGACAAATGACAGAAGACAGATGACAGATGACAGATGACAGATGGCAGATGACAGATGGCAGATGACAGATGACAGATGACAGATGACAGATGACAGATGACAGATGACAGATGATAGATGACAGATGACAGATGACAGATTACAGATGAAAGATGACAGATGACAGATGACAGATGACAGATGACAGATGACAGATGACAGATGACAGATGACAGATGACGGATGACAGATGACAGATGACAGATGACAGATGAAAGGTAACAGATGACAGATGACAGATGAAAGATGACAGATGACAGATGGCAGATAACAGATGACAGATGACAGATGACAGATGACAGATGACAGATGACAGGTGACAGATGACAGATGACAGATGACAGATGACAGATGACAGATGACAGATGACAAATGACAAATGACAGATGACAGATGACAGATGAGAGATGACAGATGGCAGATAACAGATGACAGATGATAGATGACAGATGACAGATGACAGATGACAGATGACAGATGACAGATGACAGATGACAGATGACAGATGACAGATGACAGATGACAGATGACAGATGACAGATGGCAGATAACAGATGACAGATGACAGATGACAGATGACAGATGACAGATGACAGATGACAGATGACAGATGACAGATGACAGATGACAGATGACAGATGACAGATGACAGATGACAGATGACAGATGACAGATGGCAGATGACAGATGACAGATGACAGGTGAAAGATAACAGATGACAGATGACAAAAGACAGAAGACAGATGACAGATGACAGATGACAGATAGCAAATGACAGATGACAGATGACAGATGACAGATGACGGCTGACAGATGACAGATGACAGATGACAGATAACAGATGACAGATGACAAAAGACAGAAGACAGATGACAGATGCCAGATGACAGATGATAGATGACAGATGAAAGATGACAGATGCCAGATGACATATGACAGATGACAGATGACAGATGACAGATGATATATGACAGATGACAGATGGCCAATGGCAGATGACAGATGACAGATGACAGATGACAGATGACACATGACAGATTACAGATGAGAGATGACAGATTACAGATGACAGATGACAGATGATAGATGACAGATGACGGATGACAGATGACAGATGCCAGATGACAGATGACAGATGATAGATGACAGATGACAGATGACAGACCACAGATGACAGATGACAGATGACAGATGACAGATGACAGATGACAGATGACGGATGACAGATGACAGATGACAGATGACAGATGACAGATGACAGATGACAGATGACAGATGACAGATGACAGATGACAGATGACAGATGACAGATGGCAGATGACAGATGACAGATGACAGATGACAGATGACAGATGACAGATGACAGATGACAGATGACAGATGACAGATGACAGATGAAAGATAACAGATGACAGATGACAGATGACAGATGACAGATGACAGATGACAGATGACAGATGACAGATGACAAATGACAGAAGACAGATGACAGATGACAGATGACAGATGGCAGATGACAGATGGCAGATGACAGATGACAGAGGACAGATGACAGATGACAGCTGACAGATGACAGATGACAGATGACAGATGAAAGATAACAGATGACAGATGACAGATGACAGATGACAAATGACAGAAGACAGATGACAGATGACAGATGGCAGATGACAGATGGCAGATGACAGATGACAGAGGACAGATGACAGATGACAGATGACAGATGACAGATGATAGATGACAGATAGCAAATGGCAGGTGACAAATGACAGATGACATATGACAGATGTCAGATGACAGATGACAGATGACAGATGACAGATGACAGATGACAGATTAGAGATGCAAGATGACAGATGACAGATGACAGATGACAGATGACAGATGACAGATGACAGATGACAGATGACAGATGGCAGATAACAGATGACAGATGACAGATGACAGATGACAGATGACAGATGACACATGACAGATGACAGATGACAGATGACAGATGACAGATGACAGATGACAGATGACAGATGACAGATGACAGATGACAGATGACAGATGACAGATGACAGATGACAGGTGAAAGATAACAGATGACAGATGACAAAAGACAGAAGACAGATGACAGATGACAGATGACAGATAGCAAATGACAGATGACAGATGACAGATGACAGATGACAGATGACAAATGACAGATGACAAATGACAGATGACAGATGACAGATGACAGATGACAGATGACAGATGACAGATGACAGATGACAGATGACAGATGATAGATGACAGATGACAGATGACAGATGACAGATGACAGATGACAGATGACAAATGACAGAAGACAGATGACAGATGACAGATGACAGATGACAGATGACAGATGACAGATGGCAGATAACAGATGACAGATGACAGATGACAGATGACAGATGACAGATGACAGATGACAGATGACAGATGACAGATGACAGATGACAGATGACAGATGACAGATGACAGATGACAGATGACAGATGACAGATGACAGATGACAGATGACAGATGACAGATGACAGATGACAGAAGACAGATGACAGATGACAGATGACAGATGGCAGATGACAGATGGCAGATGACAGATGACAGATGACAGATGACAGATGACAGATGACAGATGACAGATGACAGATGATAGATGACAGATGACAGATGACAGATTACAGATGAAAGATGACAGATGACAGATGACAGATGACAGATGACAGATGACAGATGACAGATGACAGATGACAGATGACAGATGACAGATGACAGATGACGGATGACGGATGACAGATGACAGATGACAGATGACAGATGAAAGGTAACAGATGACAGATGACAGATGAAAGATGACAGATGACAGATGGCAGATAACAGATGACAGATGACAGATGACAGATGACAGATGACAGATGACAGGTGACAGATGACAGATGACAGATGACAGATGCTAGATGATAAAAGACAGAACACAGATGACGGATGACAGATGACAGAAGACAGATGACAGATGACAGATGGCAGATAACAGATGACAGATGACAGATGACAGATGACAGATGACAGATGACAGATGACAGATGACAGATGACAGATGACAGATGACAGATGACAGATGACAGATGACAGATGACAGATGACAGATGACAGATGACAGATGACAGATGACAGATGATAGATGAAAGATAACAGATGACAGATGACAGATGACAAATGACAGAAGACAGATGAAAGATGACAGATGACAGATGACAGATGACAGTTGACAGATGACAGATGACAGATAACAGATGACAGATGACAAATGACAGAAGACAGATGACAGATGACAGATGACAGATGACAGATGACAGATGACAGATGACAGATGACAGATGACAGATGACAGATGACAGATGACAGATGACAGATGACAGATGACAGATGACAGATGACAGATGACAGATGACAAATGACAGATGACAGATGACAGATGAGAGATGGCAGATAACAGATGACAGATGACAGATGACAGATGACAGATGACAGATGACAGATGACAGATGACAGATGACAGATGACAGATGACAGATGACAGATGACAGATGACAGATGACAGATGACAGATGACAGATGACAGATGACAGATGACAGATGACAGATGACAGATGACAGATGAAAGATAACAGATGACAGATGACAGATGACAAATGACAGAAGACAGATGGTAAATGACAGATGACAAATGACAGATAAAAGATGACAGATGACAGATGACAGATGACAGATGACAGATGACAGATGACAGATGACAAATGACAAATGATAGATAACATATGAAAGATGACAGATGACATATGACAGATGACAGATGACAGATGACAGATGACAGATGACAGATGACAGATGACAGATGACAGATGACAGATGACAGATGACAGATGACAGATGACAGATGACAGATGACAGATGACAGATGACAGATGACAGATGACAGATGACAGATGACAGATGACAGATGACAGATGACAGATGAAAGATAACAGATGACAGATGACAGATGACAAATGACAGAGGACAGATGACAGATGACAGATGACAGATGACAGATGACAGTTGACAGATGACAGATGACAGATAACAGATGACAGATGACAAATGACAGAAGACAGATGACAGATGACAGATGACAGATGACAGATGACAGATGACAGATGACAGATGACAGATGACAGATGACAGATGACAGATGACAGATGACAGATGACAGATGACAGATGACAGATGACAGATGACAGATGACAAATGACAGATGACAGATGACAGATGAGAGATGACAGATGGCAGATGACAAATGACAGTTGACAGATGACAGATGACAGATGACAGATGACGGATAACAGATGACAGATGCTAGATGATAAAAGACAGAAGACAGATGACAGATGACAGATGACAGATGACAGATGCCAGATGACAGATGACATATGACAGATGACGGATGACAGGTGATAGATGACAGATGACAGATGGTAAATGACAGATGACAAATGACAGATGATAGATGACAGATGACAGATGACAGATGACAGATGACAGATGACAGATGACAGATGACAGATGACAGATGACAGATGACAGATGACAGATGGCAGATAACAGATGACAGATGACAGATGACAAATGACAGATGACAGATGACAGATGACAGATGACAGATGACAGATGACAGATGACAGATGACAGATGACAGATGACAGATAACAGATGACAGATGACAGATGACAGATGACAGATGACAGATGACAGATGACAGATGAAAGATAACAGATGACAGATGCTAGATGACAGATGACAGATGACAAATGACCGAAGACAGATGACAGCTGACAGATGACAGATGACAGCTGACAGATGACAGATGACAGATGACAGATGACAGATGACAGATGACAGATGACAGATGACAGATGACAGATGACAGATGACAGATGACAGATGACAGATGACAGATGACAGATGACAGATGACAGATGACGGATGACAGATGACAGATGACAGATGACAGATGACAGATGACAGATGACAGATGAAAGATGAAAGATAACAGATGACAGATGACAGATGACAGATGACAGATGACAGATGACAGATGACAGATGACAGATGACAGATGAAAGATGAAAGATAACAGATGACAGATGACAGATGACAGATGACAGATGACAGATGACAAATGACAGAAGACAGATGACAGCTGACAGATGACAGATGACAGATGACAGATGACAGATGACAGATGACAGATGACAGATAACAGATGACAGATGCTAGATGACAGATGACAGATGACAGATGACAGATGACAGATGACAGATAGCAGATGACAGATGCTAGATGACAGATGACAGATGACAGATGACAGATGGCAGATAACAGATGACAGATGACAGATGACAAATGACAGATGACAGATGACAGATGACAGATGACAGATGACAGATGACAGATGACAGATGATAGATGACAGATGACGGATGACAGATGACAGATGACAGATGACAGATGACAGATGACAGATGACAGATGACAGATGACAGATGACAGATGACAGATGACAGATGACAGATGACAGATGACAGATAACAGATGACAGTTGCTAGATGACAGATGACAGATGACAGATGACAGATGACAGATGACAGATGGCAGATAACAGATGACAGATGACAGATGACAAATGACAGATGACAGATGACAGATGACAGATGACAGATGACAGATGACAGATGACAGATGACAGATGACGGATGACAAATGACAGATGACAGATGACAGATGACAGATGACAGATGACAGATGACAGATGACAGATGACAGATGACAGATGACAGATGACAGATGACAGATAACAGATGACAGATGCTAGATGACAGATGACAGATGACAGATGACAGATGACAGATGGCAGATAACAGATGACAGATGACAGATGACAAATGACAGATGACAGATGACAGATGACAGATGACAGATGACAGATGACAGATGACAGATGACAGATGACAGATGACAGATGACAGATGAAAGATAACAGATGACAGATGACAGATGACAGATGACAGACGACAGATGACAGATGACGGATGACAAATGACAGATGACAGATGACAGATGACAGATGACAGATGACAGATGACAGATGACAGATAACAGATGACAGATGCTAGATGACAGATGACAGATGACAGATGACAGATGACAGATGACAGATGACAGATGACAGATGACATATGACAGATGACAGATGACAGATGACAGATGACAGATGACAGATAACAGATGACAGATGACAGATGACAGATGACAGATGACAGATGACAGATGACAGATGACAGATGACAGATGACAGATGACAGATGACAGATGACAGATGACAGATGACAGATGACAGATGACAGATGACAGATGGCAGATAACAGATGACAGATGACAGATGACAAATGACACATGACAGATGACAGATGACAGATGACAGATGACAGATGACAGATGACAGATGACAGATGACAGATGACGGATGACAAATGACAGATGACAGATGACAGATGACAGATGACAGATGACAGATGACAGATGACAGATGACAGATGACAGATGACAGATGACAGATGACAGATGACAGATGACAGATGACAGATGACAGATGACAGATGACAGATGACAGATAACAGATGACAGATGCTAGATGACAGATGACAGATGACAGATGACAGATGACAGATGGCAGATAACAGATGACAGATGACAGATGACAAATGACAGATGACAGATGACAGATGACAGATGACAGATGACAGATGACAGATGACAGATGACAGATGGCAGATAACAGATGACAGATGACAGATGACAAATGACAGATGACAGATGACAGATGACAGATGACAGATGACAGATGACAAATGACAGATGACAGATGACAGATGACAGATGACAGATGACAGATGACAGATGACAGATGACGGATGACAAATGACAGATGACAGATGACAGATGACAGATGACAGATGACAGATGACAGATGACAGATGACAGATGACAGATGACAGATGACAGATGACAGATGACAAATGACAGAAGACAGATGACAGATGACAGACGACAGATGGCAGATGACAGATGGCAGATGACAGATGGCAGATGACAGATGGCAGATGACAGATGACAGAGGACAGATGACAGATGGCAGATAACAGATGACAGATGACAGATGACAAATGACAGATGACAGATGACAGATGACAGATGACAGATGACAGATGACAGATGACAAATGACAGATGGCAGATAACAGATGACAGATGACAGATGACAAATGACAGATGACAGATGACAGATGACAGATGACAGATGACAGATGATAGATGACAGATGGCAGATAACAGATGACAGATGACAAATGACAGATGACAGATGACAGATGACAGATGACAGATGACAGATGACAGATGACAGATGGCAGATAACAGATGACAGATGACAAATGACAGAAGACAGATGACAGATGACAGACGACAGATGGCAGATGACAGATGACAGATAACAGATGACAGATGACAAATGACAGAAGACAGATGTCAGATGACAGATGACAGATGACAGATGACAGATGACAGATGACAGATGACAGATGACAGATGACAGATGACAGATGACAGATGACAAATGACAGATGACAGATGACAGATGAGAGATGACAGATGGCAGATGACAGATGACAGTTGACAGATGACAGATGACAGATGACAGATGACAGATGACAGATGACAGATGACAGATGACAAATGACAGATGACAGATGACAGATGAGAGATGACAGATGGCAGATGACAGATGACAGTTGACAGATGACAGATGACAGATGACAGATGACGGATAACAGATGACAGATGCTAGATGATAAAAGACAGAAGACAGATGACAGATGACAGATGACAGATGACAGATGCCAGATGACAGATGACATATGACAGATGACGGATGACAGATGATAGATGACAGATGACAGATGGTAAATGACAGATGACAAATGACAGATGAAAGATGACAGATGACAGATGACACATGACAGATTACAGATGACAGATGATAGATAACATATGAAAGATGACAGATGACATATGACAGATGACAGATGACAGATGACAGATGACAGATGACAGATGACAGATGACAGATGACAGATGACAGATGACAGATGACAGATGACAGATGACAGATGACAGATGACAGATGACAGATGACAGATGACAGATGACAGATGACAGATGACAGATGACAGATGACAGATGACAGATGACAGATGACAGATGAAAGATAACAGATGACAGATGACAGATGACAAATGACAGAGGACAGATGACAGATGACAGATGACAGATGACAGTTGACAGATGACAGATGACAGATAACAGATGACAGATGACAAATGACAGAAGACAGATGACAGATGACAGATGACAGATGACAGATGACAGATGACAGATGACAGATGACAGATGACAGATGAGAGAAGACAGATGACAGATGACAGATGACAGATGACAGATGACAGATGACAGATGACAGATGACAGATGACAGATGACAGATGACAGATGACAGATGACAGATGACAGATGACAGATGACAGATGACAAATGACAGATGACAGATGAGAGATGACAGATGGCAGATGACAGATGACAGTTGACAGATGACAGATGACAGATGACAGATGACGGATAACAGATGACAGATGCTAGATGATAAAAGACAGAAGACAGATGACAGATGACAGATGACAGATGACAGATGCCAGATGACAGATGACATATGACAGATGACGGATGACAGATGATAGATGACAGATGACAGATGGTAAATGACAGATGACAAATGACAGATGAAAGATGACAGATGACAGATGACACATGACAGATTACAGATGACAGATGATAGATAACAAATGAAAGATGACAGATGACATATGACAGATGACAGATGCCACATGACAGATTACAGATAACAGATAATAGATGACATATGAAAGATGACAGATGATATATGACAGATGACCGATTGCAGATGACAGATGACAGGTGACAGATGACAGATGACAGATGACAGATGACAGATGACAGATGACAGATGACAGATGACAGATGACAGATGACAGATGACAGATGACAGATGACAGATGACAGATGACAGATGACAGATGACAGATGACAGATAGCAGATGACATTTAACAAATGACAGAAGACAGATGACAGATGACAAACGACAAATGACAGATGAAAGATGACAGATGACAGATGACAGATGACAGATGACAGATGACAGATGACAGATGACAGATGACAGATGACAGATGACAGATGACAGATGACAGATGACAGATGACAGATGACAGATGACAGATGACAGATGACAGATGACAGATGACAGATGACAAAAGACAGAAGACAGATGACAGATGCCAGATGACAAATGATAGATGACAAATGACAGATGACAGATGCCAGATGACATATGACAGATGATAGATGACAGATGACAGATGATATATGACAGATGACAGATGGCCAATGGCAGATGACAGAAGACAGATGACAGATGACAGATGACAGATGACACATGACACATTACAGATGAGAGATGACAGATGACAGATGACAGATGACAGATGACAGATGACAGATGACAGGTGACAGATGATAGATGACAGATGACAGAACACAGATGACAGATTACAGATGAAAGATGACAGATGACAGATGACAAATGACAGATTACAGATGAAAGATGACAGATGACAGATGACAAATGACAGATGACAGATGACAGATGAGAGATGACAGATGGCAGATAACAGATGACAGATGACAGATGACAGATGACAGATGACAGATGACAGATGACAGATGACAGATGACAGATGACAGATGACAGATGACAGATGACAGATGACAGATGACAGATGACAGATGACAGATGACAGATGACAGATGACAGATGACATATGACAGATGACAGATGACAGATAACAGATGACAGATGACAGATGACAAATGACAGAAGACAGATGACAGATGACAGATGACAGATGACAGATGACAGATGACAGATGACAGATGACAGTTGACAGATGACAGATGACAGATAACAGATAACAGATGACAGATGACAAATGACAGAAGACAGATGACAGATGACAGATGACAGATGACAGATGACAGATAACAGATGACAGATGCTAGATGATAAAAGACAGAACACAGATGACGGATGACAGATGACAGAAGACAGATGACAGATGACAGATGACAGATGCCAGATGAGAGATGACATATGACAGATGACAGATGACAGATGATAGATGACAGATGACAGATGGCAAATGACAGATGACAAATGACAGATGAAAGATGACAGATGACAGATGACACATGACAAATGACAGATGATAGATAACATATGAAAGATGACAGATGACATATGACAGATGACAGATGACACATGACAGATTACAGATAACAGATAATAGATGACATATGAAAGATGACAGATGACATGTGACATATGACAGATGACCGATTGCAGATGACAGATGACAGGTGACAGATGACAGATGACAGATGACAGATGACAGATGACAGATGACAGATGACAGATGACAGATGACAGATGACAGATGACAGATGACAGATGACAGATGACAGATGACAGATGACAGATAGCAGATGACAGATGACAAATGACAGAAGACAGATGACAGATGACAAACGACAAATGACAGATGACAGATGACAGATGACAGATGACAGATGACAGATGACAGATGACAGAAGACAGATGACAGATGACAAACGACAAATGACAGATGACAGATGACAGATGACAGATGACAGATGATATATGACAGATGACAGATGGCCAATGGCAGATGACAGATGACAGATGACAGATGACAGATGACAGATGACAGATGACAGATGACAGATGACAGATGACAAATGACAGAAGACAGATGACAGATGACAGACGACAGATGGCAGATGACAGATGGCAGATGACAGATGGCAGATGACAGATGGCAGATGACAGATGACAGAGGACAGATGACAGATGGCAGATAACAGATGACAGATGACAGATGACAGATGACAGATGACAGATGACAGATGACAGATGACAGATGACAGATGACAGATGACAAATGACAGAAGACAGATGACAGATGACAGACGACAGATGGCAGATGACAGATGGCAGATGACAGATGGCAGATGACAGATGGCAGATGACAGATGACAGAGGACAGATGACAGATGGCAGATAACAGATGACAGATGACAGATGACAAATGACAGATGACAGATGACAGATGACAGATGACAGATGACAGATGACAGATGACAGATAGCAGATGACATATGACAAATGACAGAAGACAGATGACAGATGACAAACGACAAATGACAGATGACAGATGACAGATGACAGATGACAGATGATATATGACAGATGACAGATGGCCAATGGCAGATGACAGATGACAGATGACAGATGACAGATGACAGATGACAGATGACACATGACAGATGACAGATGACAGATGACAGATGACAGATAACAGATGACAGATGACAGATGACAGATGACAGATGATGGATAACAGATGACAGATGACAAAAGACAGAAGACAGATGACAGATGCCAGATGACAGATGATAGATGACAGAAGACAGATGACAGATGCCAGATGACATATGACAGATGACAGATGACAGATGATATATGACAGATGACAGATGGCCAATGGCAGATGACAGATGACAGATGACAGATGACAGATGACAGATGACAGATGACACATGACAGATTACAGATGAGAGATGACAGATTACAGATGATAGATGACAGATGATAGATGACAGATGACGGATGACAGATGACAGATGACGGATGACAGATGACAGATGACAGATGACAGATGACAGACCACAGATGACAGATGACAGATGACAGATGACAGATGACAGATGAAAGATGACAGATGGCAGATAACAGATGACAGATGGCAGATGACAGATGACAGATGACAGATGACAGATGACAGATGACAGATGACAGATGACAGATGACAGATGACAGATGACAGATGACAGATGACAGATGACAGATGACAGATGACAGATGACAGATGACAGATGACAGATGACAGATGACAGATGACAGATGACAGATGAAAGATAACAGAGATGACAGATGACAGATGACAGATGACAGATGACAAATGACAGAAGACAGATGACAGCTGACAGATGACAGATGACAGATGACAGATGACAGATGAAAGATAACAGATAACAGATGACAGATGACAGATGACAAATGACAGAAGACAGATGACAGATGACAGATGGCAGATGACAGATGACAGATGACAGATGACAGATGATAGATGACAGATGACAGATGACAGATGACAGATGACAGATGACAGATGACAGATGACAGATGACAGATGACAGATGACAGATGACAGATGACAGATGACAGATGACAGATGACAGATGGCAGATAACAGATGACAGATGACAGATGACAGATGACAGATGACAGATGACAGATGACAGATGACAGATGACAGATGACAGATGACAGATGACAGATGACAGATGACAGATGACAGATGACAGATGACAGATAACAGATAACAGATGACAGATGACAGATGACAGATGACAGATGACAGATGACAGATGACAGATGAAAGATAACAGATGACAGATGCTAGATGACAGATGACAGATCACAGATGACAGATGACAAATGACAGAAGACAGATGACAGCTGACAGATGACAGATGACAGCTGACAGATGACAGATGACAGATGACAGATGACAGATGACAGATGACAGATGACAGATGACAGATGACAGATGACAGATGACAGCTGACAGATGACAGATGACAGCTGACAGATGACAGATGACAGATGACAGATGACAGATGACAGATGACAGATGACAGATGACAGATGACAGATGACAGATGACAGATGACAGATGAAAGATGAAAGATGAAAGATAACAGATGACAGATGACAGATGACAGATGACAGATGACAGATGACAGATGACAGATGACAGATGACAGATGAAAGATGAAAGATAACAGATGACAGATGACAGATGACAGATGACAGATGACAGATGACAGATGACAAATGACAGAAGACAGATGACAGCTGACAGATGACAGATGACAGATGACAGATGACAGATGACAGATAACAGATGACAGATGCTAGATGAGAGATGACAGATGACAGATGACAGATGACAGATGACAGATAACAGATGACAGATGCTAGATGACAGATGACAGATGACAGATGACAGATGACAGATGACAGATGACAGATGGCAGATAACAGATGACAGATGACAGATGACAAATGACAGATGACAGATGACAGATGACAGATGACAGATGACAGATGACAGATGACAGATGACAGATGACAGATGACAGATGACAGATGACGGATGACAGATGACAGATGACAGATGACAGATGACAGATGACAGATGACAGATGACAGATGACAGATGACAGATGACAGATGACAGATGACAGATGACAGATGACAGATAACAGATGACAGTTGCTAGATGACAGATGACAGATGACAGATGACAGATGACAGATGACAGATGGCAGATAACAGATGACAGATGACAGATGACAAATGACAGATGACAGATGACAGATGACAGATGACAGATGACAGATGACAGATGACAGATGACGGATGACAAATGACAGATGACAGATGACAGATGACAGATGACAGATGACAGATGACAGATGACAGATGACAGATGACAGATGACAGATGACAGATAACAGATGACAGATGCTAGATGACAGATGACAGATGACAGATGACAGATGACAGATGACAGATGGCAGATAACAGATGACAGATGACAGATGACAAATGACAGATGACAGATGACAGATGACAGATGACAGATGACAGATGACAGATGACAGATGACAGATGACAGATGACAGATGACAGATGACAGATGACAGATGAAAGATAACAGATGACAGATGACAGATGACAGATGACAGACGACAGATGACAGATGACGGATGACAAATGACAGATGACAGATGACAGATGACAGATGACAGATGACAGATGACAGATGACAGATGACAGATAACAGATGACAGATGCTAGATGACAGATGACAGATGACAGATGACAGATGACAGATGACAGATGACAGATGACAGATGACAGATGACAGATGACAGATGACAAATGACAGATGGCAGATAACAGATGACAGATGACAGATGACAAATGACAGATGACAGATGACAGATGACAGATAACAGATGACAGATGACAGATGACAGATGACAGATGACAGATAACAGATGACAGATGCTAGATGACAGATGACAGATGACAGATGACAAATGACACATGACAGATGACAGATGACAGATGACAGATGACAGATGACAGATGAGAGATGACGGATGACAAATGACAGATGACAGATGACAGATGACAGATGACAGATGACAGATGACAGATGACAGATGACAGATGACAGATGACAGATGACAGATGACAGATGACAGATAACAGATGACAGATGCTAGATGACAGATGACAGATGACAGATGACAGATGACAGATGACAGATGGCAGATAACAGATGACAGATGACAGATGACAAATGACAGATGACAGATGACAGATGACAGATGACAGATGACATATGACAGATGACAGATGGCAGATAATAGATGACAGATGACAGATGACAAATGACAGATGACAGATGACAGATGACAGATGACAGATGACAGATGACAAATGACAGATGACAGATGACAGATGACAGATGACAGATGACAGATGACAGATGACAGATGACAGATGACGGATGACAAATGACAGATGACAGATGACAGATGACAGATGACAGATGACAGATGACAGATGACAGATGACAGATGACAGATGACAGATGACAGATGACAGATGACAGATGACAAATGACAGAAGACAGATGACAGATGACAGACGACAGATGGCAGATGACAGATGGCAGATGACAGATGGCAGATGACAGATGGCAGATGACAGATGACAGAGGACAGATGACAGATGGCAGATAACAGATGACAGATGACAGATGACAAATGACAGATGACAGATGACAGATGACAGATGACAGATGACAGATGACAGATGACAAATGACAGATGGCAGATAACAGATGACAGATGACAGATGACAAATGACAGATGACAGATGACAGATGACAGATAACAGATGACAGATGACAGATGACAGATGACAGATGACAGATAACAGATGACAGATGCTAGATGACAGATGACAGATGACAGATGACAGATGACAGATGGCAGATAACAGATGACAGATGACAGATGACAAATGACAGATGACAGATGACAGATGACAGATGACAGATGACATATGACAGATGACAGATGGCAGATAACAGATGACAGATGACAGATGACAAATGACAGATGACAGATGACAGATGACAGATGACAGATGACAAATGACAGATGACAGATGACAGATGACAGATGACAGATGACAGATGACAGATGACAGATGACAGATGACAGATGACAGATGACAGATGACAGATGACAGATGACAGATGACAAATGACAGAAGACAGATGACAGATGACAGACGACAGATGGCAGATGACAGATGGCAGATGACAGATGGCAGATGACAGATGGCAGATGACAGATGGCAGATGACAGATGACAGAGGACAGATGACAGATGGCAGATAACAGATGACAGATGACAGATGACAAATGACAGATGACAGATGACAGATGACAGATGACAGATGACAGATGACAGATGACAAATGACAGATGGCAGATAACAGATGACAGATGACAGATGACAAATGACAGATGACAGATGACAGATGACAGATGACAGATGACAGATGACAGATGGCAGATAACAGATGACAGATGACAAATGACAGATGACAGATGACAGATGACAGATGACAGATGACAGATGACAGATGACAGATGGCAGATAACAGATGACAGA
The DNA here is from genome assembly GCF_029603195.1 of Condylostylus longicornis. Classification (NCBI taxonomy): domain Eukaryota; kingdom Metazoa; phylum Arthropoda; class Insecta; order Diptera; family Dolichopodidae; genus Condylostylus; species Condylostylus longicornis. The sequence continues at coordinate 1,729,902 of NW_026578187.1, forward strand.
TGACAAATGACAGAAGACAGATGACAGATGACAGACGACAGATGGCAGATGACAGATGGCAAATAACAGATGACAGATGACAGATGACAAATGACAGATGACAGATGACAGATGACAGATGACAGATGACAGATGACAGATGGCAGATAACAGATGACAGATGACAAATGACAGATGACAGATGACAGATGACAGATGACAGATGACAGATGACAGATGGCAGATAACAGATGACAGATGACAGATGACAGATGGTAGATGACAGATGACAGATGGCAGATAACAGATGACAGATGACAAATGACAGATGACAGATGACAGATGACAGATGACACATGACAGATGACAGATGGCAGATAACAGATGACAGATGACAAATGACAGAAGACAGATGACAGATGACAGATGACAGATGACAGATGACAGATGACAGATGACAGATGACAGATGACAGATGACAGATGACAGATGACAGATGACAGATGACGGATGACAAATGACAGATGACAGATGACAGATGACAGATGACAGATGACAGATGACAGATGACAGATGACAGATGGCAGATAACAGATGACAGATGACAAATGACAGAAGACAGATGACAGATGACAGATGACAGATGACAAATGACAGATGACAGATGACAGATGACAGATGACAGATGACAGATGACAGATGGCAGATAACAGATGACAGATGACAAATGACAGATGACAGATGACAGATGACAGATGACAGATGACAGATGACAGATGACAGATGACAGATGACAAATGACAGATGACAGATGACAGATGACAGATGACAGATGACAGATGACAGATGGCAGATAACAGATGACAGATGACAAATGACAGATGACAGATGACAGATGACAGATGACAGATGACAGATGGCAGATAACAGATGACAGATGACAGATGACAAATGACAGATGACAGATGACAGATGACAGATGACAGATGACAGATGACAGATGACAGATGACAGATGACAGATGACAGATGACAGATGACAGATGACAAATGACAGAAGACAGATGACAGATGACAGACGACAGATGGCAGATGACAGATGGCAGATGACAGATGGCAGATGACAGATGACAGATGACAGATGACAGATGACAGATGACAGATGACAGATGACAGATGACAGGTGACAGATGACAGATGACAGATGACAGATGACAGATGACAGATGACAGATGACAGATGACAGATGACAGATGACAGATGACAGATAACAGATGACAGATGCTAGATGACAGATGACAGATGACAGATGACAGATGGCAGATAACAGATGACAGATGACAGATGACAAATGACAGATGACAGATGACAGATGACAGATGACAGATGACAGATGACAGATGACAGATGGCAGATAACAGATGACAGATGACAGATGACAAATGACAGATGACAGATGACAGATGACAGATGACAGATGACAGATGACAGATGACAGATGACAGATGACAGATGACAGATGACAGATGACGGATGACAAATGACAGATGACAGATGACAGATGACAGATGACAGATGACAGATGACAGATGACAGATGACAGATGACAGATGGCAGATAACAGATGACATATGACAGATGACAAATGACAGATGACAGATGGCAGATAACAGATGACAGATGACAGATGACAAATGACAGATGACAGATGACAGATGACAGATGACAGATGACAGATGACAGATGACAGATGACAGATGACGGATGACAAATGACAGATGACAGATGACAGATAACAGATGACAGATGACAGATGACAGATGACAGATGACAGATGACAGATGACAGATGACAGATGACAGATGACAGATGACAGATGACAGATGACAGATGACAGATGACAGATGACAGATGACAGATGACAAATGACAGAAGACAGATGACAGATGACAGACGACAGATGGCAGATGACAGATGGCAGATGACAGATGGCAGATGACAGATGGCAGATGACAGATGACAGAGGACAGATGACAGATGACAGATGACAGATGACAGATGACAGATGACAGATGACAGATGATAGATGACAGATGACAGATGACAGATGACAGATGACAGATGACAGATGACAGATGATAGATGACAGATGACAGATAGCAAATGAGAGATGACAAATGACAGATGACAGATTACAGATGAAAGATGACAGATGACAGATGACAGATGACAGATGACAGATGACAGATGACAGATGATAGATGACAGATGGCAGATAACAGATGACAGATGACAGATGACAGATGACAGATGACAGATGACAGATGACAGATGACAGATGACAGATGACAGATGACAGATGACAGATGACAGATGACAGATGACAGATGACAGATGACAGATGACAGATGACAGATGACAGATGACAGATGACAGATGACAGATGACAGATGACAGATGACAGATGACAGATGACAGATGACAGGTGAAAGATAACAGATTACAGATGACAGATGACAGATGATAGATGACAGATGACAGATAGCAAATGACAGATGACAAATGACAGATGACAGATTACAGATGAAAGATGACAGATGACAGATGACAGATGATAGATGACAGATGACAGATAGCAAATGACAGATGACAAATGACAGATGACAGATGACAGATGAAAGATGACAGATGACAGGTGACAGATGACAGATGACAGATGACAGATGACAGATGACAGATGACAGATGACAGATGGCAGATAACAGATGACAGATGACAGATGACAGATGACAGATGACAGATGACAGATGACAGATGACAGATGACAGATGACAGATGACAGATGACAGATGACAGATGACAGATGACAGATGACAGATGACAGATGACAGATGATAGATGACAGATGACAGATGACAGATGACAGATGACAGATGACAGATGACAGATGACAGATGATAGATGACAGATGACAGATAGCAAATGACAGATGACAAATGACAGATGACAGATTACAGATGAAAGATGACAGATGACAGATGACAGATGACAGATGACAGATGACAGATGACAGATGACAGATGACAGATGGCAGATAACAGATGACAGATGACAGATGACAGATGACAGATGACAGATGACAGATGACAGATGACAGATGACAGATGACAGATGACAGATGACAGATGACAGATGACAGATGACAGATGACAGATGACAGATGACAGATGACAGATGACAGGTGAAAGATAACAGATTACAGATGACAGATGACAGATGACAAATGACAGATGACAGATGACAGGTGAAAGATGACAGATGACAAATGACAGATGACAGATGACAGATGACAGATGACAGATGATAGATGACAGATGACAGATGACAGATGACAGATGACAGATGACAGATGACAGATGACAGATGACAGATGACAGATAACAGATGACAGATGCTAGATGATAAAAGACAGAAGATAGATGACGGATGACAGATGACATATGACAGATGACAGATGCCAGATGACAGATGACATATGACAGATGACAGATGACAGATGATAGATGACAGATGACAGATGGCAAATGACAGATGACAAATGACAGATGAAAGATGACAGATGACAGATGACACATGACAGATTACAGATGACAGATGATAGATAACATATGAAAGATGACAGATAACATATGACAGATGACAGATGACACATGACAGATTACAGATAACAGATAATAGATGACAGATGACAGATGACAGATGACAGATGACAGATGACAGATGACAGATGACAGATGACAGATGACAGATGACAGATGACAGATGACAGATGACAGATGACAGATGACAGATAACAGATGACAGATGACAAAAGACAGATGACAGATGCCAGATGACAGATGACACATGACAGATTACAGATAACAGATAATAGATGACATACGAAAGATGACAGATGACATATGACATATGACAGATGACCGATTGCAGATGACAGATGACAGATGACAGATGACAGATGACAGATGACAGATGACAGATGACAGATGACAGATGACAGATGACAGATGACAGATGACAGATGACAGATGACAGATGATAGATGACAGATGACAGATGACAGATGACAGATGACAGATGACAGATGACAGATGACAGATGACAGATAGCAAATGACAGATGACAGATTACAGATGAAAGATGACAGATGACAGATGACAGATGACAGATGACAGATGACAGATGACAGATGACAGATGACAGATGACAGATGGCAGATAACAGATGACAGATGACAGATGACAGATGACAGATGACAGATGACAGATGACAGATGACAGATGACAGATGACAGATGACAGATGACAGATGACAGATGACAGATGACAGATGACAGATGACAGATGACAGATGACAGATGACAGATGACAGATGACAGGTGAAAGATAACAGATTACAGATGACAGATGACAGATGATAGATGACAGATGACAGATAGCAAATGACAGATGACAAATAACAGATGACAGATTACAGATGAAAGATGACAGATGACAGATGACAGATGACAGATGACAGATGACAGATGATAGATGACAGATGACAGATGACAGATGACAGATGACAGATGACAGATGACAGATGATAGATGACAGATGACAGATAGCAAATGACAGATGACAAATGACAGATGACAGATTACAGATGAAAGATGACAGATGACAGATGACAGATGACAGATGACAGATGACAGATGATAGATGACAGATGACAGATGACAGATGACAGATGACAGATGACAGATGACAGATGATAGATGACAGATGACAGATAGCAAATGACAGATGACAAATGACAGATGACAGATTACAGATGAAAGATGACAGATGACAGATGACAGATGACAGATGACAGATGACAGATGACAGATGACAGATGACAGATGGCAGATAACAGATGACAGATGACAGATGACAGATGACAGATGACAGATGACAGATGACAGATGACAGATGACAGATGACAGATGACAGATGACAGATGACAGATGACAGATGACAGATGACAGATGACAGATGACAGATGACAGATGACAGATGACAGATGACAGATGACAGATGACAGATGACAGATGACAGATGACAGGTGAAAGATAACAGATTACAGATGACAGGTGACAGATGACAAATGACAGAAGACAGATGACAGATGACAGATGACAGATGACAGATGACAGATGACAGATGACAGATGACAGATGACAGATGACAGTTGACAGATGACAGATGACAGATGACAGGTGAAAGATGACAGATGACAAATGACAGCTGACAGATGACAGATGACAGATGACAGATGACAGATGATAGATGACAGATGACAGATGACAGATGACAGATGACAGATGACAGATGACAGATGACAGATGACAGATAACAGATGACAGATGCTAGATGATAAAAGACAGAAGATAGATGACGGATGACAGATGACAGATGACAGATGACAGATAACAGATGACAGATGCTAGATGATAAAAGACAGAAGATAGATGACGGATGACAGATGACAGATGACAGATGACAGATGCCAGATGACAGATGACATATGACAGATGACAGATGACAGATGATAGATGACAGATGACAGATGACAAATGACAGATGACAAATGACAGATGACAGAGGACAGATGACAGATGACAGATGACAGATGACAGATGACAGATGACAGATGACAGATGACAGATGACAGATGACAGATGACAGATGATAGATGACAGATGACAGATGACAGATGACAGATGACAGATGACAGATGACAGATGACAGATGATAGATGACAGATGACAGATAGCAAATGACAGATGACAAATGACAGATGACAGATTACAGATGAAAGATGACAGATGACAGATGACAGATGACAGATGACAGATGACAGATGACAGATGGCAGATAACAGATGACAGATGACAGATGACAGATGACAGATGACAGATGACAGATGACAGATGACAGATGACAGATGACAGATGACAGATGATAGATGACAGATGACAGATGACAAATGACAGATGACAAATGACAGATGACAGAGGACAGATGACAGATGACAGATGACAGATGACAGATGACAGATGACAGATGACAGATGACAGATGACAGATGACAGATGACAGATGACAGATGATAGATGACAGATGACAGATGACAGATGACAGATGACAGATGACAGATGACAGATAACAGATGACAGATGCTAGATGATAAAAGACAGAAGATAGATGACGGATGACAGATGACAGATGACAGATGACAGATAACAGATGACAGATGCTAGATGATAAAAGACAGAAGATAGATGACGGATGACAGATGACAGATGACAGATGACAGATGCCAGATGACAGATGACATATGACAGATGACAGATGACAGATGATAGATGACAGATGACAGATGACAAATGACAGATGACAAATGACAGATGACAGAGGACAGATGACAGATGACAGATGACAGATGACAGATGACAGATGACAGATGACAGATGACAGATGACAGATGACAGATGATAGATGACAGATGACAGATGACAGATGACAGATGACAGATGACAGATGACAGATGACAGATGATAGATGACAGATGACAGATAGCAAATGACAGATGACAAATGACAGATGACAGATTACAGATGAAAGATGACAGATGACAGATGACAGATGACAGATGACAGATGACAGATGACAGATGACAGATGACAGATGGCAGATAACAGATGACAGATGACAGATGACAGATGACAGATGACAGATGACAGATGACAGATGACAGATGACAGATGACAGATGACAGATGACAGATGACAGATGACAGATGACAGATGACAGATGACAGGTGAAAGATAACAGATTACAGATGACAGATGACAGATGACAAATGACAGATGACAGATGACAGGTGAAAGATGACAGATGACAAATGACAGATGACAGATGACAGATGACAGATGACAGATGATAGATGACAGATGACAGATGACAGATGACAGATGACAGATGACAGATGACAGATGACAGATGACAGATAACAGATGACAGATGCTAGATGATAAAAGACAGAAGATAGATGACGGATGACAGATGACATATGACAGATGACAGATGCCAGATGACAGATGACATATGACAGATGACAGATGACAGATGATAGATGACAGATGACAGATGGCAAATGACAGATGACAAATGACAGATGAAAGATGACAGATGACAGATGACACATGACAGATTACAGATGACAGATGATAGATAACATATGAAAGATGACAGATGACATATGACAGATGACAGATGACACATGACAGATTACAGATAACAGATAATAGATGACAGATGACAGATGACAGATGACAGATGACAGATGACAGATGACAGATGACAGATGACAGATGACAGATGACAGATGACAGATGACAGATGACAGATGACAGATGACAGATGACAGATAACAGATGACAGATGACAAAAGACAGATGACAGATGCCAGATGACAGATGACACATGATAGATTACAGATAACAGATAATAGATGACATATGAAAGATGACAGATGACATATGACATATGACAGATGACCCATTGCAGATGACAGATGACAGGTGACAGATGACAGATGACAGATGACAGATGACAGATGACAGATGACAGATGACAGATGACAGATGACAGATGACAGATGATAGATGACAGATGCCAGATGACAGATGACAGATGACAGATGACAGATGACAGATGACAGATGATAGATGACAGATGACAGATAGCAAATGACAGATGACAGATTACAGATGAAAGATGACAGATGACAGATGACAGATGACAGATGACAGATGACAGATGACAGATGACAGATGACAGATGGCAGATAACAGATGACAGATGACAGATGACAGATGACAGATGACAGATGACAGATGACAGATGACAGATGACAGATGACAGATGACAGATGACAGATGACAGATGACAGATGACAGATGACAGATGACAGATGACAGATGACAGATGACAGATGACAGGTGAAAGATAACAGATTACAGATGACAGATGACAGATGATAGATGACAGATGACAGATAGCAAATGACAGATGACAAATAACAGATGACAGATTACAGATGAAAGATGACAGATGACAGATGACAGATGACAGATGACAGATGACAGATGACAGATGATAGATGACAGATGACAGATGACAGATGACAGATGACAGATGACAGATGACAGATGACAGATGATAGATGACAGATGACAGATAGCAAATGACAGATGACAAATGACAGATGACAGATTACAGATGAAAGATGACAGATGACAGATGACATATGACAGATGACAGATGACAGATGATAGATGACAGATGACAGATGACAGATGACAGATGACAGATGACAGATGACAGATGACAGATGATAGATGACAGATGACAGATAGCAAATGACAGATGACAAATGACAGATGACAGATTACAGATGAAAGATGACAGATGACAGATGACAGATGACAGATGACAGATGACAGATGACAGATGACAGATGGCAGATAACAGATGACAGATGACAGATGACAGATGACAGATGACAGATGACAGATGACAGATGACAGATGACAGATGACAGATGACAGATGACAGATGACAGATGACAGATAACAGATGACAGATGACAGATGACAGATGACAGATGACAGATGACAGATGACAGATGACAGATGACAGATGACAGATGACAGGTGAAAGATAACAGATTACAGATGACAGGTGACAGATGACAAATGACAGAAGACAGATGACAGATGGCAGATGACAGATGACAGATGACAGATGACAGATGACAGTTGACAGATGACAGATGACAGGTGAAAGATGACAGATGACAAATGACAGCTGACAGATGACAGATGACAGATGACAGATGATAGATGACAGATGACAGATGACAGATGACAGATGACAGATGACAGATGACAGATGACAGATGACAGATAACAGATGACAGATGCTAGATGATAAAAGACAGAAGATAGATGACGGATGACAGATGACAGATGACAGATAACAGATGACAGATGCTAGATGATAAAAGACAGAAGATAGATGACGGATGACAGATGACAGATGACAGATGACAGATGACATATGACAGATGACAGATGACAGATGACAGATGATAGATGACAGATGACAGATGACAAATGACAGATGACAAATGACAGATGACAGAGGACAGATGACAGATGACAGATGACAGATGACAGATGACAGATGACAGATGACAGATGACAGATGACAGATGATAGATGACAGATGACAGATAGCAAATGACAGATGACAAATGACAGAATACAGATTACAGATGAAAGATGACAGATGACAGATGACAGATGACAGATGACAGATGACAGATGACAGATGACAGATGGCAGATAACAGATGACAGATGACAGATGACAGATGACAGATGACAGATGACAGATGACAGATGACAGATGACAGATGACAGATGACAGATGACAGATGACAGATGACAGATGACAGATGACAGATGACAGATGACAGATGACAGGTGAAAGATAACAGATTACAGATGACAGATGACAGATGACAGATGACAGATGACAGATGACAGATGACAGATGACAGATGACAGATGACAGATGACAGATGACAGATGACAGATGACAGATGACAGATGACAGATGACAGATGACAGATGACAGATGACAGATGACAGATGACAGATGACAGGTGAAAGATAACAGATTACAGATGACAGATGACAGATGACAAATGACAGATGACAGATGACAGGTGAAAGATGACAGATGACAAATGACAGATGACAGATGACAGATGACAGATGACAGATGATAGATAACAGATGACAGATGACAGATGACAGATGACAGATGACAGATGACAGATGACAGATAACAGATGACAGATGCTAGATGATAAAAGACAGAAGATAGATGACGGATGACAGATGACATATGACAGATGACAGATGCCAGATGACAGATGACATATGACAGATGACAGATGACAGATGATAGATGACAGATGACAGATGGCAAATGACAGATGACAAATGACAGATGAAAGATGACAGATGACAGATGACACATGACAGATTACAGATGACAGATGATAGATAACATATGAAAGATGACAGATGACATATGACAGATGACAGATGACACATGACAGATTACAGATAACAGATAATAGATGACAGATGACAGATGACAGATGACAGATGACAGATGACAGATGACAGATGACAGATGACAGATGACAGATGACAGATGACAGATGACAGATGACAGATGACAGATGACAGATGACAGATGACAGATGACAGATGACAGATAACAGATGACAGATGCTAGATGATAAAAGACAGAAGATAGATGACGGATGACAGATGACAGATGACAGATGACAGATAACAGATGACAGATGCTAGATGATAAAAGACAGAAGATAGATGACGGATGACAGATGACAGATGACAGATGACAGATGCCAGATGACAGATGACATATGACAGATGACAGATGACAGATGATAGATGACAGATGACAGATGACAAATGACAGATGACAAATGACAGATGACAGAGGACAGATGACAGATGACAGATGACAGATGACAGATGACAGATGACAGATGACAGATGACAGATGACAGATGACAGATGATAGATGACAGATGACAGATGACAGATGACAGATGACAGATGACAGATGACAGATGACAGATGATAGATGACAGATGACAGATAGCAAATGACAGATGACAAATGACAGAATACAGATTACAGATGAAAGATGACAGATGACAGATGACAGATGACAGACGACAGATGGCAGATGACAGATGGCAGATGACAGATGGCAGATGACAGATGGCAGATGACAGATGACAGAGGACAGATGACAGATGGCAGATAACAGATGACAGATGACAGATGACAAATGACAGATGACAGATGACAGATGACAGATGACAGATGACAGATGACAAATGACAGATGGCAGATAACAGATGACAGATGACAGATGACAGATGACAGATGACAGATGACAGATGACAGATAACAGATGACAGATGCTAGATGACAGATGACAGATGACAGATGACAGATGACAGATGACAGATGGCAGATAACAGATGACAGATGACAGATGACAAATGACAGATGACAGATGACAGATGACAGATGACAGATGACATATGACAGATGACAGATGGCAGATAATAGATGACAGATGACAGATGACAAATGACAGATGACAGATGACAGATGACAGATGACAGATGACAAATGACAGATGACAGATCACAGATGACAGATGACAGATGACAGATGACAGATGACAGATGACGGATGACAAATGACAGATGACAGATGACAGATGACAGATGACAGATGACAGATGACAGATGACAGATGACAGATGACAGATGACAGATGACAGATGACAGATGACAGATGACAGATGACAGATGACAGATGACAAATGACAGAAGACAGATGGCAGATGACAGATGGCAGATGACAGATGGCAGATGACAGATGGCAGATGACAGATGACAGAGGACAGATGACAGATGGCAGATAACAGATGACAGATGACAGATGACAAATGACAGATGACAGATGACAGATGACAGATGACAGATGACAGATGACAGATGACAAATGACAGATGGCAGATAACAGATGACAGATGACAGATGACAAATGACAGATGACAGATGACAGATGACAGATGACAGATGACAGATGACAGATGACAGATGACAGATGACAGATGACAGATGACAGATGACAGATGACAGATGACAGATAACAGATGACAGATGCTAGATGACAGATGACAGATGACAGATGACAGATGACAGATGACAGATGGCAGATAACAGATGACAGATGACAGATGACAAATGACAGATGACAGATGACAGATGACAGATGACAGATGACAGATGACATATGACAGATGACAGATGGCAGATAACAGATGACAGATGACAGATGACAAATGACAGATGACAGATGACAGATGACAGATGACAGATGACAAATGACAGATGACAGATGACAGATGACAGATGACAGATGACAGATGACAGATGACAGATGACAGATGACCGATGACAGATGACAGATGACAGATGACAAATGACAGAAGACAGATGACAGATGACAGACGACAGATGGCAGATGGCAGATGACAGATGGCAGATGACAGATGGCAGATGACAGATGGCAGATGACAGATGACAGAGGACAGATGACAGATGGCAGATAACAGATGACAGATGACAGATGATAAATGACAGATGACAGATGACAGATGACAGATGACAGATGACAGATGACAGATGACAAATGACAGATGGCAGATAACAGATGACAGATGACAGATGACAAATGACAGATGACAGATGACAGATGACAGATGACAGATGACAGATGACAGATGGCAGATAACAGATGACAGATGACAAATGACAGATGACAGATGACAGATGACAGATGACAGATGACAGATGACAGATGACAGATGGCAGATAACAGATGACAGATGACAAATGACAGAAGACACATGACAGATGACAGACGACAGATGGCAGATGACAGATGGCAAATAACAGATGACAGATGACAGATGACAAATGACAGATGACAGATGACAGATGACAGATGACAGATTACAGATGACAGATGGCAGATAACAGATGACAGATGACAAATGACAGATGACAGATGACAGATGACAGATGACAGATGACAGATGACAGATGGCAGTTAACAGATGACAGATGACAGATGACAGATGACAGATGACAGATGACAGATGGCAGATAACAGATGACAGATGACAAATGACAGATGACAGATGACAGATGACAGATGACAGATGACAGATGACAGATGACAAATGACAGATGACAGATGACAGATGACAGATGACAGATGACAGATGACAGATGACAGATGACAGATGGCAGATAACAGATGACAGATGACAAATGACAGATGACAGATGACAGATGACAGATGACAGATGACAGATGACAGATGACAGATGACAGATGGCAGATAACAGATGACAGATGACAAATGACAGAAGACAGATGACAGATGACAGATGACAGATGACAGATGACAGATGACAGATGACAAATGACAGATGTCAGATAACAGATGACAGATGACAGATGACAAATGACAGATGACAGATGACAGATGACAGATGACAGATGACAGATGACAGATGACAGATGACAGATGACAGATGACAGATGGCAGATAACAGATGACAGATGACAAATGACAGAAGACAGATGACAGATGACAGACGACAGATGGCAGATGACAGATGGCAGATAACAGATGACAGATGACAGATGACAAATGACAGATGACAGATGACAGATGACAGATGACAGATGACAGATGACAGATGACAAATGACAGATGGCAGATAACAGATGACAGATGACAGATGACAAATGACAGATGACAGATGACAGATGACAGATGACAGATGACAGATGACAGATGACAGATGACAGATGACAGATGACAAATGACAGAAGACAGATGACAGATGACAGACGACAGATGGCAGATGACAGATGGCAGATGACAGATGGCAGATGACAGATGACAGATGACAGATGACAGATGACAGATGACAGATGACAGATGACAGATGACAGATGACAGATGACAGATGACAGATGACAGATGACAGATGACAGATGACAGATGACAGATGACAGATGACAGATGACAGATGACAGATGACAGATGACAGATGACAGATGACAGATGACAGATGACAGATGACAGATGACAGATGACAGATGACAGATAACAGATGACAGATGCTAGATGACAGATGACAGATGACAGATGACAGATGGCAGATAACAGATGACAGATGACAGATGACAAATGACAGATGACAGATGACAGATGACAGATGACAGATGACAGATGACAGATGACAGACGGCAGATAACAGATGACAGATGACAGATGACAAATGACAGATGACAGATGACAGATGACAGATGACAGATGACAGATGACAAATGACAGATGGCAGATAACAGATGACAGATGACAGATGACAAATGACAGATGACAGATGACAGATGACAGATGACAGATGACAGATGACAGATGACAGATGGCAGATAACAGATGACATATGACAGATGACAAATGACAGATGACAGATGGCAGATAACAGATGACAGATGACGGATGACAAATGACAGATGACAGATGACAGATGACAGATGACAGATGACAGATGACAGATGACAGATGACAGATGACAGATGACAGATAACAGATGACGGATGACAAATGACAGATGACAGATGACAGATAACAGATGACAGATGACAGATGACAGATGACAGATGACAGATGACAGATGACAGATGACAGATGACAGATGACAGATGACAGATGACAGATGACAGATGACAGATGACAAATGACAGAAGACAGATGACAGATGACAGACGACAGATGGCAGATGACAGATGGCAGATGACAGATGGCAGATGACAGATGGCAGATGACAGATGACAGAGGACAGATGACAGATGACAGATGACAGATGACAGATGACAGATGACAGATGACAGATGACAGATGATAGATGACAGATGACAGATGACAGATGACAGATGACAGATGACAGATGACAGATGACAGATGATAGATGACAGATAGCAAATCTGAGATGACAAATGACAGATGACAGATTACAGATGAAAGATGACAGATGACAGATGACAGATGACAGATGACAGATGACAGATGACATATGATAGATGACAGATGGCAGATAACAGATGACAGATGACAGATGACAGATGACAGATGACAGATGACAGATGACAGATGACAGATGACAGATGACAGATGACAGATGACAGATGACAGATGACAGATGACAGATGACAGATGACAGATGACAGATGACAGATGACAGATGACAGATGACAGATGACAGATGACAGATGACAGATGACAGATGACAGGTGAAAGATAACAGATTACAGATGACAGATGACAGATGATAGATGACAGATGACAGATAGCAAATGACAGATGACAAATGACAGATGACAGATTACAGATGAAAGATGACAGATGACAGATGACAGATGACAGATGACAGATGACAGATGACAGATGATAGATGACAGATGACAGATGACAGATGACAGATGACAGATGACAGATGACAGATGATAGATGACAGATGACAGATAGCAAATGACAGATGACAAATGACAGATGACAGATTACAGATGAAAGATGACAGATGACAGGTGACAGATGACAGATGACAGATGACAGATGACAGATGACAGATGGCAGATAACAGATGACAGATGACAGATGACAGATGACAGATGACAGATGACAGATGACAGATGACAGATGACAGATGACAGATGACAGATGACAGATGACAGATGACAGATGACAGATGACAGATGACAGATGACAGATGACAGATGACAGATGACAGATGACAGATGACAGATGACAGATGACAGGTGAAAGATAACAGATTACAGATGACAGGTGACAGATGACAAATGACAGAAGACAGATGACAGATGACAGATGACAGATGACAGATGACAGATGACAGATGACAGATGACAGATGACAGTTGACAGATGACAGATGACAGATGACAGGTGAAAGATGACAGATGACAAATGACAGCTGACAGATGACAGATGACAGATGACAGATGATAGATGACAGATGACAGATGACAGATGACAGATGACAGATGACAGATGACAGTTGACAGATGACAGATAACAGATGACAGATGCTAGATGATAAAAGACAGAAGAT
Organism: Condylostylus longicornis; assembly: GCF_029603195.1. NCBI lineage: Eukaryota > Metazoa > Arthropoda > Insecta > Diptera > Dolichopodidae > Condylostylus > Condylostylus longicornis. Next base: position 1,745,866 of record NW_026578187.1, read on the forward strand.
AGATGACGGATGACAGATGACAGATGACAGATGACAGATAACAGATGACAGATGCTAGATGATAAAAGACAGAAGATAGATGACGGATGACAGATGACAGATGACAGATGACATATGACAGATGACAGATGACAGATGATAGATGACAGATGACAGATGACAAATGACAGATGACAAATGACAGATGACAGAGGACAGATGACAGATGACAGATGACAGATGACAGATGACAGATGACAGATGACAGATGACAGATGACAGATGATAGATGACAGATGACAGATGACAGATGACAGAAGACAGATGACAGATGACAGATGACAGATGACAGATGATAGATGACAGATGACAGATAGCAAATGACAGATGACAAATGACAGATGACAGATTACAGATGAAAGATGACAGATGACAGATGACAGATGACAGATGACAGATGACAGATGACAGATGACAGATGACAGATGGCAGATAACAGATGACAGATGACAGATGACAGATGACAGATGACAGATGACAGATGACAGATGACAGATGACAGATGACAGATGACAGATGACAGATGACAGATGACAGATGACAGATGACAGATGACAGATGACAGATGACAGATGACAGATGACAGATGACAGGTGAAAGATAACAGATTACAGATGACAGATGACAGATGACAAATGACAGATGACAGATGACAGGTGAAAGATGACAGATAACAGATGACAGATGCTAGATGATAAAAGACAGAAGATAGATGACGGATGACAGATGACATATGACAGGTGACAGATGCCAGATGACAGATGACATATGACAGATGACAGATGACAGATGATAGATGACAGATGACAGATGGCAAATGACTGATGACAAATGACAGATGAAAGATGACAGATGACAGATGACACATGACAGATTACAGATGACAGATGATAGATAACATATGAAAGATGACAGATGACATATGACAGATGACAGATGACACATGACAGATTACAGATAACAGATAATAGATGACAGATGACAGATGACAGATGACAGATGACAGATGACAGATGACAGATGACAGATGACAGATGACAGATGACAGATGACAGATGACAGATGACAGATGACAGATGACAGATGACAGATAACAGATGACAGATGACAAAAGACAGATGACAGATGCCAGATGACAGATGACACATGACAGATTACAGATAACAGATAATAGATGACATACGAAGGATGACAGATGACATATGACATATGACAGATGACCGATTGCAGATGACAGATGACAGGTGACAGATGACAGATGACAGATGACAGATGACAGATGACAGATGACAGATGACAGATGACAGATGACAGATGACAGATGACAGATGACAGATGACAGATGACAGATGACAGATGACAGATGACAGATGATAGATGACAGATGACAGATAGCAAATGACAGATGACAGATTACAGATGAAAGATGACAGATGACAGATGACAGATGACAGATGACAGATGACAGATGACAGATGACAGATGACAGATGGCAGATAACAGATGACAGATGACAGATGACAGATGTCAGATGACAGATGACAGATGACAGATGACAGATGACAGATGACAGATGACAGATGACAGATGACAGATGACAGATGACAGATGACAGATGACAGATGACAGATGACAGATGACAGATGACAGATGACAGGTGAAAGATAACAGATTACAGATGACAGATGACAGATGATAGATGACAGATGACAGATAGCAAATGACAGATGACAAATAACAGATGACAGATTACAGATGAAAGATGACAGATGACAGATGACAGATGACAGATGACAGATGACAGATGATAGATGATAGATGACAGATGACAGATGACAGATGACAGATGACAGATGACAGATGATAGATGACAGATGACAGATAGCAAATGACAGATGACAAATGACAGATGACAGATTACAGATGAAAGATGACAGATGACAGATGACAGATGACAGATGACAGATGACAGATGATAGATGACAGATGACAGATGACAGATGACAGATGACAGATGACAGATGACAGATGACAGATGATAGATGACAGATGACAGATAGCAAATGACAGATGACAAATGACAGATGACAGATTACAGATGAAAGATGACAGATGACAGATGACAGATGACAGATGACAGATGACAGATGACAGATGACAGATGACAGATGGCAGATAACAGATGACAGATGACAGATGACAGATGACAGATGACAGATGACAGATGACAGATGACAGATGACAGATGACAGATGACAGATGACAGATGACAGATGACAGATGACAGATGACAGATGACAGATGACAGATGACAGGTGAAAGATAACAGATTACAGATGACAGGTGACAGATGACAAATGACAGAAGACAGATGACAGATGACAGATGACAGATGACAGATGACAGATGACAGATGACAGATGACAGATGACAGTTGACAGATGACAGATGACAGATGACAGGTGAAAGATGACAGATGACAAATGACAGCTGACAGATGACAGATGACAGATGACAGATGACAGATGATAGATGACAGATGACAGATGACAGATGACAGATGACAGATGACAGATGACAGATGACAGATGACAGATAACAGATGACAGATGCTAGATGATAAAAGACAGAAGATAGATGACGGATGACAGATGACAGATGACAGATGACAGATAACAGATGACAGATGCTAGATGATAAAAGACAGAAGATAGATGACGGATGACAGATGACAGATGACAGATGACAGATGTCAGATGACAGATGACATATGACAGATGACAGATGACAGATGATAGATGACAGATGACAGATGACAAATGACAGATGACAAATGACAGATGACAGAGGACAGATGACAGATGACAGATGACAGATGACAGATGACAGATGACAGATGACAGATGACAGATGACAGATGACAGATGACAGATGATAGATGACAGATGACAGATGACAGATGACAGATGACAGATGACAGATGACAGATGACAGATGATAGATGACAGATGACAGATAGCAAATGACAGATGACAAATGACAGATGACAGATTACAGATGAAAGATGACAGATGACAGATGACAGATGACAGATGACAGATGACAGATGACAGATGGCAGATAACAGATGACAGATGACAGATGACAGATGACAGATGACAGATGACAGATGACAGATGACAGATGACAGATGACAGATGACAGATGACAGATGACAGATGATAGATGACAGATGACAGATGACAAATGACAGATGACAAATGACAGATGACAGAGGACAGATGACAGATGACAGATGACAGATGACAGATGACAGATGACAGACGACAGATGACAGATGACAGATGACAGATGATAGATGACAGATGACAGATGACAGATGACAGATGACAGATGACAGATGACAGAAAACAGATGACAGATGCTAGATGATAAAAGACAGAAGATAGATGACGGATGACAGATGACAGATGACAGATGACAGATAACAGATGACAGATGCTAGATGATAAAAGACAGAAGATAGATGACGGATGACAGATGACAGATGACAGATGACAGATGCCAGATGACAGATGACATATGACAGATGACAGATGACAGATGATAAATGACAGATGACAGATGACAAATGACAGATGACAAATGACAGATGACAGAGGACAGACGACAGATGACAGATGACAGATGACAGATGACAGATGACAGATGACAGATGACAGATGACAGATGATAGATGACAGATGACAGATGACAGATGACAGATGACATATGACAGATGACAGATGACAGATGATAGATGACAGATGACAGATAGCAAATGACAGATGACAAATGACAGATGACAGATTACAGATGAAAGATGACAGATGACAGATGACAGATGACAGATGACAGATGACAGATGACAGATGACAGATGACAGATGGCAGATAACAGATGACAGATGACAGATGACAGATGACAGATGACAGATGACAGATGACAGATGACAGATGACAGATGACAGATGACAGATGACAGATGACAGATGACAGATGACAGATGACAGATGACAGATGACAGATGACAGATGACAGGTGAAAGATAACAGATTACAGATGACAGATGACAGATGACAAATGACAGATGACAGATGACAGGTGAAAGATGACAGATGACAAATGACAGATGACAGATGACAGGTGACAGATGACAGATGATAGATGACAGATGACAGATGACAGATGACAGATGACAGATGACAGATGACAGATGACAGATGACAGATGACAGATAACAGATGACAGATGCTAGATGATAAAAGACAGAAGATAGATGACGGATGACAGATGACATATGACAGATGACAGATGCCAGATGACAGATGACATATGACAGATGACAGATGACAGATGATAGATGACAGATGACAGATGGCAAATGACAGATGACAAATGACAGATGAAAGATGACAGATGACAGATGACACATGACAGATTACAGATGACAGATGATAGATAACATATGAAAGATGACAGATGACATATGACAGATGACAGATGACACATGACAGATTACAGATAACAGATAATAGATGACAGATGACAGATGACAGATGACAGATGACAGATGACAGATGACAGATGACAGATGACAGATGACAGATGACAGATAACAGATGACAGATGACAAAAGACAGATGACAGATGCCAGATGACAGATGACACATGACAGATTACAGATAACAGATAATAGATGACATATGAAAGATGACAGATGACATATGACATATGACAGATGACCGATTGCAGATGACAGATGACAGGTGACAGATGACAGATGACAGATGACAGATGACAGATGACAGATGACAGATGACAGATGACAGATGATAGATGACAGATGACAGATGACAGATGACAGATGACAGATGACAGATGACAGATGACAGATGATAGATGACAGATGACAGATAGCAAATGACAGATGACAGATTACAGATGAAAGATGACAGATGACAGATGACAGATGACAGATGACAGATGACAGATGACAGATGACAGATGGCAGATAACAGATGACAGATGACAGATGACAGATGACAGATGACAGATGACAGATGACAGATGACAGATGACAGATGACAGATGACAGATGACAGATGACAGATGACAGATGACAGATGACAGATGACAGATGACAGGTGAAAGATAACAGATTACAGATGACAGATGACAGATGATAGATGACAGATGACAGATAGCAAATGACAGATGACAAATAACAGATGACAGATTACAGATGAAAGATGACAGATGACAGATGACAGATGACAGATGACAGATGACAGATGACAGATGATAGATGACAGATGACAGATGACAGATGACAGATGACAGATGACAGATGACAGATGACAGATGATAGATGACAGATGACAGATAGCAAATGACAGATGACAAATGACAGATGACAGATTACAGATGAAAGATGACAGATGACAGATGACAGATGACAGATGACAGATGACAGATGACAGATGATAGATGACAGATGACAGATGACAGATGACAGATGACAGATGACAGATGACAGATGACAGATGATAGATGACAGATGACAGATAGCAAATGACAGATGACAAATGACAGATGACAGATTACAGATGAAAGATGACAGATGACAGATGACAGATGACAGATGACAGATGACAGATGACAGATGACAGATGGCAGATAACAGATGACAGATGACAGATGACAGATGACAGATGACAGATGACAGATGACAGATGACAGATGACAGATGACAGATGACAGATGACAGATGACAGATGACAGATGACAGATGACAGATGACAGATGACAGATGACAGATGACAGGTGAAAGATAACAGATTACAGATGACAGGTGACAGATGACAAATGACAGAAGACAGATGACAGATGACAGATGACAGATGACAGATGACAGATGACAGATGACAGATGACAGTTGACAGATGACAGATGACAGATGACAGGTGAAAGATGACAGATGACAAATGACAGCTGACAAATGACAGATGACAGATGACAGATGATAGATGACAGATGACAGATGACAGATGACAGATGACAGATGACAGATGACAGATGACAGATAACAGATGACAGATGCTAGATGATAAAAGACAGAAGATAGATGACGGATGACAGATGACAGATGACAGATGACAGATAACAGATGACAGATGCTAGATGATAAAAGACAGAAGATAGATGACGGATGACAGATGACAGATGACATATGACAGATGACAGATGACAGATGATAGATGACAGATGACAGATGACAAATGACAGATGACAAATGACAGATGACAGAGGACAGATGACAGATGACAGATGACAGATGACAGATGACAGATGACAGATGACAGATGACAGATGACAGATGACAGATGACAGATGATAGATGACAGATGACAGATGACAGATGACAGATGACAGATGACAGATGACAGATGACAGATGATAGATGACAGACGACAGATAGCAAATGACAGATGACAAATGACAGATGACAGATAACAGATGACAGATGCTAGATGATAAAAGACAGAAGATAGATGACAGATGCCAGATGACAGATGACATATGACAGATGACAGATGACAGATGATAGATGACAGATGACAGATGACAAATGACAGATGACAAATGACAGATGACAGAGGACAGATGACAGATGACAGATGACAGATGACAGATGACAGATGACAGATGACAGATGACAGATGACAGATGACAGATGACAGATGATAGATGACAGATGACAGATGACAGATGACAGATGACAGATGACAGATGACAGATGACAGATGATAGATGACAGACGACAGATAGCAAATGACAGATGACAAATGACAGAATACAGATTACAGATGAAAGATGACAGATGACAGATGACAGATGACAGATGACAGATGACAGATGGCAGATAACAGATGACAGATGACAGATGACAGATGACAGATGACAGATGACAGATGACAGATGACAGATGACAGATGACAGATGACAGATGACAGATGACAGATGACAGATGACAGATGACAGATGACAGATGACAGATGACAGATGACAGATGACAGATGACAGATGACAGATGACAGATGACAGATGACAGGTGAAAGATAACAGATTACAGATGACAGATGACAGATGACAGATGACAGATGACAGATGACAGATGACAGATGACAGATGACAGATGACAGATGACAGATGACAGATGACAGATGACAGATGACAGATGACAGATGACAGATGACAGATGACAGATGACAGATGACAGATGACAGATGACAGGTGAAAGATAACAGATTACAGATGACAGATGACAGATGACAAATGACAGATGACAGATGACAGGTGAAAGATGACAGATGACAAATGACAGATGACAGATGACAGATGACAGATGACAGATGATAGATGACAGATGACAGATGACAGATGACAGATGACAGATGACAGATGACAGATGACAGATGACAGATAACAGATGACAGATGCTAGATGATAAAAGACAGAAGATAGATGACGGATGACAGATGACATATGACAGATGACAGATGCCAGATGACAGATGACATATGACAGATGACAGATGACAGATGACAGATGATAGATGACAGATGACAGATGGCAAATGACAGATGACAAATGACAGATGAAAGATGACATATGACAGATGACACATGACAGATTACAGATGACAGATGATAGATAACATATGAAAGATGACAGATGACATATGACAGATGACAGATGACACATGACAGATTACAGATAACAGATAATAGATGACAGATGACAGATGACAGATGACAGATGACAGATGACAGATGACAGATGACAGATGACAGATGACAGATGACAGATGACAGATGACAGATGACAGATGACAGATGACAGATGACAGATGACAGATGACAGATGACAGATAACAGATGACAGATGCTAGATGATAAAAGACAGAAGATAGATGACGGATGACAGATGACAGATGACAGATGACAGATAACAGATGACAGATGCTAGATGATAAAAGACAGAAGATAGATGACGGATGACAGATGACAGATGACAGATGACAGATGCCAGATGACAGATGACATATGACAGATGACAGATGACAGATGATAGATGACAGATGACAGATGACAAATGACAGATGACAAATGACAGATGACAGAGGACAGATGACAGATGACAGATGACAGATGACAGATGACAGATGACAGATGACAGATGACAGATGACAGATGACAGATGACAGATGATAGATGACAGATGACAGATGACAGATGACAGATGACAGATGACAGATGACAGATGATAGATGACAGATGACAGATAGCAAATGACAGATGACAAATGACAGAATACAGATTACAGATGAAAGATGACAGATGACAGATGACAGATGACAGATGACAGATGACAGATGACAGATGACAGATGGCAGATAACAGATGACAGATGACAGATGACAGATGACAGGTGAAAGATGACAGATGACAAATGACAGATGACAGATGACAGATGACAGATGACAGATGATAGATGACAGATGACAGATGACAGATGACAGATGACAGATGACAGATGACAGATGACAGATGACAGATAACAGATGACAGATGCTAGATGATAAAAGACAGAAGATAGATGACGGATGACAGATGACATATGACAGATGACAGATGCCAGATGACAGATGACATATGACAGATGACAGATGACAGATGATAGATGACAGATGACAGATGGCAAATGACAGATGACAAATGACAGATGAAAGATGACAGATGACAGATGACACATGACAGATTACAGATGACAGATGATAGATAACATATGAAAGATGACAGATGACATATGACAGATGACAGATGACACATGACAGATTACAGATAACAGATAATAGATGACAGATGACAGATGACAGATGACAGATGACAGATGACAGATGACAGATGACAGATGACAGATGACAGATGACAGATGACAGATGACAGATGACAGATGACAGATGACAGATAACAGATGACAGATGACAAAAGACAGATGACAGATGCCAGATGACAGATGACACATGACAGATTACAGATAACAGATAATAGATGACATTTGAAAGATGACAGATGACATATGACATATGACAGATGACCGATTGCAGATGACAGATGACAGGTGACAGATGACAGATGACAGATGACAGATGACAGATGACAGATGACAGATGACAGATGACAGATGACAGATGATAGATGACAGATGACAGATGACAGATGACAGATGACAGATGACAGATGACAGATGACAGATGACAGATGATAGATGACAGATGACAGATAGCAAATGACAGATGACAGATTACAGATGAAAGATGACAGATGACAGATGACAGATGACAGATGACAGATGACAGATGACAGATGACAGATGACAGATGGCAGATAACAGATGACAGATGACAGATGACAGATGACAGATGACAGATGACAGATGACAGATGACAGATGACAGATGACAGATGACAGATGACAGATGACAGATGACAGATGACAGACGACAGATGACAGATGACAGATGACAGATGACAGATGACAGATGACAGATGACAGGTGAAAGATAACAGATTACAGATGACAGATGACAGATGATAGATGACTGATGACAGATAGCAAATGACAGATGACAAATAACAGATGACAGATTACAGATGAAAGATGACAGATGACAGATGACAGATGACAGATGACAGATGACAGATGACAGATGACAGATGATAGATGACAGATGACAGATGACAGATGACAGATGACAGATGACAGATGACAGATGACAGATGACAGATGATAGATGACAGATGACAGATAGCAAATGACAGATGACAAATGACAGATGACAGATTACAGATGAAAGATGACAGATGACAGATGACAGATGACAGATGACAGATGACAGATGATAGATGACAGATGACAGATGACAGATGACAGATGACAGATGACAGATGACAGATGACAGATGACAGATGATAGATGACAGATGACAGATAGCAAATGACAGATGACAAATGACAGATGACAGATTACAGATGAAAGATGACAGATGACAGATGACAGATGACAGATGACAGATGACAGATGACAGATGACAGATGGCAGATAACAGATGACAGATGACAGATGACAGATGACAGATGACAGATGACAGATGACAGATGACAGATGACAGATGACAGATGACAGATGACAGATGACAGATGACAGATGACAGATGACAGATGACAGATGACAGATGACAGATGACAGATGACAGATGACAGATGACAGATGACAGGTGAAAGATAACAGATTACAGATGACAGGTGACAGATGACAAATGACAGAAGACAGATGACAGATGACAGATGACAGATGACAGATGACAGATGACAGATGACAGATGACAGATGACAGTTGACAGATGACAGATGCCAGATGATAGGTGAAAGATGACAGATGACAAATGACAGCTGACAGATGACAGATGACAGATGACAGATGATAGATGACAGATGACAGATGACAGATGACAGATGACAGATGACAGATGACAGATGACAGATGACAGATAACAGATGACAGATGCTAGATGATAAAAGACAGAAGATAGATGACGGATGACAGATGACAGATGACAGATGACAGATAACAGATGACAGATGCTAAATGATACAAGACAGAAGATAGATGACGGATGACAGATGACAGATGACAGATGACAGATGACAGATGCCAGATGACAGATGACATATGACAGATGACAGATGACAGATGATAGATGACAGATGACAGATGACAAATGACAGATGACAAATGACAGATGACAGAGGACAGATGACAGATGACAGATGACAGATGACAGATGACAGATGACAGATGACAGATGACAGATGACAGATGATAGATGACAGATGACAGATGACAGATGACAGATGACAGATGACAGATGACAGATGACAGATGACAGATGACAGATGATAGATGACAGATGACAGATAGCAAATGACAGATGACAAATGACAGAATACAGATTACAGATGAAAGATGACAGATGACAGATGACAGATGACAGATGACAGATGACAGATGACAGATGGCAGATAACAGATGACAGATGACAGATGACAGATGACAGATGACAGATGACAGATGACAGATGACAGATGACAGATGACAGATGACAGATGACAGATGACAGATGACAGATGACAGATGACAGATGACAGATGACAGATGACAGATGACAGATGACAGATGACAGATGACAGATGACAGATGACAGATGACAGATGACAGATGACAGGTGAAGGATAACAGATTACAGATGACAGATGACAGATGACAAATGACAGAAGACAGATGACAGATGACAGATGACAGATAGCAGATGACAGATGACAGATGCCAGATGACAGATGACATATGACAGATGACAGATGACAGATGATAGATGACAGATGACAGATGGCAAATGACAGATGACAAATGACAGATGAAAGATGACAGATGACAGATGACACATGACAGATTACAGATGACAGATGATAGATAACATATGAAAGATGACAGATGACATATGACAGATGACAGATGACACATGACAGATTACAGATAACAGATAATAGATGACAGATGACAGATGACAGATGACAGATGACAGATGACAGATGACAGATGACAGATGACAGATGACAGATGACAGATGACAGATGACAGATGACAGATGACAGATGACAGATGACAGATGACAGATGACAGATAACAGATGACAGATGACAAAAAACAGATGACAGATGCCAGATGACAGATGACACATGACAGATTACAGATAACAGATAATAGATGACATATGAAAGATGACAGATGACATATGACATATGACAGATTACAGATGACAGATGATAGATAACATATGAAAGATGACAGATGACATATGACAGATGACAGATGACACATGACAGATTACAGATAACAGATAATAGATGACAGATGACAGATGACAGATGACTGATGACAGATGACAGATGACAGATGACAGATGACAGATGACAGATGACAGATGACAGATTACAGATAACAGATAATAGATGACATATGAAAGATGACAGATGACAGATGACACATGACAGATTACAGATGACAGATGATAGATAACATATGAAAGATGACAGATGACATATGACAGATGACAGATGACACATGACAGATGACAGATGACAGATGACAGATGACAGATGATAGATGACAGATGACAGATGACAGATGACAGATGACAGATGACAGATAACAGATGACAGATGCTAGATGATAAAAGACAGAAGATAGATGACATATGACAGATGACAGATGACAGATGACAGATGCCAGATGACAGATGACATATGACAGATGACAGATGACAGATGATAGATGACAGATGACAGATGGCAAATGACAGATGACAAATGACAGATGAAAGATGACAGATGACAGATGACACATGACAGATTACAGATGACAGATGATAGATAACATATGAAAGATGACAGATGACATATGACAGATGACAGATGACACATGACAGATTACAGATAACAGATAATAGATGACAGATGACAGATGACAGATGACAGATGACAGATGACAGATGACAGATGACAGATGACAGATGACAGATGACAGATGACAGATGACAGATGACAGATGACAGATGACAGATGACAGATGACAGATGACAGATGACAGATAACAGATGACAGATGACAAAAAACAGATGACAGATGCCAGATGACAGATGACACATGACAGATTACAGATAACAGATAATAGATGACATATGAAAGATGACAGATGACATATGACATATGACAGATGAACGATTGCAGATGACAGATGACAGATGACAGATGACAGATGACAGATGACAGATGACAGATGACAGATGACAGATGACAGATGATAGATGACAGATGACAGATGACAGATGACAGATGACAGATGACAGATGACAGATGACAGATGATAGATGACAGATGACAGATAGCAAATGACAGATGACAAATGACAGATGACAGATTACAGATGAAAGATGACAGATGACAGATGACAGATGACAGATGACAGATGACAGATGACAGATGACAGATGACAGATGACAGATGGCAGATAACAGATGACAGATGACAGATGACAGATGACAGATGACAGATGACAGATGACAGATGACAGATGACAGATGACAGATGACAGATGACAGATGACAGATGACAGATGACAGATGACAGATGACAGATGACAGATGACAGATGACAGATGACAGATGACAGATGACAGATGACAGATGACAGATGACAGATGACAGATGACAGATGACAGATGACAGATGACAGATGACAGGTGAAAGATAACAGATTACAGATGACAGATGACAGATGATAGATGACAGATGACAGATAGCAAATGACAGATGACAAATAACAGATGACAGATTACAGATGAAAGATGACAGATGACAGATGACAGATGACAGATGATAGATGACAGATGACAGATGACAGATGACAGATGACAGATGACAGATGACAGATGATAGATGACAGATGACAGATGACAGATAGCAAATGACAGATGACAAATGACAGATGACAGATTACAGATGAAAGATGACAGATGACAGATGACAGATGACAGATGACAGATGACAGATGACAGATGACAGATGGCAGATAACAGATGACAGATGACAGATGACAGATGACAGATGACAGATGACAGATGACAGATGACAGATGACAGATGACAGATTACAGATGACAGATGACAGATGACAGATGACAGATGACAGATGACAGATGACAGATGACAGATGACAGTTGACAGATGACAGATGCCAGATGACAGGTGAAAGATGACAGATGACAAATGACAGCTGACAGATGACAGATGACAGATGACAGATGATAGATGACAGATGACAGATGACAGATGACAGATGACAGATGACAGATGACAGATGACAGATGACAGATAACAGATGACAGATGCTAGATGATAAAAGACAGAAGATAGATGACGGATGACAGATGACAGATGACAGATGACAGATAACAGATGACAGATGCTAAATGATAAAAGACAGAAGATAGATGACGGATGACAGATGACAGATGACAGATGACAGATGCCAGATGACAGATGACATATGACAGATGACAGATGACAGATGATAGATGACAGATGACAGATGACAAATGACAGATGACAAATGACAGATGACAGAGGACAGATGACAGATGACAGATGACAGATGACAGATGACAGATGACAGATGACAGATGACAGATGACAGATGACAGATGATAGATGACAGATGACAGATGACAGATGACAGATGACAGATGACAGATGACAGATGACAGATGACAGATGATAGATGACAGATGACAGATAGCAAATGACAGATGACAAATGACAGAATACAGATTACAGATGAAAGATGACAGATGACAGATGACAGATGACAGATGACAGATGACAGATGACAGATGGCAGATAACAGATGACAGATGACAGATGACAGATGACAGATGACAGATGACAGATGACAGATGACAGATGACAGATGACAGATGACAGATGACAGATGACAGATGACAGATGACAGATGACAGATGACAGATGACAGATGACAGATGACAGATGACAGATGACAGATGACAGATGACAGATGACAGGTGAAGGATAACAGATTACAGATGACAGATGACAGATGACAAATGACAGAAGACAGATGACAGATGACAGATGACAGATGACAGATGACAGATGACAGATGACAGATGACAGATGACAGATGACAGATGACAGATGACAGATGACAGATGACAGATGACAGATGACAGGTGAAAGATGACAGATGACAAATGACAGATGACAGATGACAGATGACAGATGACAGATGATAGATGACAGATGACAGATGACAGATGACAGATGACAGATGACAGATAACAGATGACAGATGCTAGATGATAAAAGACAGAAGATAGATGACATATGACAGATGACAGATGACAGATGACAGATGCCAGATGACAGATGACATATGACAGATGACAGATGACAGATGATAGATGACAGATGACAGATGGCAAATGACAGATGACAAATGACAGATGAAAGATGACAGATGACAGATGACACATGACAGATTACAGATGACAGATGATAGATAACATATGAAAGATGACAGATGACATATGACAGATGACAGATGACACATGACAGATTACAGATAACAGATAATAGATGACAGATGACAGATGACAGATGACAGATGACAGATGACAGATGACAGATGACAGATGACAGATGACAGATGACAGATGACAGATGACAGATGACAGATGACAGATGACAGATGACAGATAACAGATGACAGATGACAAAAAACAGATGACAGATGCCAGATGACAGATGACACATGACAGATTACAGATAACAGATAATAGATGACATATGAAAGATGACAGATGACATATGACATATGACAGATGACCGATTGCAGATGACAGATGACAGATGACAGATGACAGATGACAGATGACAGATGACAGATGACAGATGACAGATGACAGATGATAGATGACAGATGACAGATGACAGATGACAGATGACAGATGACAGATGACAGATGACAGATGATAGATGACAGATGACAGATAGCAAATGACAGATGACAAATGACAGATGACAGATTACAGATGAAAGATGACAGATGACAGATGACAGATGACAGATGACAGATGACAGATGACAGATGACAGATGACAGATGGCAGATAACAGATGACAGATGACAGATGACAGATGACAGATGACAGATGACAGATGACAGATGACAGATGACAGATGACAGATGACAGATGACAGATGACAGATGACAGATGACAGATGACAGATGACAGATGACAGATGACAGATGACAGATGACAGATGACAGATGACAGATGACAGATGACAGATGACAGATGACAGATGACAGATGACAGGTGAAAGATAACAGATTACAGATGACAGATGACAGATGATAGATGACAGATGACAGATAGCAAATGACAGATGACAAATAACAGATGACAGATTACAGATGAAAGATGACAGATGACAGATGACAGATGACAGATGATAGATGACAGATGACAGATGACAGATGACAGATGACAGATGACAGATGACAGATGATAGATGACAGATGACAGATGACAGATAGCAAATGACAGATGACAAATGACAGATGACAGATTACAGATGAAAGATGACAGATGACAGATGACAGATGACAGATGACAGATGACAGATGACAGATGACAGATGGCAGATAACAGATGACAGATGACAGATGACAGATGACAGATGACAGATGACAGATGACAGATGACAGATGACAGATGACAGATGACAGATGACAGATGACAGATGACAGATGACAGATGACAGATGACAGATGACAGATGACAGATGACAGATGACAGATGACAGATGACAGATGACAGATGACAGATGACAGATGACAGGTGAAAGATAACAGATTACAGATGACAGATGACAGATGACAAATGACAGAAGACAGATGACAGATGACAGATGACAGATGACAGATGACAGATGACAGATGACAGATGACAGATGACAGTTGACAGATGACAGATGACAGATGACAGGTGAAAGATGACAGATGACAAATGACAGATGACAGATGACAGATGACAGATGACAGATGATAGATGACAGATGACAGATGACAGATGACAGATGACAGATGACAGATGACAGATGACAGATGACAGATGACAGATAACAGATGACAGATGCTAGATGATAAAAGACAGAAGATAGATGACGGATGACAGATGACAGATGACAGATGACAGATAACAGATGACAGATGCTAGATGATAAAAGACAGAAGATAGATGACGGATGACAGATGACAGATGACAGATGACAGATGCCAGATGACAGATGACATATGACAGATGACAGATGACAGATGATAGATGACAGATGACAGATGACAAATGACAGATGACAAATGACAGATGACAGAGGACAGATGACAGATGACAGATGACAGATGACAGATGACAGATGACAGATGACAGATGACAGATGACAGATGACAGATGACAGATGATAGATGACAGATGACAGATGACAGATGACAGATGACAGATGACAGATGACAGATGACAGATGACAGATGATAGATGACAGATGACAGATAGCAAATGACAGATGACAAATGACAGATGACAGATTACAGATGAAAGATGACAGATGACAGATGACAGATGACCGATGACAGATGACAGATGACAGATGACAGATGGCAGATAACAGATGACAGATGACAGATGACAGATGACAGATGACAGATGACAGATGACAGATGACAGATGACAGATGACAGATGACAGATGACAGATGACAGATGACAGATGACAGATGACAGATGACAGATGACAGATGACAGATGACAGATGACAGATGACAGATGACAGATGACAGATGACAGATGACAGATGACAGGTGAAAGATAACAGATTACAGATGACAGATGACAGATGACAAATGACAGAAGACAGATGACAGATGACAGATGACAGATGACAGATGACAGATGACAGATGACAGATGACAGATGACAGATGACAGATGACAGATGACAGGTGAAAGATGACAGATGACAAATGACAGATGACAGATGACAGATGACAGATGACAGATGACAGATGATAGATGACAGATGACAGATGACAGATGACAGATGACAGATGACAGATGACAGATGACAGATGACAGATAACAGATGACAGATGCTAGATTATAAAAGACAGAAGATAGATGACGGATGACAGATGACAGATGACAGATGACAGATGCCAGATGATAGATGACATATGACAGATGACAGATGACAGATGATAGATGACAGATGACAGATGGCAAATGACAGATGACAAATGACAGATGAAAGATGACAGATGACAGATGACACATGACAGATTACAGATGACAGATGATAGATAACATATGAAAGATGACAGATGACATATGACAGATGACAGATGACACATGACAGATTACAGATAACAGATAATAGATGACAGATGACAGATGACAGATGACAGATGACAGATGACAGATGACAGATGACAGATGACAGATGACAGATGACAGATGACAGATGACAGATGACAGATGACAGATGACAGATGACAGATGACAGATGACAGATAACAGATGACAGATGACAAAAGACAGATGACAGATGCCAGATGACAGATGACACATGACAGATTACAGATAACCGATAATAGATGACATATGAAAGATGACAGATGACATATGACATATGACAGATGACCGATTGCAGATGACAGATGACAGGTGACAGATGACAGATGACAGATGACAGATGACAGATGACAAATGACAGATGACAGATGACAGATGACAGATGACAGATGACAGATGACAGATGACAGATGACAGATGACAGATGACAGATGACAGATGACAGATGACAGATGACAGATGACAGATGACAGATAGCAGATGACAGATGACAAATGACAGAAGACAGATGACAGATGACAGATGACAGATGACAGATTACAGATGACAGATGACAGATGACAGATGACAGATGACAGATGACATATGACATATGACAGATGACCGATTGCAGATGACAGATGACAGGTGACAGATGCCATATGACAGATGACAGATGACACATGACAGATGACAGATGACAGATGACAGATGACAGATGACAGATGACAGATGACAGATGACAGATAGCAGATGACAGATGACAAATGACAGAAGACAGATGACAGATGACAGATTACAGATAACAGATAATAGATGACATATGAAAGATGACAGATGACAGATAGCAGATGACAGATGACAAATGACAGAAGACAGATGACAGATGACAGATGACAGATGACAGATGACAGATGACAGATGACAGATGACAGATAGCAGATGACAGATGACAAATGACAGAAGACAGATGACAGATGACAGATTACAGATAACAGATAATAGATGACATATGAAAGATGACAGATGACAGATGACAGATGACAGATGACAGATGACAGATGGCAGATAACAGATGACAGATGACAGATGACAGATGACAGATGACAGATGACAGATGACAGATGACAGATGACAGATGACAGATGACAGATGACAGATGACAGATGACAGATGACAGATGACAGATGACAGATGACAGATGACAGATGACAGATGACAGATGACAGATGACAGATGACAGATGACAGATGACAGATGACAGGTGAAAGATAACAGATTACAGATGACAGATGACAGATGACAAATGACAGAAGACAGATGACAGATGACAGATGACAGATGACAGATGACAGATGACAGATGACAGATGACAGATGACAGATGACAGGTGAAAGATGACAGATGACAGATGACAGATGACAGATGACAGATGACAGATGACAGATGATAGATGACAGATGACAGATGACAGATGACAGATGACAGATGACAGATGACAGATGACAGATGACAGATAACAGATGACAGATGCTAGATGATAAAAGACAGAAGATAGATGACGGATGACAGATGACAGATGACAGATGACAGATGCCAGATGACAGATGACATATGACAGATGACAGATGACAGATGATAGATGACAGATGACAGATGGCAAATGACAGATGACAAATGACAGATGAAAGATGACAGATGACAGATGACAGATGACAGATGAAAGATAACAGATGACAGATGACAGATGACAGATGACAGATGACAGATGACAGATGACAGATGACAAATGACAGAAGACAGATGACAGATGACAGATGGCAGATGACAGATGGCAGATGACAGATGACAGAGGACAGATGACAGATGACAGCTGACAGATGACAGATGACAGATGACAGATGAAAGATAACAGATGACAGATGACAGATGACAAATGACAGAAGACAGATGACAGATGACAGATGGCAGATGACAGATGGCAGATGACAGATGACAGAGGACAGATGACAGATGACAGATGACAGATGACAGATGACAGATGACATATGACAGATGACAGATGACAGATGACAGATGATAGATGACAGATTGCAAATGACAGGTGACAAATGACAGATGACATATGACAGATGACAGATGACAGATGACAGATGACAGATGACAGATGACAGATTACAGATGAAAGATGACAGATGACAGATGACAGATGACAGATGACAGATGACAGATAACAGATGACAGATGACAGATGACAGATGACAGATGACAGATGGCAGATAACAGATGACAGATGACAGATGACAGATGACAGATGACAGATGACAGATGACAGATGACAGATGACAGATGACAGATGACAGATGACAGATGACAGATGACAGATGACAGATGACAGATGACAGATGACAGATGACAGATTACAGATGAAAGATGACAGATGACAGATGACAGATGACAGATGACAGATGACAGATGACAGATGACGGATGACAGATGACAGATGACAGATGACAGATGAAAGATAACAGATGACAGATGACAGATGAAAGATGACAGATGACAGATGACAGATGGCAGATAACAGATGACAGATGACAGATGACAGATGACAGACGACAGATGACAGATGACAGATGACAGATGACAGATGACAGATGACAGATGACAGATGACAGATGACAGATGACAGATGACAGATGACAAATGACAAATGACAGATGACAGATGAGAGATGACAGATGACAGATGACAGATGACAGATGACAGATGACAGATGACGGATGACAGATGACAGATGACAGATGACAGATGAAAGATAACAGATGACAGATGACAGATGAAAGATGACAGATGACAGATGACAGATGGCAGATAACAGATGACAGATGACAGATGAAAGATGACAGATGACAGATGACAGATGGCAGATAACAGATGACAGATGACAGATGACAGATGACAGACGACAGATGACAGATGACAGATGACAGATGGCAGATGACAGATGACAGATGACAGATGACAGATGACAGATGATAGATGACAGATGACAGATGACAGATTACAGATGAAAGATGACAGATGACAGATGACAGATGACAGATGACAGATGACAGATGACAGATGACGGATGACAGATGACAGATGACAGATGACAGATGAAAGATAACAGATGACAGATGACAGATGAAAGATGACAGATGACAGATGACAGATGGCAGATAACAGATGACAGATGACAGATGACAGATGACAGACGACAGATGACAGATGACAGATGACAGATGACAGATGACAGATGACAGATGACAGATGACAGATGACAGATGACAGATGACAGATGACAGATGACAAATGACAAATGACAGATGACAGATGAGAGATGACAGATGGCAGATAACAGATGACAGATGACAGATGACAGATGACAGATGACAGATGACAGATGACAGATGACAGATGACAGATTACAGATGACAGATGACAGATGACAGATGACAGATGACAGATGACAGATGACAGATGACAGATGACAGATGACAGATGACAGATGAAAGATAACAGATGACAGATGACAGATGACAGATGACAGGTGAAAGATAACAGATGACAGATGACAGATGACAGATGACAAATAACAGAAGACAGATGACAGATGACAGATGACAGATAGCAAATGACAGATGACACATGACAGATGACAGATGACAGATGACAGATGACAGATGACAGATGACAGATGACAGATGACAGATGACAGATGAAAGATAACAGATGACAGATGACAGATGACAAATGACAGAAGACAGATGACAGATGACAGATGACAGATGACAGATGACAGATGACAGATGACAGATGACAGATGACAGATGACAAATGACAGATGACAGATGACAGATGAGAGATGACAGATGGCAGATAACAGATGACAGATGACAGATGACAGATGACAGATGACAGATGACAGATGACAGATGACAGATGACAGATGACAGATGACAGATGACAGATGACAGATGACAGATGACAGATGACAGATGACAGATGACAGATGACAGATGACAGATGGCAGATGACAGAAGACAGATGACGGATGACAGATGACAGATGACAGATGACAGATGACAGATGACAGTTGACAGATGACAGATAACAGATGACAGATGACAAATGACAGAAGACAGATGACAGATGACAGATGACAGATGACAGATGACAGATGACAGATGACAGATGACAGATGACAGATGACAGATGACAGATGACAGATGACAGATGACAGATGGCAGATAACAGATGACAGATGACAGATGACAGATGACAGATGACAGATGATAGATGACAGATGACAGATGACAGATTACAGATGAAAGATGACAGATGACAGATGACAGATGACAGATGACAGATGACAGATGACAGATGACGGATGACAGATGACAGATGACAGATGACAGATGAAAGATAACAGATGACAGATGACAGATGAAAGATGACAGATGACAGATGACAGATGGCAGATAACAGATGACAGATGACAGATGACAGATGACAGACGACAGATGACAGATGACAGATGACAGATGACAGATGACAGATGACAGATGACAGATGACAGATGACAGATGACAGATGACAGATGACAAATGACAAATGACAGATGACAGATGAGAGATGACATATGGCAGATAACAGATGACAGATGACAGATGACAGATGACAGATGACAGATGACAGATGACAGATGACAGATGACAGATTACAGATGACAGATGACAGATGACAGATGACAGATGACAGATGACAGATGACAGATGAAAGATAACAGATGACAGATGACAGATGACAGATGACAGGTGAAAGATAACAGATGACAGATGACAGATGACAGATGACAAATAACAGAAGACAGATGACAGATGACAGATGACAGATAGCAAATGACAGATGACACATGACAGATGACAGATGACAGATGACAGATGACAGATGACAGATGACAGATGACAGATGACAGATGACAGATGAAAGATAACAGATGACAGATGACAGATGACAAATGACAGAAGACAGATGACAGATGACAGATGACAGATGACAGATGACAGATGACAGATGACAGATGACAGATGACAGATGACAAATGACAGATGACAGATGACAGATGAGAGATGACAGATGGCAGATAACAGATGACAGATGACAGATGACAGATGACAGATGACAGATGACAGATGACAGATGACAGATGACAGATGACAGATGACAGATGACAGATGACAGATGACAGATGACAGATGACAGATGACAGATGACAGATGACAGATGACAGATGACAGATGGCAGATGACAGAAGACAGATGACGGATGACAGATGACAGATGACAGATGACAGATGACAGATGACAGTTGACAGATGACAGATAACAGATGACAGATGACAAATGACAGAAGACAGATGACAGATGACAGATGACAGATGACAGATGACAGATGACAGATGACAGATGACAGATGACAGATGACAGATGACAGATGACAGATGACAGATGACAGATGACAGATGACAGATGACAGATGACAGATGACAGATGACAGATGACAGATGACAGATGACAGATGACAGATGACAGATGACAGATGACAGATGACAGATGACAGATGACAGATGACAGATGACAGATGACAGATGACAGATGACAGATGACAGATGACAGATGACAGATGACAGATGACAGATGACAGATGACAGATGACAGATGACAGATGACAGATGACAGATGACAGATGACAGATGACAGATGACAGTTGACAGATGACAGATAACAGATGACAGATGACAAATGACAGAAGACAGATGACAGATGACAGATGACAGATGACAGATGACAGATGACAGATGACAGATGACAGATGACAGATGACAGATGACAGATGACAGATGACAGATGACAGATGACAAATGACAGATGACAGATGACAGATGAGAGATGACAGATGGCAGATAACAGATGACAGATGACAGATGACAGATGACAGATGACAGATGACAGATGACAGATGACAGATGACAGATGACAGATGACAGATGACAGATGACAGATGACAGATGACAGATGACAGATGACAGATGACAGATGACAGATAACAGATGACAGATGACAGCTGACAGATGACAGATGACAGAAGACAGATGACGGATGACAGATGACAGATGACAGATGAAAGATAACAGATGACAGATGACAGATGACAAATGACAGAAGACAGATGACAGATGACAGATGACAGATGACAGATGACAGATGACAGATGACAGATGACAGTTGACAGATGACAGATGGCAGATAACAGATGACAGATGACAAATGACAGAAGACAGATGACAGATGACAGATGACAGATGAAAGATGACAGATGACAGATGACGGATAACAGATGACAGATGCTAGATGATAAAAGACAGAAGACATTTGACGGATGACAGATGACAGATGACAGATGACAGATGCCAGATGACAGATGACATATGACAGTTGACGGATGACAGATGATAGATGACAGATGACAGATGGTAAATGACAGATGACAAATGACAGATGAAAGATGACAGATGACAGATGACACATGACAGATTACAGATGACAGATGATAGATAACATATGAAAGATGACAGATGACATATGACAGATGACAGATGACACATGACAGATTACAGATAACAGATAATAGATGACATATGAAAGATGACAGATGACATATGACATATGACAGATGACCGATTGCAGATGACAGATGACAGGTGACAGATGGCAGATGACAGATGACAGATGACAGATGACAGATGACAGATGACATATGACAGATGACAGATGACAGATGACAGATGACAGATGACAGATGACAGATGACAGATGACAGATGACAGATGACAGATAGCAGATGACAGATGACAAATGACAGAAGACAGATGACAGATGACAAACGACAAATGACAGATGACAGATGACAGATGACAGATGACAGATGACAGATGACAGATGACAGATGACAGATGACAGATGACAGATGACAGATGACAGATGACAGATGACAGATGACAGATGACAGATGACAGATGACAGATGACAGATGACAGATGACAGATGACATATGACAGATGACAGATGACAGATGACAGATGACAGATGACAGATGACAGATGACAGATGACAGATGACAGATGACAGATGACAGATGACAGATGACAGATGACAGATGACAGATGACAGATGACAGATGACAGATGACAGATGACAGATGACAGATGACAGATGACAGATGACAGATGACAGATGACAGATGACAGATGACAGATGACAGATAACAGATGACAGATGACAAAAGACAGAAGACAGATGACAGATGCCAGATGACAGATGATAGATGACAAATGACAGATTACAGATGCCAGATGACATATGACAGATGACAGATGACAGATGACAGATGACAGATGATATATGACAGATGACAGATGGCCAATGGCAGATGACAGATGACAGATGACAGATGACAGATGACAGATGACACATGACAGATTACAGATGAGAGATGACAAATTACAGATGACAGATGACAGATGATAGATGACAGATGACGGATGACAGATGACAGATGACAGATGACAGATGACAGATGACAGATGACAGATGACAGATGACAGACCACAGATGACAGATGACAGATGACAGATGACAGATGACAGATGACAGATGACGGATGACAGATGACAGATGACAGATGACAGATGACAGATGACAGATGACAGATGACAGATGACAGATGACAAATGACAGATGACAGATGACAGATGGCAGATAACAGATGACAGATGACAGATGACAGATGACAGATGACAGATGACAGATGACAGATGACAGATGACAGAGGACAGATGACAGATGACAGATGACAGATGACAGATGAAAGATAACAGATGACAGATGACAGATGACAGATGACAGATGACAAATGACAGAAGACAGATGACAGATGACAGATGACAGATGGCAGATGACAGATGGCAGATGACAGATGACAGAGGACAGATGACAGATGACAGCTGACAGATGACAGATGACAGATGACAGATGAAAGATAACAGATGACAGATGACAGATGACGTATGACGGATGACAAATGACAGAAGACAGAAGACAGATGACAGATGACAGATGACAGATGGCAGACGACAGATGGCAGATGACAGATGACAGAGGACAGATGACAGATGACAGATGACAGATGACAGATGACAGATGACAGATGACAGATGACAGATGACAGATGACAGATGACAGATGATAGATGACAGATGACAGATAGCAAATGACAGGTGACAAATGACAGATGACATATGACAGATGACAGATGACAGATGACAGATGACAGATGACAGATGACAGATTACAGATGAAAGATGACAGATGACAGATGACAGATGACAGATGACAGATGACAGATGACAGATGACAGATGACAGATGACAGATGGCAGATAACAGATGACAGATGACAGATGACAGATGACAGATGACAGATGACAAATGACAGATGACAGATGACAGATGACAGATGACAGATGACAGATGACAGATGATAGATGACAGATGAAAGATGACAGATGCCAGATGACATATGACAGATGACAGATGGCAGATGACAGATGATATATGACAGATGACAGATGGCCAATGGCAGATGACAGATGACAGATGACAGATGACAGATGACAGATGACAGATGACAAATGACAGAAGACAGATGACAGATGACAGATGGCAGATGACAGATGGCAGATGACAGATGACAGAGGACAGATGACAGATGACCTCTGACAGATGACAGATGACAGATGAC
The DNA here is from genome assembly GCF_029603195.1 of Condylostylus longicornis. NCBI lineage: Eukaryota > Metazoa > Arthropoda > Insecta > Diptera > Dolichopodidae > Condylostylus > Condylostylus longicornis. The sequence goes on from NW_026578187.1 coordinate 1,772,991, forward strand.
AGATAACAGATGACAGATGACAAAAGACAGAAGACAGATGACAGATGCCAGATGACAGATGATAGATGACAGATGACAGATGATAGATGACAGATGAAAGATGACAGATGCCAGATGACATATGACAGATGACAGATGGCAGATGACAGATGACAAATGACAGATGACAGATTACAGATGACAGATGACAGATGACAGATGAAAGATAACAGATGACAGATGACAGATGACAGATGACAGATGACAGATGACAAATGACAGAAGACAGATGACAGATGACAGATGACAGATGGCAGATGACAGATGGCAAATGACAGATGACAGAGGACAGATGACAGATGACAGCTGACAGATGACAGATGACAGATAACAGATGACAGATGACAAAAGACAGAAGACAGATGACAGATGCCAGATGACAGATGATAGATGACAGATGAAAGATGACAGATGCCAGATGACATATGACAGATGACAGATGGCAGATGACAGATGATATATGACAGATGACAGATGGCCAATGGCAGATGACAGATGACAGATGACAGATGACACATGACAGATTACAGATGGGAGATGACAGATTACAGATGACAGATGACAGATGATAGATGACAGATGACGGATGACAGATGACAGATGCCAGATGACAGATGACAGATGACAGATGACAGATGACAGACCACAGATGACAGATGACAGATGACAGATGACAGATGACAGATGACGGATGACAGATGACAGATGACAGATGACAGATGACAGATGACAGATGACAGATGACAGATGACAGATGACAGATGACAGATGACAGATGACAGATAACAGATGACAGATGACAGATGACAGATGACAGATGACAGATGACAGATGACAGATGACAGATGACAGATGACAGATGACAGATGACAGATGACAGATGACAGATGACAGATGACAGATGACAGATGACAGATGACAGATGACAGATGACAGATGACAGATGACAGATGACAGATGACAGATGACAGATGACAGATGACAGATGACAGATGACAGATGACAGATGACAGATGACAAATGACAGATGACAGATGACAGATGACAGATGACAGATGACAGATGACAGATGACAGATGATAGATGAAAGATAACAGATGACAGATGACAGATGACAGATGACAGATGACAAATGACAGAAGACAGATGACAGATGACAGATGACAGATGGCAGATGACAGATGGCAGATGACAGATGACAGAGGACAGATGACAGATGACAGATGACAAAAGACAGAAGACAGATGACAGATGCCAGATGACAGATGATAGATGACAGATGAAAGATGACAGATGCCAGATGACATATGACAGATGACAGATGGCAGATGACAGATGATATATGACAGATGACAGATGGCCAATGGCAGATGACAGATGACAGATGACAGATGACACATGACAGATTACAGATGGGAGATGACAGATTACAGATGACAGATGACAGATGATAGATGACAGATGACGGATGACAGATGACAGATGCCAGATGACAGATGACAGATGACAGATGACAGATGACAGATGACAGATGACAGATGACAGATGACAGATGACAGAGGACAGATGACAGATGACAGATGACAGATGACAGATGAAAGATAACAGATGACAGATGACAGATGACAGATGACAGATGACAAATGACAGAAGACAGATGACAGATGACAGATGACAGATGGCAGAAGACAGATGGCAGATGACAGATGACAGAGGACAGATGACAGATGACAGCTGACAGATGACAGATGACAGATGACAGATGAAAGATAACAGATGACAGATGACAGATGACGGATGACGGATGACAAATGACAGAAGACAGAAGACAGATGACAAATGACAGATGACAGATGGCAGATGACAGATGGCAGATGACAGATGACAGAGGACAGATGACAGATGACAGATGACAGATGACAGATGACAGATGACAGATGACAGATGACAGATGACAGATGACAGATGACAGATGACAGATGACAGATGACAGATGACAGATGACAGATGACAGATGATAGATGACAGATGACAGATAGCAAATGACAGGTGACAAATGACAGATGACATATGACAGATGACAGATGACAGATGACAGATGACAGATGACAGATTACAGATGAAAGATGACAGATGACAGATGACAGATGACAGATGACAGATGACAGATGACAGATGACAGATGACAGATGACAGATGACAGATGGCAGATAACAGATGACAGATGACAGATGACAGATGACAGATGACAGATGACAGATGACAGATGACAGATGACAGATGACAGATGACAGATGACAGATGACAGATGATAGATGACAGATGAAAGATGACAGATGCCAGATGACATATGACAGATGACAGATGGCAGATGACAGATGATATATGACAGATGACAGATGGCCAATGGCAGATGACAGATGACAGATGACAGATGACAGATGACAGATGACAGATGACAGATGACAAATGACAGAAGACAGATGACAGATGACAGATGACAGATGGCAGATGACAGATGGCAGATGACAGATGACAGAGGACAGATGACAGATGACAGCTGACAGATGACAGATGACAGATGGCAGATGACAGATGACAGAGGACAGATGACAGATGACAGCTGACAGATGACAGATGACAGATGACAGATGAAAGGTAACAGATGACAGATGACAGATGACGGATGACGGATGACAAATGACAGAAGACAGAAGACAGATGACAGATGACAGATGACAGATGGCAGATGACAGATGGCAGATGACAGATGACAGAGGACAGATGACAGATGACAGATGACAGATGACAGATGACAGATGACAGATGACAGATGACAGATGACAGATGACAGATGATAGATGACAGATGACAGATAGCAAATGACAGGTGACAAATGACAGATGACATATGACAGATGACAGATGACAGATGACAGATGACAGATGACAGATGACAGATGACAGATGACAGATTACAGATGAAAGATAACAGATGACAGATGACAGATGACGGATGACGGATGACAAATGACAGAAGACAGAAGACAGAAGACAGATGACAGATGACAGATGACAGAAGACAGATGACAGATGACAGATGACAGATGGCAGATGACAGATGACAGATGACAGATGACAGAGGACAGATGACAGATGACAGCTGACAGATGACAGATGACAGATGAAAGATAACAGATGACAGATGACAGATGACGGATGACGGATGACAAATGACAGAAGACAGAAGACAGATGACAGATGACAGATGACAGATGGCAGATGACAGATGGCAGATGACAGATGACAGAGGACAGATGACAGATGACAGATGACAGATGACAGATGACAGATGACAGATGACAGATGACAGATGACAGATGACAGATGACAGATGACAGATGACAGATGACAGATGACAGATGACAGATGACAGATGACAGATGACAGATGACAGATGACAGATGACAGATGAAAGATGACAGATGCCAGATGACATATGACAGATGACAGATGGCAGATGGCAGATGACAAATGACAGATTACAGATGACAGATGACAGATGACAGATGAAAGATAACAGATGACAGATGACAGATGACAGATGACAGATGACAGATGACAAATGACAGAAGACAGATGACAGATGACAGATGACAGACGGCAGATGACAGATGGCAGATGACAGATGACAGAGGACAGATGACAGATGACAGATGACAGCTGACAGATGACAGATGACAGATAACAGATGACAGATGACAAAAGACAGAAGACAGATGACAGATGCCAGATGACAGATGATAGATGACAGATGAAAGATGACAGATGCCAGATGACATATGACAGATGACAGATGGCAGATGACAGATGATATATGACAGATGACAGATGGCCAATGGCAGATGACAGATGACAGATGACAGATGACACATGACAGATTACAGATGGGAGATGACAGATTACAGATGACAGATGACAGATGATAGATGACAGATGACGGATGACAGATGACAGATGCCAGATGACAGATGACAGATGACAGATGACAGATGACAGACCACAGATGACAGATGACAGATGACAGATGACAGATGACAGATGACGGATGACAGATGACAGATGACAGATGACAGATGACAGATGACAGATGACAGATGACAGATGACAGATGACAGATGACAGATGACAGATGACAGATGACAGATGACAGATGATAGATGACAGATGACAGATAGCAAATGACAGGTGACAAATGACAGATGACATATGACAGATGACAGATGACAGATGACAGATGACAGATGACAGATTACAGATGAAAGATGACAGATGACAGATGACAGATGACAGATGACAGATGACAGATGACAGATGACAGATGACAGATGACAGATGACAGATGACAGATGGCAGATAACAGATGACAGATGACAGATGACAGATGACAGATGACAGATGACAGATGACAGATGACAGATGACAGATGACAGATGACAGATGACAGATGACAGATGACAGATGACAGATGATAGATGACAGATGAAAGATGACAGATGCCAGATGACATATGACAGATGACAGATGGCAGATGACAGATGATATATGACAGATGACAGATGGCCAATGGCAGATGACAGATGACAGATGACAGATGACAGATGACAGATGACAGATGACAGATGACAAATGACAGAAGACAGATGACAGATGACAGATGACAGATGGCAGATGACAGATGGCGGATGACAGATGACAGAGGACAGATGACAGATGACAGCTGACAGATGACAGATGACAGATGGCAGATGACAGATGACAGAGGACAGATGACAGATGACAGCTGACAGATGACAGATGACAGATGACAGATGAAAGGTAACAGATGACAGATGACAGATGACGGATGACGGATGACAAATGACAGAAGACAGAAGACAGATGACAGATGACAGATGACAGATGGCAGATGACAGATGGCAGATGACAGATGACAGAGGACAGATGACAGATGACAGATGACAGATGACAGATGACAGATGACAGATGACAGATGACAGATGACAGATGACAGATGATAGATGACAGATGACAGATAGCAAATGACAGGTGACAAATGACAGATGACATATGACAGATGACAGATGACAGATGACAGATGACAGATGACAGATGACAGATGACAGATTACAGATGAAAGATAACAGATGACAGATGACAGATGACGGATGACGGATGACAAATGACAGAAGACAGAAGACAGAAGACAGATGACAGATGACAGATGACAGAAGACAGATGACAGATGACAGATGACAGATGGCAGATGACAGATGACAGATGACAGATGACAGAGGACAGATGACAGATGACAGCTGACAGATGACAGATGACAGATGAAAGATAACAGATGACAGATGACAGATGACGGATGACGGATGACAAATGACAGAAGACAGAAGACAGATGACAGATGACAGATGACAGATGGCAGATGACAGATGGCAGATGACAGATGACAGAGGACAGATGACAGATGACAGATGACAGATGACAGATGACAGATGACAGATGACAGATGACAGATGACAGATGACAGATGACAGATGACAGATGACAGATGACAGATGACAGATGACAGATGACAGATGACAGATGACAGATGACAGATGACAGATGAAAGATGACAGATGCCAGATGACATATGACAGATGACAGATGGCAGATGGCAGATGACAAATGACAGATTACAGATGACAGATGACAGATGACAGATGAAAGATAACAGATGACAGATGACAGATGACAGATGACAGATGACAGATGACAAATGACAGAAGACAGATGACAGATGACAGATGACAGACGGCAGATGACAGATGGCAGATGACAGATGACAGAGGACAGATGACAGATGACAGATGACAGCTGACAGATGACAGATGACAGATAACAGATGACAGATGACAAAAGACAGAAGACAGATGACAGATGCCAGATGACAGATGATAGATGACAGATGAAAGATGACAGATGCCAGATGACATATGACAGATGACAGATGGCAGATGACAGATGATATATGACAGATGACAGATGGCCAATGGCAGATGACAGATGACAGATGACAGATGACACATGACAGATTACAGATGGGAGATGACAGATTACAGATGACAGATGACAGATGATAGATGACAGATGACGGATGACAGATGACAGATGCCAGATGACAGATGACAGATGACAGATGACAGATGACAGACCACAGATGACAGATGACAGATGACAGATGACAGATGACAGATGACAGATGACGGATGACAGATGACAGATGACAGATGACAGATGACAGATGACAGATGACAGATGACAGATGACAGATGACAGATGACAGATGACAGATGACAGATGACAGATGACAGATGGCAGATAACAGATGACAGATGACAGATGACAGATGACAGATGACAGATGACAGATGACAGATGACAGATGACAGATGACAGATGACAGATGACAGATGACAGATGACAGATGACAGATGACAGATGACAGATGACAGATGACAGATGACAGATGACAGATGACAGATGACAGATGACAAATGACAGATGACAGATGACAGATGACAGATGACAGATGACAGATGACAGATGACAGATGACAGATGAAAGATAACAGATGACAGATGACAGATGACAGATGACAAATGACAGAAGACAGATGACAGATGACAGATGACAGATGGCAGATGACAGATGGCAGATGACAGATGACAGAGGACAGATGACAGATGACAGCTGACAGATGACAGATGACAGATGGCAGATGACAGATGAAAGATAACAGATGACAGATAACAGATGACAGATGACAAATGACAGAAGACAGATGACAGATGGCAGATGACAGATGGCAGATGACAGATGACAGATGACAGATGATAGATGACAGATAGCAAATGGCAGGTGACAAATGACAGATGACATATGACAGATGACAGATGACAGATGACAGATGACAGATGACAGATGACAGATGACAGATTAGAGATGAAAGATGACAGATGACAGATGACAGATGACAGATGACAGATGACAGATGACAGATGACAGATGACAGATGGCAGATAACAGATGACAGATGACAGATGACAGATGACAGATGACAGATGACAGATGACAGATGACAGATGACAGATGACAGATGACAGATTACAGATGACAGATGACAGGTGAAAGATAACAGATGACAGATGACAGATGACAGATGACAAATGACAGAAGACAGATGACAGATGACAGATGACAGATAGCAAATGACAGATGACAGATGACAGATGACAGATGACAGATGACAGATGACAGATGACAGATGACAGATGACAGATGACAGATGATAGATGACAGATGAAAGATGACAGATGCCAGATGACATATGACAGATGACAGATGGCAGATGACAGATGATATATGACAGATGACAGATGGCCAATGGCAGATGACAGATGACAGATGACAGATGACAGATGACAGATGACAGATGACAGATGACAGATGACAAATGACAGAAGACAGATGACAGATGACAGATGGCAGATGACAGATGGCAGATGACAGATGACAGAGGACAGATGACAGATGACCTCTGACAGATGACAGATGACAGATGACAGATAACAGATGACAGATGACAAAAGACAGAAGACAGATGACAGATGCCAGATGACAGATGATAGATGACAGATGACAGATGATAGATGACAGATGAAAGATGACAGATGCCAGATGACATATGACAGATGACAGATGGCAGATGACAGATGACAAATGACAGATGACAGATTACAGATGACAGATGACAGATGACAGATGAAAGATAACAGATGACAGATGACAGATGACAGATGACAGATGACAGATGACAAATGACAGAAGACAGATGACAGATGACAGATGACAGATGGCAGATGACAGATGGCAAATGACAGATGACAGAGGACAGATGACAGATGACAGCTGACAGATGACAGATGACAGATAACAGATGACAGATGACAAAAGACAGAAGACAGATGACAGATGCCAGATGACAGATGATAGATGACAGATGAAAGATGACAGATGCCAGATGACATATGACAGATGACAGATGGCAGATGACAGATGATATATGACAGATGACAGATGGCCAATGGCAGATGACAGATGACAGATGACAGATGACACATGACAGATTACAGATGGGAGATGACAGATTACAGATGACAGATGACAGATGATAGATGACAGATGACGGATGACAGATGACAGATGCCAGATGACAGATGACAGATGACAGATGACAGATGACAGACCACAGATGACAGATGACAGATGACAGATGACAGATGACAGATGACGGATGACAGATGACAGATGACAGATGACAGATGACAGATGACAGATGACAGATGACAGATGACAGATGACAGATGACAGATGACAGATGACAGATGACAGATGACAGATGACAGATAACAGATGACAGATGACAGATGACAGATGACAGATGACAGATGACAGATGACAGATGACAGATGACAGATGACAGATGACAGATGACAGATGACAGATGACAGATGACAGATGACAGATGACAGATGACAGATGACAGATGACAGATGACAGATGACAGATGACAGATGACAGATGACAGATGACAGATGACAGATGACAGATGACAGATGACAAATGACAGATGACAGATGACAGATGACAGATGACAGATGACAGATGACAGATGACAGATGACAGATGATAGATGAAAGATAACAGATGACAGATGACAGATGACAGATGACAAATGACAGAAGACAGATGACAGATGACAGATGACAGATGGCAGATGACAGATGGCAGATGACAGATGACAGAGGACAGATGACAGATGACAGATGACAAAAGACAGAAGACAGATGACAGATGCCAGATGACAGATGATAGATGACAGATGAAAGATGACAGATGCCAGATGACATATGACAGATGACAGATGGCAGATGACAGATGATATATGACAGATGACAGATGGCCAATGGCAGATGACAGATGACAGATGACAGATGACACATGACAGATTACAGATGGGAGATGACAGATTACAGATGACAGATGACAGATGATAGATGACAGATGACGGATGACAGATGACAGATGCCAGATGACAGATGACAGATGACAGATGACAGATGACAGATGACAGATGACAGATGACAGATGACAGATGACAGAGGACAGATGACAGATGACAGATGACAGATGACAGATGAAAGATAACAGATGACAGATGACAGATGACAGATGACAGATGACAAATGACAGAAGACAGATGACAGATGACAGATGACAGATGGCAGAAGACAGATGGCAGATGACAGATGACAGAGGACAGATGACAGATGACAGCTGACAGATGACAGATGACAGATGACAGATGAAAGATAACAGATGACAGATGACAGATGACGGATGACGGATGACAAATGACAGAAGACAGAAGACAGATGACAAATGACAGATGACAGATGGCAGATGACAGATGGCAGATGACAGATGACAGAGGACAGATGACAGATGACAGATGACAGATGACAGATGACAGATGACAGATGACAGATGACAGATGACAGATGACAGATGACAGATGACAGATGACAGATGACAGATGACAGATGACAGATGACAGATGATAGATGACAGATGACAGATAGCAAATGACAGGTGACAAATGACAGATGACATATGACAGATGACAGATGACAGATGACAGATGACAGATGACAGATTACAGATGAAAGATGACAGATGACAGATGACAGATGACAGATGACAGATGACAGATGACAGATGACAGATGACAGATGACAGATGACAGATGGCAGATAACAGATGACAGATGACAGATGACAGATGACAGATGACAGATGACAGATGACAGATGACAGATGACAGATGACAGATGACAGATGACAGATGACAGATGACAGATGATAGATGACAGATGAAAGATGACAGATGCCAGATGACATATGACAGATGACAGATGGCAGATGACAGATGATATATGACAGATGACAGATGGCCAATGGCAGATGACAGATGACAGATGACAGATGACAGATGACAGATGACAGATGACAGATGACAAATGACAGAAGACAGATGACAGATGACAGATGACAGATGGCAGATGACAGATGGCAGATGACAGATGACAGAGGACAGATGACAGATGACAGCTGACAGATGACAGATGACAGATGGCAGATGACAGATGACAGAGGACAGATGACAGATGACAGCTGACAGATGACAGATGACAGATGACAGATGAAAGGTAACAGATGACAGATGACAGATGACGGATGACGGATGACAAATGACAGAAGACAGAAGACAGATGACAGATGACAGATGACAGATGGCAGATGACAGATGGCAGATGACAGATGACAGAGGACAGATGACAGATGACAGATGACAGATGACAGATGACAGATGACAGATGACAGATGACAGATGACAGATGACAGATGACAGATGATAGATGACAGATGACAGATAGCAAATGACAGGTGACAAATGACAGATGACATATGACAGATGACAGATGACAGATGACAGATGACAGATGACAGATGACAGATGACAGATTACAGATGAAAGATAACAGATGACAGATGACAGATGACGGATGACGGATGACAAATGACAGAAGACAGAAGACAGAAGACAGATGACAGATGACAGATGACAGAAGACAGATGACAGATGACAGATGACAGATGGCAGATGACAGATGACAGATGACAGATGACAGAGGACAGATGACAGATGACAGCTGACAGATGACAGATGACAGATGAAAGATAACAGATGACAGATGACAGATGACGGATGACGGATGACAAATGACAGAAGACAGAAGACAGATGACAGATGACAGATGACAGATGGCAGATGACAGATGGCAGATGACAGATGACAGAGGACAGATGACAGATGACAGATGACAGATGACAGATGACAGATGACAGATGACAGATGACAGATGACAGATGACAGATGACAGATGACAGATGACAGATGACAGATGACAGATGACAGATGACAGATGACAGATGACAGATGACAGATGAAAGATGACAGATGCCAGATGACATATGACAGATGACAGATGGCAGATGGCAGATGACAAATGACAGATTACAGATGACAGATGACAGATGACAGATGAAAGATAACAGATGACAGATGACAGATGACAGATGACAGATGACAGATGACAAATGACAGAAGACAGATGACAGATGACAGATGACAGATGGCAGATGACAGATGGCAGATGACAGATGACAGAGGACAGATGACAGATGACAGATGACAGCTGACAGATGACAGATGACAGATAACAGATGACAGATGACAAAAGACAGAAGACAGATGACAGATGCCAGATGACAGATGATAGATGACAGATGAAAGATGACAGATGCCAGATGACATATGACAGATGACAGATGGCAGATGACAGATGATATATGACAGATGACAGATGGCCAATGGCAGATGACAGATGACAGATGACAGATGACACATGACAGATTACAGATGGGAGATGACAGATTACAGATGACAGATGACAGATGATAGATGACAGATGACGGATGACAGATGACAGATGCCAGATGACAGATGACAGATGACAGATGACAGATGACAGACCACAGATGACAGATGACAGATGACAGATGACAGATGACAGATGACGGATGACAGATGACAGATGACAGATGACAGATGACAGATGACAGATGACAGATGACAGATGACAGATGACAGATGACAGATGACAGATGACAGATGACAGATGACAGATGGCAGATAACAGATGACAGATGACAGATGACAGATGACAGATGACAGATGACAGATGACAGATGACAGATGACAGATGACAGATGACAGATGACAGATGACAGATGACAGATGACAGATGACAGATGACAGATGACAGATGACAGATGACAGATGACAGATGACAGATGACAGATGACAGATGACAAATGACAGATGACAGATGACAGATGACAGATGACAGATGACAGATGACAGATGACAGATGACAGATGAAAGATAACAGATGACAGATGACAGATGACAGATGACAAATGACAGAAGACAGATGACAGATGACAGATGACAGATGGCAGATGACAGATGGCAGATGACAGATGACAGAGGACAGATGACAGATGACAGCTGACAGATGACAGATGACAGATGACAGATGACAGATGAAAGATAACAGATGACAGATAACAGATGACAGATGACAAATGACAGAAGACAGATGACAGATGGCAGATGACAGATGGCAGATGACAGATGACAGATGACAGATGATAGATGACAGATAGCAAATGGCAGGTGACAAATGACAGATGACATATGACAGATGACAGATGACAGATGACAGATGACAGATGACAGATGACAGATGACAGATTAGAGATGAAAGATGACAGATGACAGATGACAGATGACAGATGACAGATGACAGATGACAGATGACAGATGGCAGATAACAGATGACAGATGACAGATGACAGATGACAGATGACAGATGACAGATGACAGATGACAGATGACAGATGACAGATGACAGATTACAGATGACAGATGGCAGGTGAAAGATAACAGATGACAGATGACAGATGACAGATGACAAATGACAGAAGACAGATGACAGATGACAGATGACAGATAGCAAATGACAGATGACAGATGACAGATGACAGATGACAGATGACAGATGACAGATGACAGATGACAGATGACAGATGACAGATGATAGATGACAGATGACAGATGACAGATGACAGATGACAGATTACAGATGAAAGATGACAGATGACAGATGACAGATGACAGATGACAGATGACAGATGGCAGATAACAGAAGACAGATGACAGATGACAGATGACAGATGACAGATGACAGATGACAGATGACAGATGACAGATGACAGATGACAGATGACAGATGACAGATGACAGATGACAGATGACAGATGACAGATGACAGATGACAGATGACAGATGACAAATGACAGAAGACAGATGACAGATGACAGATGACAGATGGCAGATGACAGATGGCAGATGACAGATGACAGATGACAGATGACAGATGACAGATGACAGATGACAGATGATAGATGACAGATGACAGATTACAGATGAAAGATGACAGATGACAGATGACAGATGACAGATGACAGATGACAGATGACAGATGACAGATGACAGATGACAGATGACGGATGACAGATGACAGATGACAGATGACAGATGAAAGGTAACAGATGACAGATGACAGATGAAAGATGACAGATGACAGAAGACAGATGACAGATGACAGATGACAGATGACAGATGACAGATGACAGATGACAGATGACAGATGACAGATGACAGATGACAGATGACAGATGACAGATGACAGATGAAAGATAACAGATGACAGATGACAGATGACAAATGACAGAAGACAGATGGTAAATGACAGATGACAAATGACAGATGAAAGATGACACATGACAGATGACACATGACAGATTACAGATGACAGATGATAGATAACATATGAAAGATGACAGATGACATATGACAGATGACAGATGACAGATGACAGATGACAGATGACAGATGACAGATGACAGATGACAGATGACAGATGAGAGATGACAGATGGCAGATAACAGATGACAGATGACAGATGACAGATGACAGATGACAGATGACGGATGACAGATGACAGATGACAGATGACAGATGAAAGGTAACAGATGACAGATGACAGATGAAAGATGACAGATGACAGATGACAGATGACAGATGACAAATGACAGAAGACAGATGACAGATGACAGATGACAGATGGCAGATGACAGATGGCAGATGACAGATGACAGATGACAGATGACAGATGACAGATGACAGATGACAGATGATAGATGACAGATGACAGATTACAGATGAAAGATGACAGATGACAGATGACAGATGACAGATGACAGATGACAGATGACAGATGACAGATGACAGATGACAGATGACGGATGACAGATGACAGATGACAGATGACAGATGAAAGGTAACAGATGACAGATGACAGATGAAAGATGACAGATGACAGAAGACAGATGACAGATGACAGATGACAGATGACAGATGACAGATGACAGATGACAGATGACAGATGACAGATGACAGATGACAGATGACAGATGACAGATGACAGATGAAAGATAACAGATGACAGATGACAGATGACAAATGACAGAAGACAGATGGTAAATGACAGATGACAAATGACAGATGAAAGATGACACATGACAGATGACACATGACAGATTACAGATGACAGATGATAGATAACATATGAAAGATGACAGATGACATATGACAGATGACAGATGACAGATGACAGATGACAGATGACAGATGACAGATGACAGATGACAGATGACAGATGAGAGATGACAGATGGCAGATAACAGATGACAGATGACAGATGACAGATGACAGATGAGTGGTAACAGATGACAGATGACAGATGACAGATGACATATTACAGATGACAGATGACAGATGACAGATGACAGATGACGGATGACAGATGACAGATGACAGATGACAGATGACAGATGACAGATGACAGATTACAGATGAAAGATGACAGATGACAGATGACAGATGACAGATGACAGATGACAGATGACAGATGACAGATGACAGATGACAGATGACAGATGACATATGACAAATGACAAATGACAGATGACAGATGACAGATGACAGATCACAAATGACAAATGACAGATGACAGATGAGAGATGACAGATGACAGATGACAGATGACAGATGACAGATGACAGATGACAGATGACAGATGACAGATGACAGATGACAGATGACAGATGACAGATGACAGATGACAGATGACAGATGACGGATGACAGATGACAGATGACAGATGAAAGGTAACAGATGACAGATGACAGATGAAAGATGACAGATGATAGATGACAGATGACAGATTACAGATGAAAGATGACAGATGACAGATGACAGATGACAGATGACAGATGACAGATGACAGATGACAGATGACAGATGACGGATGACAGATGACAGATGACTGATGACAGATGACGGATGACAGATGACAGATTACAGATGAAAGATGACAGATGACAGATGACAGATGACAGATGACAGATGACAGATGACAGATGACAGATGACAGATGACAGATGACAGATGACAGATGACAGATGACAGATGACAGATGACAGATGACAGATGACAGATGAGAGATGACAGATGGCAGATAACAGATGACAGATGACAGATGACAGATGACAGATGACAGATGACAGATGACAGATGACAGATTACAGATGAAAGATGACAGATGACAGATGACAGATGACAGATGACAGATGACAGATGACAGATGACAGATGACAGATGACAGATGACAGATGACGGATGACAGATGACAGATGACAGATAACAGATAACAGATGACAAATGACAGAAGACAGATGACAGATGACAGATGATAGATGACAGATAACAGATGACAGATTACAGATGAAAGATGACAGATGACAGATGACAGATGACAGATGACAGATGACAGATGACAGATGACAGATGACAGATGACAGATGACAGATGACAGATGACAGATGACAGATGACAGATGACAGATGACAGATGACAGATGACAAATGACAAATGACAGATGACAGATGACAGATGAGAGATGACAGATGGCAGATAACAGATGACAGATGACAGATGACAGATGACAGATGACAGATGACAGATGACAGATGACAGATGACAGATGACAGATGACAGATGACAGATGACAGATGACAGATGACAGATGACAGATGACAGATGACAGATGACAGATGACAGATGACAGATGACAGATGACAGATGACAGATGACAGATGGCAGATGACAGATGACAGATGAAAGATAACAGATGACAGATGACAGATGACAAATGACAGAAGACAGATGACAGATGACAGATGACAGATGACAGATGACAGATGACAGTTGACAGATGACAGATGACAGATAACAGATGACAGATGACAAATGACAGAAGACAGATGACAGATGACAGATGACAGATGACAGATGACAGATGACAGATGACAGATGACAGATGACAGATGACAGATGACAGATGACAGATGACAGATGACAGATGACAGATGACAGATGACAGATGACAGATGACAGATGACAGATGACAAATGACAGATGACAGATGACAGATGAGAGATGGCAGATAACAGATGACAGATGACAGATGACAGATGACAGATGACAGATGACAGATGACAGATGACAGATGACAGATGACAGATGACAGATGACAGATGACAGATGACAGATGACAGATGACAGATGACAGATGACAGATGACAGATGACAGATGACAGATGACAGATGACAGATGACAGATGACGGATGACAGATGACAGATGACAGATGACAGATGAAAGGTAACAGATGACAGATGACAGATGAAAGATGACAGATGACAGATGACAGATGACAGATGACAGATGACAGATGACAGATGACAGATGACAGATGACAAATGACAGATGACAGATGACAGATGACAGATGACAGATGACAGATGACAGATGACAGATGACAGATGAAAGATAACAGATGACAGATGACAGATGACAAATGACAGAAGACAGATGGTAAATGACAGATGACAAATGACAGATGAAAGATGACACATGACAGATGACACATGACAGATTACAGATGACAGATGATAGATAACATATGAAAGATGACAGATGACATATGACAGATGACAGATGACAGATGACAGATGACAGATGACAGATGACAGATGACAGATGACAGATGACAGATGACAGATGACAGATGAGAGATGACAGATGGCAGATAACAGATGACAGATGACAGATGACAGATGACAGATGACAGATGAAAGGTAACAGATGACAGATGACAGATGACAGATGACATATTACAGATGACAGATGACAGATGACAGATGACAGATGACGGATGACAGATGACAGATGACAGATGACAGATGACAGATGACAGATGACAGATTACAGATGAAAGATGACAGATGACAGATGACAGATGACAGATGACAGATGACAGATGACAGATGACAGATGACAGATGACAGATGACAGATGACAGATGACAGATGACAGATGACAGATGACAGATGACAGATGACAGATGACAGATGACAGATGACAGATGACAAATGACAGAAGACAGATGACAGATGACAGATGACAGATGACAGATGGCAGATGACAGATGACAGATGACAGATGACAAATGACAGATGACAGATGACAGATGACAGATGATAGATGACAGATGACAGATTACAGATGAAAGATGACAGATGACAGATGACAGATGACAGATGACAGATGACAGATGACAGATGACAGATGACAGATGACAGATGACGGATGACAGATGACAGATGACAGATGACAGATGAAAGGTAACAGATGACAGATGACAGATGAAAGATGACAGATGACAGATGACAGATGACAGATGACAGATGACAGATGACAGATGACAGATGACAGATGACAGATGACAGATGACAGATGACAGATGACAGATGACAGATGACAGATGACAGATGACAGATGACAGATGAAAGATAACAGATGACAGATGACAGATGACAAATGACAGAAGACAGATGGTAAATGACAGATGACAAATGACAGATGAAAGATGACACATAACAGATGACACATGACAGATTACAGATGACAGATGATAGATAACATATGAAAGATGACAGATGACATATGACAGATGACAGATGACAGATGACAGATGACAGATGACAGATGACAGATGACAGATGACAGATGACAGATGACAGATGACAGATGACAGATGAGAGATGACAGATGGCAGATAACAGATGACAGATGACAGATGACAGATGACAGATGACAGATGAAAGGTAACAGATGACAGATGACAGATGACAGATGACATATTACAGATGACAGATGACAGATGACAGATGACAGATGACGGATGACAGATGACAGATGACAGATGACAGATGACAGATGACAGATTACAGATGAAAGATGACAGATGACAGATGACAGATGACAGATGACAGATGACAGATGACAGATGACAGATGACAGATGACAGATGACATATGACAAATGACAAATGACAGATGACAGATGACAGATGACAGATGACAGATGACAGATCACAAATGACAAATGACAGATGACAGATGACAGATGAGAGATGACAGATGACAGATGACAGATGACAGATGACAGATGACAGATGACAGATGACAGATGACAGATGACAGATGACAGATGACAGATGACGGATGACAGATGACAGATGACAGATGAAAGGTAACAGATGACAGATGACAGATGAAAGATGACAGATGATAGATGACAGATGACAGATTACAGATGAAAGATGACGGATGACAGATGACAGATGACAGATGACAGATGACAGATGACAGATGACAGATGACAGATGACGGATGACAGATGACAGATGACTGATGACAGATGACGGATGACAGATGACAGATTACAGATGAAAGATGACAGATGACAGATGACAGATGACAGATGACAGATGACAGATGACAGATGACAGATGACAGATGACAGATGACAGATGACAGATGACAGATGACAGATGACAGATGACAGATGACAGATGACAGATGACAGATGACAGATGACAGATGACAGATGACAGATGACAGATGACAGATGACAGATGACAGATGACAGATGACAGATGAGAGATGACAGATGGCAGATAACAGATGACAGATGACAGATGACAGATGACAGATGACAGATGACAGATGACAGATGACAGATTACAGATGAAAGATGACAGATGACAGATGACAGATGACAGATGACAGATGACAGATGACAGATGACAGATGACAGATGACAGATGACAGATGACGGATGACAGATGACAGATGACAGATAACAGATAACAGATGACAAATGACAGAAGACAGATGACAGATGACAGATGATAGATGACAGATAACAGATGACAGATTACAGATGAAAGATGACAGATGACAGATGACAGATGACAGATGACAGATGACAGATGACAGATGACAGATGACAGATGACAGATGACAGATGACAGATGACAGATGACAGATGACAGATGACAGATGACAGATGACAGATGACAGATGACAAATGACAAATGACAGATGACAGATGACAGATGAGAGATGACAGATGGCAGATAACAGATGACAGATGACAGATGACAGATGACAGATGACAGATGACAGATGACAGATGACAGATGACAGATGACAGATGACAGATGACAGATGACAGATGACAGATGACAGATGACAGATGACAGATGACAGATGACAGATGACAGATGACAGATGACAGATGACAGATGACAGATGACAGATGACAGATGACAGATGACAGATGACAGATGACAGATGACAGATGAAAGATAACAGATGACAGATGACAGATGACAAATGACAGAAGACAGATGACAGATGACAGATGACAGATGACAGATGACAGATGACAGTTGACAGATGACAGATGACAGATGACAGATGACAGATGACAGATGACAGATGACAGATGAAAGATAACAGATGACAGATGACAAATGACAGAAGACAGATGGTAAATGACAGATGACAAATGATAGATGAAAGATGACAGATGACAGATGACACATGACAGATTACAGATGACAGATGATAGATAACATATGAAAGATGACAGATGACATATGACAGATGACAGATGACAGATGACAGATGACAGATGACAGATGACAGATGACAGATGACAGATGACAGATGACAGATGACAGATGACAGATGACAGACGACAAATGACAGATGACAGATGACAGATGACAGATGAAAGATAACAGATGACAGATGACAGATGACAAATGACAGAGGACAGATGACAGATGACAGATGATAGATGACAGTTGACAGATGACAGATGACAGATAACAGATGACAGATGACAAATGACAGAAGACAGATGACAGATGACAGATGACAGATGACAGATGACAGATGACAGATGACAAATGACAGATGACAGATGACAGATGACAGATGACAGATGACAGATGACAGATGACAGATGACAGATGACAGATGACAGATGACAGATGACAGATGACAGATGACAGATGACAGATGACAGATGACAGATGACAGATGACAGATGACAGATGACAGATGACAGATGACAGATGACAGATGACAGATGACAGATGACAGATGACAGATGACAGATGACAGATGACAGATGACAGATGACAGATGACAGATGACAGATGACAGATTACAGATGACAGATGACAAATGACAGATGACAGATGACAGATGAGAGATGACAGATGGCAGATGACAGATGACAGATGACAGATGACAGATGACAGATGACAGATGACAGATGACAGATGACAGATGACAGATGACAGATGACAGATGACAGATGACAGATGACAGATGACAGATGACAGATGACAGATGACAGATGACAGATGACAGATGACAGATGACAGATGACAGATGACAGATGACAGATGACAGATGACAGATGACAGATGACAGATGACAGATGACAGATGACAGATGACAAATGACAGATGACAGATGACAGATGAGAGATGACAGATGGCCGATGACAGATGACAGATGACAGATGACAGATGACAGATGACAGATGACGGATAACAGATGACAGATGCTAGATGATAAAAGACAGAAGACAGATGACGGATGACAGATGACAGATGACAGATGACAGATGACAGATGACAGATGCCAGATGACAGATGACAGATGACAGATGACAGATGACAGATGACAGATGACAGATGACAGATGACAGATGACAGATGACAGATGACAGATGACAGATGACAGATGACAGATGACAGATGGCAGATGACAGATGACAGATGACAGATGACAGATGACAGATGACAGATGACAGATGACAGATGACAGATGACAGATGACAGATGACAGATGACAGATGACAGATGACAGATGACAAATGACAGATGACAGATGACAGATGACAGATGAGAGATGACAGATGACAGATGACAGATGACAGATGACAGATGACAGATGACGGATAACAGATGACAGATGCTAGATGATAAAAGACAGAAGACAGATGACGGATGACAGATGACAGATGACAGATGACAGATGACATATGACAGTTGACGGATGACAGATGATAGATGACAGATGACAGATGGTAAATGACAGATGACAAATGACAGATGAAAGATGACAGATGACACATGACAGATTACAGATGACAGATGATAGATAACATATGAAAGATGACAGATGACATATGACAGATGACAGATGACACATGACAGATTACAGATAACAGATAATAGATGACATATGAAAGATGACAGATGACATATGACATATGACAGATGACCGATTGCAGATGACAGATGACAGATGACAGATAGCAGATGACAGATGACAAATGACAGAAGACAGATGACAGATGACAAACGACAAGTGACAGATGACAGATGACAGATGACAGATGACAGATGACAGATGAGAGATGACAGATGGCAGATGACAGATGACAGATGACAGATGACAGATGACGGATAACAGATGACAGATGCTAGATGATAAAAGACAGAAGACAGAAGACAGATGACAGATGACAGATGACAGATGACAGATGACAGATGACAGATGACATATGACAGTTGACGGATGACAGATGATAGATGACAGATGACAGATGGTAAATGACAGATGACAAATGACAGATGAAAGATGACAGATGACAGATGACACATGACAGATTACAGATGACAGATGATAGATAACATATGAAAGATGACAGATGACATATGACAGATGACAGATGACACATGACAGATTACAGATAACAGATAATAGATGACATATGAAAGATGACAGATGACATATGACATATGACAGATGACCGATTGCAGATGACAGATGACAGGTGACAGATGGCAGGTGACAGATGACAGATGACAGATGACAGATGACAGATGACAGATGACAGATGACAGATGACAGATGACAGATGACAGATGACAGATGACAGATGACAGATGACAGATGACAGATAGCAGATGACAGATGACAAATGACAGAAGACAGATGACAGATGACAAACGACAAATGACAGATGACAGATGACAGATGACAGATGACAGATGACAGATGACAGATGACAGATGACAGATGACAGATGACAGATGACAGATGACAGATGACAGATGACAGATGACAGATGACAGATGACAGATGACAGATGACAGATGACAGATGACAGATGACAGATGACAGATGACAGATGACAGATGACAGATGACAGATGACAGATGACAGATGACAGATGACAGATGACAGATGACAGATGACAGATAACAGATGACAGATGACAAAAGACAGAAGACAGATGACAGATGCCAGATGACAGATGATAGATGACAAATGACAGATTACAGATGCCAGATGACATATGACAGATGACAGATGACAGATGACAGATGACAGATGATATATGACAGATGACAGATGGCCAATGGCAGATGACAGATGACAGATGACAGATGACAGATGACACATGACAGATTACAGATGAGAGATGACAAATTACAGATGACAGATGACAGATGATAGATGACAGATGACGGATGACAGATGACAGATGACAGATGACAGATGACAGATGACAGACCACAGATGACAGATGACAGATGACAAATGACAGATGACAGATGACAGATGGCAGATAACAGATGACAGATGACAGATGACAGATGACAGATGACAGATGACAGATGACAGATGACAGATGACAGATGACAGATGACAGATGACAGATGACAGATGACAGATGACAGATGACAGATGAAAGATAACAGATGACAGATGACAGATGACAGATGACAGATGACAAATGACAGAAGACAGATGACAGATGACAGATGACAGATGACAGATGGCAGATGACAGATGGCAGATGACAGATGACAGAGGACAGATGACAGATAACAGCTGACAGATGACAGATGACAGATGACAAATGAAAGATAACAGATGACAGATGACAGATGACGGATGACGGATGACAAATGACAGAAGACAGAAGACAGATGACAGATGACAGATGACAGATGGCAGATGACAGATGGCAGATGACAGATGACAGATGACAGAGGACAGATGACAGATGACAGATGACAGATGACAGATGACAGATGACAGATGACAGATGACAGATGACAGATGACAGATGACAGATGATAGATGACAGATGACAGATAGCAAATGACAGATGACAGATGATAGATGACAGATGACAGATAGCAAATGACAGGTGACAAATGACAGATGACATATGACAGATGACAGATGACAGATGACAGATGACAGATGACAGATGACAGATGACAGATGACAGATTACAGATGAAAGATGACAGATGACAGATGACAGATGACAGATGACAGATGACAGATGATAGATGACAGATGACAGATGACAGATGACAGATGGCAGATGACAGATGAAAGATAACAGATGACAGATGACAGATGACAGATGACAGATGACAGATGACAGATGACAGATGACAGATGACAGATTACAGATGAAAGATGACAGATGACAGATGACAGATGACAGATGACAGATGACAGATGACAAATGACAGATGACAGATGACAGATGACAGATGACAGATGACAGATGACAGATGACAGATGATAGATGACAGATGACAGATAGCAAATGACAGATGACAAATGACAGATGACAGATTACAGATGACAGATGACAGATGACAGATGAAAGATAACAGATGACAGATGACAGATGACAGATGACAGATGACAGATGACAAATGACAGAAGACAGATGACAGATGACAGATGACAGATGACAGATGGCAGATGACAGATGGCAGATGACAGATGACAGAGGACAGATGACAGATGACAGCTGACAGATGACAGATGACAGATGACAGATAACAGATGACAGATGACAAAAGACAGAAGACAGATGACAGATGCCAGATGACAGATGATAGATGACAGATGAAAGATGACAGATGCCAGATGACATATGACAGATGACAGATGGCAGATGACAGATGATATATGACAGATGACAGATGGCCAATGGCAGATGACAGATGACAGATGACAGATAACAGATGAAACATGACAGATTACAGATGGGAGATGACAGATTACAGATGACAGATGACAGATGACAGATGACAGATGACAAATGACAGAAGACAGATGACAGATGACAGATGACAGATGGCAGATGACAGATGGCAGATGACAGATGACAGAGGACAGATGACAGATGACAGCTGACAGATGACAGATGACAGATGACAGATAACAGATGACAGATGACAAAAGACAGAAGACAGATGACAGATGCCAGATGACAGATGATAGATGACAGATGAAAGATGACAGATGCCAGATGACATATGACAGATGAAAGATGGCAGATGACAGATGATATATGACAGATGACAGATGGCCAATGGCAGATGACAGATGACAGATGACAGATAACAGATGACACATGACAGATTACAGATGGGAGATGACAGATTACAGATGACAGATGACAGATGATAGATGACAGATGACAGATGACAGATTACAGATGAAAGATGACAGATGACAGATGACAGATGACAGATGACAGATGACAGATGACAAATGACAGATGACAGATGACAGATGACAGATGACAGATGACAGATGACAGATGACAGATGACAGATGATAGATGACAGATGACAGATGACAGATGACAGATGGCAGATGACAGATGAAAGATAACAGATGACAGATGACAGATGACAGATGACAGATGACAGATGACAGATGACAGATGACAGATGACAGATTACAGATGAAAGATGACAGATGACAGATGACAGATGACAGATGACAGATGACAGATGACAAATGACAGATGACAGATGACAGATGACAGATGACAGATGACAGATGACAGATGACAGATGACAGATGATAGATGACAGATGACAGATAGCAAATGACAGATGACAAATGACAGATGACAGATTACAGATGACAGATGACAGATGACAGATGAAAGATAACAGATGACAGATGACAGATGACAGATGACAGATGACAGATGACAAATGACAGAAGACAGATGACAGATGACAGATGACAGATGGCAGATGACAGATGGCAGATGACAGATGACAGAGGACAGATGACAGATGACAGCTGACAGATGACAGATGACAGATGACAGATAACAGATGACAGATGACAAAAGACAGAAGACAGATGACAGATGACAGATGGCCAATGGCAGATGACAGATGACAGATGACAGATAACAGATGACACATGACAGATTACAGATGGGAGATGACAGATTACAGATGACAGATGACAGATGATAGATGACAGATGACGGATGACAGATGATAGATGCCAGATGACAGATGACAGATGACAGATGACAGACCACAGATGACAGATGACAGATGACAGATGACAGATGACAGATGACGGATGACAGAAGACAGATGACAGATGACAGATGACAGATGACAGATGACAGATGACAGATGACAGATGACAGATGACAGATGACAGATGACAGATGACAGATGACAGATGGCAGATAACAGATGACAGATGACAGATGACAGATGACAGATGACAGATGACAGATGACAGATGACAGATGACAGATGAGAGATGACAGATGACAGATGACAGATGACAGATGACAGATGACAGATGACAGATGACAGATGACAGATGACAGATGACAGATGACAGATGACAGATGACAGATGACAGATGACAGATGACAGATGACAGATGACAGATGACAGATGACAGATGACAGATGACAGATGACAGATGACAGATGACAGATGACAGATGACAGATGACAGATGACAGATGACAGATGACAGATGACAGATGACAGATGAAAGATAACAGATGACAGATGACAGATGACAGATGACAGATGACAAATGACAGAAGACAGATGACAGATGACAGATGACAGATGGCAGATGACAGATGGCAGATGACAGATGACAGAGGACAGATGACAGATGACAGCTGACAGATGACAGATGACAGATGACAGATGAAAGATAACAGATGACAGATAACAGATGACAGATGACAAATGACAGAAGACAGATGACAGATGACAGATGACAGATGGCAGATGACAGATGGCAGATGACAGATGACAGATGACAGATGATAGATGACAGATAGCAAATGGCAGGTGACAAATGACAGATGACATATGACAGATGACAGATGACAGATGACAGATGACAGATTAGAGATGAAAGATGACAGATGACAGATGACAGATGACAGGTGAAAGATAACAGATGACAGATGACAGATGACAAATGACAGATGACAGATGACAGATGACAGATGACAGATGACAGATGACAGATGACAGATGACAGATGACAGATGACAGATGACAGATGACAGATGACAGATGACAGATGACAGATGACAGATGACAGATGACAGATGACAGATGACAGATGACAGATGACAGATGACAGATGAAAGATAACAGATGACAGATGACAGATGACAGATGACAGATGACAAATGACAGAAGACAGATGACAGATGACAGATGACAGATGGCAGATGACAGATGACAGATGGCACATAACAGATGACAGATGACAGATGACAGATGACAGATGACAGACGACAGATGACAGATGACAGATGACAGATGACAGATGACAGATGACAGATGACAGATGACAGATGACAGATGACAGATGACAGATGACAGATGACAGATGACAGGTGAAAGATAACAGACGACAGATGACAGATGACAAATGACAGAAGACAGATGACAGATGACAGATGACAGATAGCAAATGACAGATGACAGATGACAGATGACAGATGACAGATGACAGATGACAGATGACAGAT
Organism: Condylostylus longicornis; assembly: GCF_029603195.1. NCBI lineage: Eukaryota > Metazoa > Arthropoda > Insecta > Diptera > Dolichopodidae > Condylostylus > Condylostylus longicornis. The sequence continues at coordinate 1,800,316 of NW_026578187.1, forward strand.
GACAGATGATAGATGACAGATGACAGATGACAGATGACAGATTACAGATGAAAGATGACAGATGACAGATGACAGATGACAGATGACAGATGACAGATGACAGATGACAGATGGCAGATGACAGATGACAGATGAAAGATGACAGATGACAGATGACAGATGACAGATGACAGATGACAGATGACAGATGACAGATGACAGATGACAGATGACAGATGACAGATGACAGATGACAGATGACAAATGACAGAAGACAGATGACAGATGACAGATGACAGATGGCAGATGACAGATGGCAGATGACAGATGACAGATGACAGATGACAGATGACAGATGACAGATGACAGATGACAGATGATAGATGACAGATGACAGATTACAGATGAAAGATGACAGATGACAGATGACAGATGACAGATGACAGATGACAGATGACAGATGACAGATGACAGATGACAGATGACAGATGACAGATGACAGATGACGGATGACAGATGACAGATGACAGATGAAAGGTAACAGATGACAGATGACAGATGAAAGATGACAGATGACAGATGACAGATGACAGATGACAGATGACAGATGACAGATGACAGATGACAGATGACAGATGACAGATGACAGATGACAGATGACAGATGACAGATGACAGATGACAGATGACAGATGACAGATGAAAGATAACAGATGACAGATGACAGATGACAAATGACAGAAGACAGATGGTAAATGACAGATGACAAATGACAGATGAAAGATGACAGATGACACATGACAGATTACAGATGACAGATGATAGATAACATATGAAAGATGACAGATGACATATGACAGATGACAGATGACAGATGACAGATGACAGATGACAGATGACAGATGACAGATGACAGATGACAGATGACAGATGACAGATGACAGATGACAGATGACAGATGAGAGATGACAGATGGCAGATAACAGATGACAGATGACAGATGACAGATGACAGATGAAAGGTAACAGATGACAGATGACAGATGACAGATGACATATGACAGATGACAGATGACAGATGACAGATGACAGATGACGGATGACAGATGACAGATGACAGATGACAGATGACAGATGACAGATTACAGATGAAAGATGACAGATGACAGATGACAGATGACAGATGACAGATGACAGATGACAGATGACAGATGACAGATGACAGATGACAGATGACAGATGACAGATGACAGATGACAGATGACAGATGACAGATGACAGATGACAGATGACAGATGACAGATGACAGATGACAGATGACAGATGACAGATGACAGATGACAGATGACAAATGACAAATGACAGATGACAGATGACAGATGACAAATGACAAATGACAGATGACAGATGACAGATGACATATGACAGATGACAGATGACAGATGACAGATGACAGATGACAGATGACAGATGACAGATGACAGATGACAGATGACAGATGACAGATGACAGATGACGGATGACAGATGACAGATGACAGATGAAAGGTAACAGATGACAGATGACAGATGAAAGATGACAGATGATAGATGACAGATGACAGATTACAGATGAAAGATGACAGATGACAGATGACAGATGACAGATGACAGATGACAGATGACAGATGACAGATGACAGATGACAGATGACAAATTACAGATGAAAGATGACAGATGACAGATGACAGATGACAGATGACAGATGACAGATGACAGATGACAGATGACAGATGACAGATGACAGATGACAGATGACAGATGACAGATGCCAGATGACAGATGACAGATGACAGACCACAGATGACAGATGACAGATGACAGATGACAGATGACAGATGACGGATGACAGAAGACAGATGACAGATGACAGATGACAGATGACAGATGACAGATGACAGATGACAGATGACAGATGACAGATGACAGATGACAGATGACAGATGACAGATGACAGATGACAGATGGCAGATAACAGATGACAGATGACAGATGACAGATGACAGATGACAGATGACAGATGACAGATGACAGATGACAGATGACAGATGACAGATGACAGATGACAGATGACAGATGACAGATGACAGATGACAGATGACAGATGACAGATGACAGATGACAGATGACAGATGACAGATGACAGATGACAGATGACAGATGAAAGATAACAGATGACAGATGACAGATGACAGATGACAGATGACAAATGACAGAAGACAGATGACAGATGACAGATGACAGATGGCAGATGGCAGATGACAGATGACAGAGGACAGATGACAGATGACAGCTGACAGATGACAGATGACAGATGACAGATGAAAGATAACAGATGACAGATAACAGATGACAGATGACAAATGACAGAAGACAGATGACAGATGACAGATGGCAGATGACAGATGGCAGATGACAGATGACAGATGACAGATGATAGATGACAGATAGCAAATGGCAGGTGACAAATGACAGATGACATATGACAGATGACAGATGACAGATGACAGATGACAGATGACAGATTAGAGATGACAGATGACAGATGACAGATGACAGATGACAAATGACAGAAGACAGATGACAGATGACAGATGACAGATGGCAGATGACAGATGGCAGATGACAGATGACAGAGGACAGATGACAGATGACAGCTGACAGATGACAGATGACAGATGAAAGATAACAGATGACAGATAACAGATGACAGATGACAAATGACAGAAGACAGATGACAGATGACAGATGGCAGATGACAGATGGCAGATGACAGATGACAGATGACAGATGATAGATGACAGATAGCAAATGGCAGGTGACAAATGACAGATGACATATGACAGATGACAGATGACAGATGACAGATGACAGATGACAGATTAGAGATGAAAGATGACAGATGACAGATGACAGATGACAGATGACAGGTGAAAGATAACAGATGACAGATGACAGATGACAAATGACAGATGACAGATGACAGATGACAGATGACAGATGACAGATGACAGATGACAGATGACAGATGACAGATGACAGATGACAGATGACAGATGACAGATGACAGATGACAGATGACAGATGGCAGATGACAGATGGCAGATGACAGATGACAGAGGACAGATGACAGATGACAGCTGACAGATGACAGATGACAGATGCCAGATGACAGATGACAGATGACAGATGACAGATGACAGATGACAGACCACAGATGACAGATGACAGATGACAGATGACAGATGACAGATGACGGATGACAGAAGACAGATGACAGATGACAGATGACAGATGACAGATGACAGATGACAGATGACAGATGACAGATGACAGATGACAGATGACAGATGACAGATGACAGATGGCAGATAACAGATGACAGATGACAGATGACAGATGACAGATGACAGATGAGAGATGACAGATGACAGATGACAGATGACAGATGACAGATGACAGATGACAGATGACAGATGACAGATGACAGATGACAGATGACAGATGACAGATGACAGATGACAGATGACAGATGACAGATGACAGATGACAGATGACAGATGACAGATGACAGATGACAGATGACAGATGACAGATGACAGATGACAGATGACAGATGACAGATGACAGATGACAGATGACAGATGACAGATGACAGATGACAGATGACAGATGAAAGATAACAGATGACAGATGACAGATGACAGATGACAGATGACAAATGACAGAAGACAGATGACAGATGACAGATGACAGATGGCAGATGACAGATGGCAGATGACAGATGACAGAGGACAGATGACAGATGACAGCTGACAGATGACAGATGACAGATGACAGATGAAAGATAACAGATGACAGATAACAGATGACAGATGACAAATGACAGAAGACAGATGACAGATGACAGATGACAGATGGCAGATGACAGATGACAGATGACAGATGATAGATGACAGATAGCAAATGGCAGGTGACAAATGACAGATGACATATGACAGATGACAGATGACAGATGACAGATGACAGATTAGAGATGAAAGATGACAGATGACAGATGACAGATGACAGATGACAGGTGAAAGATAACAGATGACAGATGACAGATGACAAATGACAGATGACAGATGACAGATGACAGATGACAGATGACAGATGACAGATGACAGATGACAGATGACAGATGACAGATGACAGATGACAGATGACAGATGACAGATGACAGACGACAGATGACAGATGAAAGATAACAGATGAAAGATAACAGATGACAGATGACAGATGACAGATGACAGATGACAAATGACAGAAGACAGATGACAGATGACAGATGACAGATGGCAGATGACAGATGACAGATGGCACATAACAGATGACAGATGACAGATGACAGATGACAGATGACAGACGACAGATGACAGATGACAGATGACAGATGACAGATGACAGATGACAGATGACAGATGACAGATGACAGATGACAGATGACAGATGACAGATGACAGATGACAGATGACAGGTGAAAGATAACAGATGACAGATGACAGATGACAAATGACAGAAGACAGATGACAGATGACAGATGACAGATAGCAAATGACAGATGACAGATGACAGATGACAGATGACAGATGACAGAAGACAGATGACAGATGACAGATGATAGATGACAGATGACAGATGACAGATGACAGATTACAGATGAAAGATGACAGATGACAGATGACAGATGACAGATGACAGATGACAGATGACAGATGACAGATGGCAGATGACAGATGACAGATGAAAGATGACAGATGACAGATGACAGATGACAGATGACAGATGACAGATGACAGATGACAGATGACAGATGACAGATGACAGATGACAGATGACAGATGACAGATGACAGATGACAGATGACAAATGACAGAAGACAGATGACAGATGACAGATGACAGATGACAGATGACAGATGACAGATGACAGATGACAGATGACAGATGACAGATGACAGATGACAGATGACAGATGACAGATGATAGATGACAGATGACAGATTACAGATGAAAGATGACAGATGACAGATGACAGATGACAGATGACAGATGACAGATGACAGATGACAGATGACAGATGACAGATGACAGATGACAGATGACGGATGACAGATGACAGATGACAGATGAAAGGTAACAGATGACAGATGACAGATGAAAGATGACAGATGACAGATGACAGATGACAGATGACAGATGACAGATGACAGATGACAGATGACAGATGACAGATGACAGATGACAGATGACAGATGACAGATGACAGATGACAGATGACAGATGACAGATGACAGATGAAAGATAACAGATGACAGATGACAGATGACAAATGACAGAAGACAGATGGTAAATGACAGATGACAAATGACAGATGAAAGATGACAGATGACACATGACAGATTACAGATGACAGATGATAGATAACATATGAAAGATGACAGATGACATATGACAGATGACAGATGACAGATGACAGATGACAGATGACAGATGACAGATGACAGATGACAGATGACAGATGACAGATGACAGATGAGAGATGACAGATGGCAGATAACAGATGACAGATGACAGATGACAGATGACAGATGAAAGGTAACAGATGACAGATGACAGATGACAGATGACATATGACAGATGACAGATGACAGATGACAGATGACAGATGACAGATGACGGATGACAGATGACAGATGACATATGACAGATGACAGATGACAGATTACAGATGAAAGATGACAGATGACAGATGACAGATGACAGATGACAGATGACAGATGACAGATGACAGATGACAGATGACAGATGACAGATGACAGATGACAGATGACAGATGACAGATGACAGATGACAGATGACAGATGACAGATGACAGAAGACAGATGACAGATGACAGATGACAGATGAAAGATGACAGATGACAGATGACGGATAACAGATGACAGATGCTAGATGATAAAAGACAGAAGACATTTGACGGATGACAGATGACAGATGACAGATGACAGATGCCAGATGACAGATGACATATGACAGTTGACGGATGACAGATGATAGATGACAGATGACAGATGGTAAATGACAGATGACAAATGACAGATGAAAGATGACAGATGACAGATGACACATGACAGATTACAGATGACAGATGATAGATAACATATGAAAGATGACAGATGACATATGACAGATGACAGATGACACATGACAGATTACAGATAACAGATAATAGATGACATATGAAAGATGACAGATGACATATGACATATGACAGATGACCGATTGCAGATGACAGATGACAGGTGACAGGTGACAGATGGCAGATGACAGATGACAGATGACAGATGACAGATGACAGATGACATATGACAGATGACAGATGACAGATGACAGATGACAGATGACAGATGACAGATGACAGATGACAGATGACAGATAGCAGATGACAGATGACAAATGACAGAAGACAGATGACAGATGACAAACGACAAATGACAGATGACAGATGACAGATGACAGATGACAGATGACAGATGACAGATGACAGATGACAGATGACAGATGACAGATGACAGATGACAGATGACAGATGACAGATGACAGATGACAGATGACAGATGACAGATGACAGATGACATATGACAGATGACAGATGACAGATGACAGATGACAGATGACAGATGACAGATGACAGATGACAGATGACAGATGACAGATGACAGATGACAGATGACAGATGACAGATGACAGATGACAGATGACAGATGACAGATGACAGATGACAGATGACAGATGACAGATGACAGATGACAGATGACAGATGACAGATGACAGATGACAGATGACAGATGACAGATAACAGATGACAGATGACAAAAGACAGAAGACAGATGACAGATGCCAGATGACAGATGATAGATGACAAATGACAGATTACAGATGCCAGATGACATATGACAGATGACAGATGACAGATGACAGATGACAGATGATATATGACAGATGACAGATGGCCAATGGCAGATGACAGATGACAGATGACAGATGACAGATGACAGATGACACATGACAGATTACAGATGAGAGATGACAAATTACAGATGACAGATGACAGATGATAGATGACAGATGACGGATGACAGATGACAGATGACAGATGACAGATGACAGATGACAGATGACAGATGACAGACCACAGATGACAGATGACAGATGACAGATGACAGATGACAGATGACAGATGACGGATGACAGATGACAGATGACAGATGACAGATGACAGATGACAGATGACAGATGACAGATGACAAATGACAGATGACAGATGACAGATGGCAGATAACAGATGACAGATGACAGATGACAGATGACAGATGACAGATGACAGATGACAGATGACAGATGACAGAGGACAGATGACAGATGACAGATGACAGATGACAGATGAAAGATAACAGATGACAGATGACAGATGACAGATGACAGATGACAAATGACAGAAGACAGATGACAGATGACAGATGACAGATGGCAGATGACAGATGGCAGATGACAGATGACAGAGGACAGATGACAGATGACAGCTGACAGATGACAGATGACAGATGACAGATGAAAGATAACAGATGACAGATGACAGATGACGTATGACGGATGACAAATGACAGAAGACAGAAGACAGATGACAGATGACAGATGACAGATGGCAGACGACAGATGGCAGATGACAGATGACAGAGGACAGATGACAGATGACAGATGACAGATGACAGATGACAGATGACAGATGACAGATGACAGATGACAGATGACAGATGACAGATGATAGATGACAGATGAGAGATAGCAAATGACAGGTGACAAATGACAGATGACATATGACAGATGACAGATGACAGATGACAGATGACAGATGACAGATGACAGATTACAGATGAAAGATGACAGATGACAGATGACAGATGACAGATGACAGATGACAGATGACAGATGACAGATGACAGATGACAGATGGCAGATAACAGATGACAGATGACAGATGACAGATGACAGATGACAGATGACAAATGACAGATGACAGATGACAGATGACAGATGACAGATGACAGATGACAGATGATAGATGACAGATGAAAGATGACAGATGCCAGATGACATATGACAGATGACAGATGGCAGATGACAGATGATATATGACAGATGACAGATGGCCAATGGCAGATGACAGATGACAGATGACAGATGACAGATGACAGATGACAGATGACAGATGACAGATGACAAATGACAGAAGACAGATGACAGATGACAGATGGCAGATGACAGATGGCAGATGACAGATGACAGAGGACAGATGACAGATGACAGATGACCTCTGACAGATGACAGATGACAGATGACAGATAACAGATGACAGATGACAAAAGACAGAAGACAGAAGACAGATGCCAGATGACAGATGATAGATGACAGATGACAGATGATAGATGACAGATGAAAGATGACAGATGCCAGATGACATATGACAGATGACAGATGGCAGATGACAGATGACAAATGACAGATGACAGATTACAGATGACAGATGACAGATGACAGATGAAAGATAACAGATGACAGATGACAGATGACAGATGACAGATGACAGATGACAAATGACAGAAGACAGATGACAGATGACAGATGACAGATGGCAGATGACAGATGGCAAATGACAGATGACAGAGGACAGATGACAGATGACAGCTGACAGATGACAGATGACAGATAACAGATGACAGATGACAAAAGACAGAAGACAGATGACAGATGCCAGATGACAGATGATAGATGACAGATGAAAGATGACAGATGCCAGATGACATATGACAGATGACAGATGGCAGATGACAGATGATATGTGACAGATGACAGATGGCCAATGGCAGATGACAGATGACAGATGACAGATGACACATGACAGATTACAGATGGGAGATGACAGATTACAGATGACAGATGACAGATGATAGATGACAGATGACGGATGACAGATGACAGATGCCAGATGACAGATGACAGATGACAGATGACAGATGACAGACCACAGATGACAGATGACAGATGACAGATGACAGATGACAGATGACGGATGACAGATGACAGATGACAGATGACAGATGACAGATGACAGATGACAGATGACAGATGACAGATGACAGATGACAGATGACAGATGACAGATGACAGATGACAGATGACAGATAACAGATGACAGATGACAGATGACAGATGACAGATGACAGATGACAGATGACAGATGACAGATGACAGATGACAGATGACAGATGACAGATGACAGATGACAGATGACAGATGACAGATGACAGATGACAGATGACAGATGACAGATGACAGATGACAGATGACAGATGACAGATGACAGATGACAGATGACAGATGACAGATGACAGATGACAGATGACAGATGACAGATGACAGATGACAAATGACAGATGACAGATGACAGATGACAGATGACAGATGACAGATGACAGATGACAGATGATAGATGAAAGATAACAGATGACAGATGACAGATGACAGATGACAAATGACAGAAGACAGATGACAGATGACAGATGACAGATGGCAGATGACAGATGGCAGATGACAGATGACAGAGGACAGATGACAGATGACAGATGACAAAAGACAGAAGACAGATGACAGATGCCAGATGACAGATGATAGATGACAGATGAAAGATGACAGATGCCAGATGACATATGACAGATGACAGATGGCAGATGACAGATGATATATGACAGATGACAGATGGCCAATGGCAGATGACAGATGACAGATGACAGATGACACATGACAGATTACAGATGGGAGATGACAGATTACAGATGACAGATGACAGATGATAGATGACAGATGACGGATGACAGATGACAGATGCCAGATGACAGATGACAGATGACAGATGACAGATGACAGATGACAGATGACAGATGACAGATGACAGATGACAGAGGACAGATGACAGATGACAGATGACAGATGACAGATGAAAGATAACAGATGACAGATGACAGATGACAGATGACAGATGACAAATGACAGAAGACAGATGACAGATGACAGATGACAGATGGCAGAAGACAGATGGCAGATGACAGATGACAGAGGACAGATGACAGATGACAGCTGACAGATGACAGATGACAGATGACAGATGAAAGATAACAGATGACAGATGACAGATGACGGATGACGGATGACAAATGACAGAAGACAGAAGACAGATGACAAATGACAGATGACAGATGGCAGATGACAGATGGCAGATGACAGATGACAGAGGACAGATGACAGATGACAGATGACAGATGACAGATGACAGATGACAGATGACAGATGACAGATGACAGATGACAGATGACAGATGACAGATGACAGATGACAGATGACAGATGACAGATGATAGATGACAGATGACAGATAGCAAATGACAGGTGACAAATGACAGATGACATATGACAGATGACAGATGACAGATGACAGATGACAGATGACAGATTACAGATGAAAGATGACAGATGACAGATGACAGATGACAGATGACAGATGACAGATGACAGATGACAGATGACAGATGACAGATGACAGATGGCAGATAACAGATGACAGATGACAGATGACAGATGACAGATGACAGATGACAGATGACAGATGACAGATGACAGATGACAGATGACAGATGACAGATGACAGATGATAGATGACAGATGAAAGATGACAGATGCCAGATGACATATGACAGATGACAGATGGCAGATGACAGATGATATATGACAGATGACAGATGGCCAATGGCAGATGACAGATGACAGATGACAGATGACAGATGACAGATGACAGATGACAGATGACAAATGACAGAAGACAGATGACAGATGACAGATGACAGATGGCAGATGACAGATGGCAGATGACAGATGACAGAGGACAGATGACAGATGACAGCTGACAGATGACAGATGACAGATGGCAGATGACAGATGACAGAGGACAGATGACAGATGACAGCTGACAGATGACAGATGACAGATGACAGATGAAAGGTAACAGATGACAGATGACAGATGACGGATGACGGATGACAAATGACAGAAGACAGAAGACAGATGACAGATGACAGATGACAGATGGCAGATGACAGATGGCAGATGACAGATGACAGAGGACAGATGACAGATGACAGATGACAGATGACAGATGACAGATGACAGATGACAGATGACAGATGACAGATGACAGATGACAGATGACAGATGATAGATGACAGATGACAGATAGCAAATGACAGGTGACAAATGACAGATGACATATGACAGATGACAGATGACAGATGACAGATGACAGATGACAGATGACAGATGACAGATGACAGATTACAGATGAAAGATAACAGATGACAGATGACAGATGACGGATGACGGATGACAAATGACAGAAGACAGAAGACAGAAGACAGATGACAGATGACAGATGACAGAAGACAGATGACAGATGACAGATGACAGATGGCAGATGACAGATGACAGATGACAGATGACAGAGGACAGATGACAGATGACAGCTGACAGATGACAGATGACAGATGAAAGATAACAGATGACAGATGACAGATGACGGATGACGGATGACAAATGACAGAAGACAGAAGACAGATGACAGATGACAGATGACAGATGGCAGATGACAGATGGCAGATGACAGATGACAGAGGACAGATGACAGATGACAGATGACAGATGACAGATGACAGATGACAGATGACAGATGACAGATGACAGATGACAGATGACAGATGACAGATGACAGATGACAGATGACAGATGACAGATGACAGATGACAGATGACAGATGACAGATGAAAGATGACAGATGCCAGATGACATATGACAGATGACAGATGGCAGATGGCAGATGACAAATGACAGATTACAGATGACAGATGACAGATGACAGATGAAAGATAACAGATGACAGATGACAGATGACAGATGACAGATGACAGATGACAAATGACAGAAGACAGATGACAGATGACAGATGACAGATGGCAGATGACAGATGGCAGATGACAGATGACAGAGGACAGATGACAGATGACAGATGACAGCTGACAGATGACAGATGACAGATAACAGATGACAGATGACAAAAGACAGAAGACAGATGACAGATGCCAGATGACAGATGATAGATGACAGATGAAAGATGACAGATGCCAGATGACATATGACAGATGACAGATGGCAGATGACAGATGATATATGACAGATGACAGATGGCCAATGGCAGATGACAGATGACAGATGACAGATGACACATGACAGATTACAGATGGGAGATGACAGATTACAGATGACAGATGACAGATGATAGATGACAGATGACGGATGACAGATGACAGATGCCAGATGACAGATGACAGATGACAGATGACAGATGACAGACCACAGATGACAGATGACAGATGACAGATGACAGATGACAGATGACGGATGACAGATGACAGATGACAGATGACAGATGACAGATGACAGATGACAGATGACAGATGACAGATGACAGATGACAGATGACAGATGACAGATGACAGATGACAGATGGCAGATAACAGATGACAGATGACAGATGACAGATGACAGATGACAGATGACAGATGACAGATGACAGATGACAGATGACAGATGACAGATGACAGATGACAGATGACAGATGACAGATGACAGATGACAGATGACAGATGACAGATGACAGATGACAGATGACAGATGACAGATGACAGATGACAGATGACAGATGACAAATGACAGATGACAGATGACAGATGACAGATGACAGATGACAGATGACAGATGACAGATGAAAGATAACAGATGACAGATGACAGATGACAGATGACAAATGACAGAAGACAGATGACAGATGACAGATGACAGATGGCAGATGACAGATGGCAGATGACAGATGACAGAGGACAGATGACAGATGACAGCTGACAGATGACAGATGACAGATGACAGATGACAGATGAAAGATAACAGATGACAGATAACAGATGACAGATGACAAATGACAGAAGACAGATGACAGATGGCAGATGACAGATGGCAGATGACAGATGACAGATGACAGATGATAGATGACAGATAGCAAATGGCAGGTGACAAATGACAGATGACATATGACAGATGACAGATGACAGATGACAGATGACAGATGACAGATGACAGATGACAGATTAGAGATGAAAGATGACAGATGACAGATGACAGATGACAGATGACAGATGACAGATGACAGATGACAGATGGCAGATAACAGATGACAGATGACAGATGACAGATGACAGATGACAGATGACAGATGACAGATGACAGATGACAGATGACAGATGACAGATTACAGATGACAGATGACAGGTGAAAGATAACAGATGACAGATGACAGGTGACAGATGACAAATGACAGAAGACAGATGACAGATGACAGATGACAGATAGCAAATGACAGATGACAGATGACAGATGACAGATGACAGATGACAGATGACAGATGACAGATGACAGATGACAGATGACAGATGATAGATGACAGATGACAGATGACAGATGACAGATGACAGATTACAGATGAAAGATGACAGATGACAGATGACAGATGACAGATGACAGATGACAGATGACAGATGGCAGATAACAGAAGACAGATGACAGATGACAGATGACAGATGACAGATGACAGATGACAGATGACAGATGACAGATGACAGATGACAGATGACAGATGACAGATGACAGATGACAGATGACAGATGACAGATGACAGATGACAGATGACAGATGACAGATGACAAATGACAGAAGACAGATGACAGATGACAGATGACAGATGGCAGATGACAGATGGCAGATGACAGATGACAGATGACAGATGACAGATGACAGATGACAGATGATAGATGACAGATGACAGATTACAGATGAAAGATGACAGATGACAGATGACAGATGACAGATGACAGATGACAGATGACAGATGACAGATGACAGATGACAGATGACGGATGACAGATGACAGATGACAGATGACAGATGAAAGGTAACAGATGACAGATGACAGATGAAAGATGACAGATGACAGAAGACAGATGACAGATGACAGATGACAGATGACAGATGACAGATGACAGATGACAGATGACAGATGACAGATGACAGATGACAGATGACAGATGACAGATGACAGATGACAGATGACAGATGACAGATGACAGATGACAGATGACAGATGAAAGATAACAGATGACAGATGACAGATGACAAATGACAGAAGACAGATGGTAAATGACAGATGACAAATGACAGATGAAAGATGACACATGACAGATGACACATGACAGATTACAGATGACAGATGATAGATAACATATGAAAGATGACAGATGACATATGACAGATGACAGATGACAGATGACAGATGACAGATGACAGATGACAGATGACAGATGACAGATGACAGATGAGAGATGACAGATGGCAGATAACAGATGACAGATGACAGATGACAGATGACAGATGAGTGGTAACAGATGACAGATGACAGATGACAGATGACATATTACAGATGACAGATGACAGATGACAGATGACAGATGACGGATGACAGATGACAGATGACAGATGACAGATGACAGATGACAGATGACAGATTACAGATGAAAGATGACAGATGACAGATGACAGATGACAGATGACAGATGACAGATGACAGATGACAGATGACAGATGACAGATGACAGATGACAGATGACAGATGACAGATGACAGATGACAGATGACATATGACAAATGACAAATGACAGATGACAGATGACAGATGACAGATGACAGATCACAAATGACAAATGACAGATGACAGATGACAGATGAGAGATGACAGATGACAGATGACAGATGACAGATGACAGATGACAGATGACAGATGACAGATGACAGATGACAGATGACAGATGACAGATGACAGATGACAGATGACAGATGACAGATGACGGATGACAGATGACAGATGACAGATGAAAGGTAACAGATGACAGATGACAGATGAAAGATGACAGATGATAGATGACAGATGACAGATTACAGATGAAAGATGACAGATGACAGATGACAGATGACAGATGACAGATGACAGATGACAGATGACAGATGACAGATGACGGATGACAGATGACAGATGACTGATGACAGATGACGGATGACAGATGACAGATTACAGATGAAAGATGACAGATGACAGATGACAGATGACAGATGACAGATGACAGATGACAGATGACAGATGACAGATGACAGATGACAGATGACAGATGACAGATGACAGATGACAGATGTCAGATGACAGATGACAGATGACAGATGACAGATGACAGATGACAGATGAGAGATGACAGATGGCAGATAACAGATGACAGATGACAGATGACAGATGACAGATGACAGATGACAGATGACAGATGACAGATTACAGATGAAAGATGACAGATGACAGATGACAGATGACAGATGACAGATGACAGATGACAGATGACAGATGACAGATGACAGATGACAGATGACGGATGACAGATGACAGATGACAGATAACAGATAACAGATGACAAATGACAGAAGACAGATGACAGATGACAGATGATAGATGACAGATAACAGATGACAGATTACAGATGAAAGATGACAGATGACAGATGACAGATGACAGATGACAGATGACAGATGACAGATGACAGATGACAGATGACAGATGACAGATGACAGATGACAGATGACAGATGACAGATGACAGATGACAGATGACAGATGACAGATGACAGATGACAGATGACAAATGACAAATGACAGATGACAGATGAGAGATGACAGATGGCAGATAACAGATGACAGATGACAGATGACAGATGACAGATGACAGATGACAGATGACAGATGACAGATGACAGATGACAGATGACAGATGACAGATGACAGATGACAGATGACAGATGACAGATGACAGATGACAGATGACAGATGACAGATGACAGATGACAGATGACAGATGACAGATGACAGATGACAGATGACAGATGACAGATGACAGATGAAAGATAACAGATGACAGATGACAGATGACAAATGACAGAAGACAGATGACAGATGACAGATGACAGATGACAGATGACAGATGACAGTTGACAGATGACAGATGACAGATAACAGATGACAGATGACAAATGACAGAAGACAGATGACAGATGACAGATGACAGATGACAGATGACAGATGACAGATGACAGATGACAGATGACAGATGACAGATGACAGATGACAGATGACAGATGACAGATGACAGATGACAGATGACAGATGACAGATGACAGATGACAGATGACAGATGACAGATGACAAATGACAGATGACAGATGACAGATGAGAGATGGCAGATAACAGATGACAGATGACAGATGACAGATGACAGATGACAGATGACAGATGACAGATGACAGATGACAGATGACAGATGACAGATGACAGATGACAGATGACAGATGACAGATGACAGATGACAGATGACAGATGACAGATGACAGATGACGGATGACAGATGACAGATGACAGATGACAGATGAAAGGTAACAGATGACAGATGACAGATGAAAGATGACAGATGACAGATGACAGATGACAGATGACAGATGACAGATGACAGATGACAGATGACAAATGACAGAAGACAGATGGTAAATGACAGGTGACAAATGACAGATGAAAGATGACACATGACAGATGACACATGACAGATTACAGATGACAGATGATAGATAACATATGAAAGATGACAGATGACATATGACAGATGACAGATGACAGATGACAGATGACAGATGACAGATGACAGATGACAGATGACAGATGACAGATGACAGATGAGAGATGACAGATGGCAGATAACAGATGACAGATGACAGATGACAGATGACAGATGACAGATGAAAGGTAACAGATGACAGATGACAGATGACAGATGACATATTACAGATGACAGATGACAGATGACAGATGACAGATGACAGATGACGGATGACAGATGACAGATGACAGATGACAGATGACAGATGACAGATGACAGATTACAGATGAAAGATGACAGATGACAGATGACAGATGACAGATGACAGATGACAGATGACAGATGACAGATGACAGATGACAGATGACAGATGACAGATGACAGATGACAGATGACAGATGACAGATGACAGATGACAGATGACAGATGACAGATGACAGATGACAGATGACAGATGACAGATGACAAATGACAGAAGACAGATGACAGATGACAGATGACAGATGGCAGATGACAGATGGCAGATGACAGATGACAGATGACCGATGACAGATGACAGATGACAGATGACAGATGACAGATGATAGATGACAGATGACAGATTACAGATGACATATGACAGATGACAGATGACAGATGACAGATGACAGATGACAGATGACAGATGACAGATGACAGATGACAGATGACGGATGACAGATGACAGATGACAGATGACAGATGAAAGGTAACAGATGACAGATGACAGATGAAAGATGACAGATGACAGATGACAGATGACAGATGACAGATGACAGATGACAGATGACAGATGACAGATGACAGATGACAGATGACAGATGACAGATGACAGATGACAGATGACAGATGACAGATGACAGATGACAGATGACAGATGAAAGATAACAGATGACAGATGACAGATGACAAATGACAGAAGACAGATGGTAAATGACAGATGACAAATGACAGATGAAAGATGACACATGACAGATGACACATGACAGATTACAGATGACAGATGATAGATAACATATGAAAGATGACAGATGACATATGACAGATGACAGATGACAGATGACAGATGACAGATGACAGATGACAGATGACAGATGACAGATGACAGATGACAGATGACAGATGACAGATGACAGATGAGAGATGACAGATGGCAGATAACAGATGACAGATGACAGATGACAGATGACAGATGACAGATGAAAGGTAACAGATGACAGATGACAGGTGACAGATGACATATTACAGATGACAGATGACAGATGACAGATGACAGATGACGGATGACAGATGACAGATGACAGATGACAGATGACAGATGACAGATTACAGATGAAAGATGACAGATGACAGATGACAGATGACAGATGACAGATGACAGATGACAGATGACAGATGACAGATGACATATGACAAATGACAAATGACAGATGACAGATGACAGATGACAGATGACAGATGACAGATCACAAATGACAAATGACAGATGACAGATGACAGATGAGAGATGACAGATGACAGATGACAGATGACAGATGACAGATGACAGATGACAGATGACAGATGACAGATGACAGATGACAGATGACAGATGACGGATGACAGATGACAGATGACAGATGAAAGGTAACAGATGACAGATGACAGATGAAAGATGACAGATGATAGATGACAGATGACAGATTACAGATGAAAGATGACGGATGACAGATGACAGATGACAGATGACAGATGACAGATGACAGATGACAGATGACAGATGACGGATGACAGATGACAGATGACTGATGACAGATGACGGATGACAGATGACAGATTACAGATGAAAGATGACAGATGACAGATGACAGATGACAGATGACAGATGACAGATGACAGATGACAGATGACAGATGACAGATGACAGATGACAGATGACAGATGACAGATGACAGATGACAGATGACAGATGACAGATGACAGATGACAGATGACAGATGACAGATGACAGATGACAGATGACAGATGACAGATGACAGATGAGAGATGACAGATGGCAGATAACAGATGACAGATGACAGATGACAGATGACAGATGACAGATGACAGATGACAGATGACAGATTACAGATGAAAGATGACAGATGACAGATGACAGATGACAGATAACAGATGACAGATGACAGATGACAGATGACAGATGACAGATGACAGATGACAGATGACAGATGACGGATGACAGATGACAGATGACAGATAACAGATAACAGATGACAAATGACAGAAGACAGATGACAGATGACAGATGATAGATGACAGATAACAGATGACAGATTACAGATGAAAGATGACAGATGACAGATGACAGATGACAGATGACAGATGACAGATGACAGATGACAGATGACAGATGACAGATGACAGATGACAGATGACAGATGACAGATGACAGATGACAGATGACAGATGACAGATGACAGATGACAGATGACAAATGACAAATGACAGATGACAGATGACAGATGAGAGATGACAGATGGCAGATAACAGATGACAGATGACAGATGACAGATGACAGATGACAGATGACAGATGACAGATGACAGATGACAGATGACAGATGACAGATGACAGATGACAGATGACAGATGACAGATGACAGATGACAGATGACAGATGACAGATGACAGATGACAGATGACAGATGACAGATGACAGATGACAGATGACAGATGACAGATGACAGATGACAGATGAAAGATAACAGATGACAGATGACAGATGACAAATGACAGAAGACAGATGACAGATGACAGATGACAGATGACAGATGACAGATGACAGTTGACAGATGACAGATGACAGATAACAGATGACAGATGACAAATGACAGAAGACAGATGACAGATGACAGATGACAGATGACAGATGACAGATGACAGATGACAGATGACAGATGACAGATGACAGATGACAGATGACAGATGACAGATGACAGATGACAGATGACAGATGACAGATGACAGATGACAGATGACAGATGACAGATGACAGATGACAGATGACAGATGACAGATGACAGATGACAAATGACAGATGACAGATGACAGATGAGAGATGGCAGATAACAGATGACAGATGACAGATGACAGATGACAGATGACAGATGACAGATGACAGATGACAGATGACAGATGACAGATGACAGATGACAGATGACAGATGACAGATGACAGATGACAGATGACAGATGACAGATGACAGATGACAGATGACAGATGACAGATGACAGATGAAAGATAACAGATGACAGATGACAAATGACAGAAGACAGATGGTAAATGACAGATGACAAATGATAGATGAAAGATGACAGATGACAGATGACACATGACAGATTACAGATGACAGATGATAGATAACATATGAAAGATGACAGATGACATATGACAGATGACAGATGACAGATGACAGATGACAGATGACAGATGACAGATGACAGATGACAGATGACAGATGACAGATGACAGATGACAGATGACAGACGACAAATGACAGATGACAGATGACAGATGACAGATGACAGATGAAAGATAACAGATGACAGATGACAGATGACAAATGACAGAGGACAGATGACAGATGACAGATGATAGATGACAGTTGACAGATGACAGATGACAGATAACAGATGACAGATGACAAATGACAGAAGACAGATGACAGATGACAGATGACAGATGACAGATGACAGATGACAGATGACAAATGACAGATGACAGATGACAGATGACAGATGACAGATGACAGATGACAGATGACAGATGACAGATGACAGATGACAGATGACAGATGACAGATGACAGATGACAGATGACAGATGACAGATGACAGATGACAGATGACAGATGACAGATGACAGATGACAGATGACAGATGACAGATGACAGATGACAGATGACAGATTACAGATGACAGATGACAAATGACAGATGACAGATGACAGATGAGAGATGACAGATGGCAGATGACAGATGACAGATGACAGATGACAGATGACAGATGACAGATGACAGATGACAGATGACAGATGACAGATGACAGATGACAGATGACAGATGACAGATGACAGATGACAGATGACAGATGACAGATGACAGATGACAGATGACAAATGACAGATGACAGATGACAGATGACAGATGACAGATGACAGATGACAGATGACAGATGACAGATGACAGATGACAGATGACAGATGACAGATGACAGATGACAAATGACAGATGACAGATGACAGATGAGAGATGACAGATGGCCGATGACAGATGACAGATGACAGATGACAGATGACAGATGACAGATGACGGATAACAGATGACAGATGCTAGATGATAAAAGACAGAAGACAGATGACGGATGACAGATGACAGATGACAGATGACAGATGACAGATGACAGATGCCAGATGACAGATGACAGATGACAGATGACAGATGACAGATGACAGATGACAGATGACAGATGACAGATGACAGATGACAGATGACAGATGACAGATGACAGATGACAGATGGCAGATGACAGATGACAGATGACAGATGACAGATGACAGATGACAGATGACAGATGACAGATGACAGATGACAGATGACAGATGACAGATGACAGATGACAGATGACAGATGACAGATGACAGATGACAGATGACAGATGACAAATGACAGATGACAGATGACAGATGACAGATGAGAGATGACAGATGACAGATGACAGATGACAGATGACAGATGACAGATGACGGATAACAGATGACAGATGCTAGATGATAAAAGACAGAAGACAGATGACGGATGACAGATGACAGATGACAGATGACAGATGACATATGACAGTTGACGGATGACAGATGATAGATGACAGATGACAGATGGTAAATGACAGATGACAAATGACAGATGAAAGATGACAGATGACAGATGACACATGACAGATTACAGATGACAGATGATAGATAACATATGAAAGATGACAGATGACATATGACAGATGACAGATGACACATGACAGATTACAGATAACAGATAATAGATGACATATGAAAGATGACAGATGACATATGACATATGACAGATGACCGATTGCAGATGACAGATGACAGATGACAGATAGCAGATGACAGATGACAAATGACAGAAGACAGATGACAGATGACAAACGACAAGTGACAGATGACAGATGACAGATGACAGATGACAGATGACAGATGAGAGATGACAGATGGCAGATGACAGATGACAGATGACAGATGACAGATGACGGATAACAGATGACAGATGCTAGATGATAAAAGACAGAAGACAGAAGACAGATGACAGATGACAGATGACAGATGACAGATGACAGATGACAGATGACATATGACAGTTGACGGATGACAGATGATAGATGACAGATGACAGATGGTAAATGACAGATGACAAATGACAGATGAAAGATGACAGATGACAGATGACACATGACAGATTACAGATGACAGATGATAGATAACATATGAAAGATGACAGATGACATATGACAGATGACAGATGACACATGACAGATTACAGATAACAGTTAATAGATGACATATGAAAGATGACAGATGACATATGACATATGACAGATGACCGATTGCAGATGACAGATGACAGGTGACAGATGGCAGGTGACAGATGACAGATGACAGATGACAGATGACAGATGACAGATGACAGATGACAGATGACAGATGACAGATGACAGATGACAGATGACAGATGACAGATGACAGATAGCAGATGACAGATGACAAATGACAGAAGACAGATGACAGATGACAAACGACAAATGACAGATGACAGATGACAGATGACAGATGACAGATGACAGATGACAGATGACAGATGACAGATGACAGATGACAGATGACAGATGACAGATGACAGATGACAGATGACAGATGACAGATGACAGATGACAGATGACAGATGACAGATGACAGATGACAGATGACAGATGACAGATGACAGATGACAGATGACAGATGACAGATGACAGATGACAGATGACAGATGACAGATAACAGATGACAGATGACAAAAGACAGAAGACAGATGACAGATGCCAGATGACAGATGATAGATGACAAATGACAGATTACAGATGCCAGATGACATATGACAGATGACAGATGACAGATGACAGATGACAGATGATATATGACAGATGACAGATGGCCAATGGCAGATGACAGATGACAGATGACAGATGACAGATGACACATGACAGATTACAGATGAGAGATGACAAATTACAGATGACAGATGACAGATGATAGATGACAGATGACGGATGACAGATGACAGATGACAGATGACAGATGACAGATGACAGACCACAGATGACAGATGACAGATGACAGATGACAGATGACAGATGACAGATGACAGATGACAGATGACGGATGACAGATTACAGATGACGGATGACAGATGACAGATGACAGATGACAGATGACAAATGACAGATGACAGATGACAGATGGCAGATAACAGATGACAGATGACAGATGACAGATGACAGATGACAGATGACAGATGACAGATGACAGATGACAGATGACAGATGACAGATGACAGATGACAGATGACAGATGACAGATGAAAGAAAACAGATGACAGATGACAGATGACAGATGACAGATGACAAATGACAGAAGACAGATGACAGATGACAGATGACAGATGACAGATGGCAGATGACAGATGGCAGATGACAGATGACAGAGGACAGATGACAGATAACAGCTGACAGATGACAGATGACAGATGACAAATGAAAGATAACAGATGACAGATGACAGATGACGGATGACGGATGACAAATGACAGAAGACAGAAGACAGATGACAGATGACAGATGACAGATGGCAGATGACAGATGGCAGATGACAGATGACAGATGACAGAGGACAGATGACAGATGACAGATGACAGATGACAGATGACAGATGACAGATGACAGATGACAGATGACAGATGATAGATGACAGATGACAGATAGCAAATGACAGATGACAGATGATAGATGACAGATTACAGATAGCAAATGACAGGTGACAAATGACAGATGACATATGACAGATGACAGATGACAGATGACAGATGACAGATGACAGATGACAGATGACAGATTACAGATGAAAGATGACAGATGACAGATGACAGATGACAGATGACAGATGACAGATGATAGATGACAGATGACAGATGACAGATGACAGATGGCAGATGACAGATGAAAGATAACAGATGACAGATGACAGATGACAGATGACAGATGACAGATGACAGATGACAGATGACAGATGACAGATTACAGATGAAAGATGACAGATGACAGATGACAGATGACAGATGACAGATGACAGATGACAAATGACAGATGACAGATGACAGATGACAGATGACAGATGACAGATGACAGATGACAGATGATAGATGACAGATGACAGATAGCAAATGACAGATGACAAATGACAGATGACAGATTACAGATGACAGATGACAGATGACAGATGAAAGATAACAGATGACAGATGACAGATGACAGATGACAGATGACAGATGACAAATGACAGAAGACAGATGACAGATGACAGATGACAGATGACAGATGGCAGATGACAGATGGCAGATGACAGATGACAGAGGACAGATGACAGATGACAGCTGACAGATGACAGATGACAGATGACAGATAACAGATGACAGATGACAAAAGACAGAAGACAGATGACAGATGCCAGATGACAGATGATAGATGACAGATGAAAGATGACAGATGCTAGATGACATATGACAGATGACAGATGGCAGATGACAGATGATATATGACAGATGACAGATGGCCAATGGCAGATGACAGATGACAGATGACAGATAACAGATGACACATGACAGATTACAGATGGGAGATGACAGATTACAGATGACAGATGACAGATGACAGATGACAGATGACAAATGACAGAAGACAGATGACAGATGACAGATGACAGATGGCAGATGACAGATGGCAGATGACAGATGACAGAGGACAGATGACAGATGACAGCTGACAGATGACAGATGACAGATGACAGATAACAGATGACAGATGACAAAAGACAGAAGACAGATGACAGATGCCAGATGACAGATGATAGATGACAGATGAAAGATGACAGATGCCAGATGACATATGACAGATGAAAGATGGCAGATGACAGATGATATATGACAGATGACAGATGGCCAATGGCAGATGACAGATGACAGATGACAGATAACAGATGACACATGACAGATTACAGATGGGAGATGACAGATTACAGATGACAGATGACAGATGATAGATGACAGATGACAGATGACAGATTACAGATGAAAGATGACAGATGACAGATGACAGATGACAGATGACAGATGACAGATGACAAATGACAGATGACAGATGACAGATGACAGATGACAGATGACAGATGACAGATGACAGATGACAGATGATAGATGACAGATGACAGATGACAGATGACAGATGGCAGATGACAGATGAAAGATAACAGATGACAGATGACAGATGACAGATGACAGATGACAGATGACAGATGACAGATGACAGATGACAGATGACAGATTACAGATGAAAGATGACAGATGACAGATGACAGATGACAGATGACAGATGACAGATGACAAATGACAGATGACAGATGACAGATGACAGATGACAGATGACAGATGACAGGTGACAGATGACAGATGATAGATGACAGATGACAGATAGCAAATGACAGATGACAAATGACAGATGACAGATTACAGATGACAGATGACAGATGACAGATGAAAGATAACAGATGACAGATGACAGATGACAGATGACAGATGACAGATGACAAATGACAGAAGACAGATGACAGATGACAGATGACAGATGGCAGATGACAGATGGCAGATGACAGATGACAGAGGACAGATGACAGATGACAGCTGACAGATGACAGATGACAGATGACAGATAACAGATGACAGATGACAAAAGACAGAAGACAGATGACAGATGACAGATGGCCAATGGCAGATGACAGATGACAGATGACAGATAACAGATGACACATGACAGATTACAGATGGGAGATGACAGATTACAGATGACAGATGACAGATGATAGATGACAGATGACGGATGACAGATGATAGATGCCAGATGACAGATGACAGATGACAGATGACAGATGACAGACCACAGATGACAGATGACAGATGACAGATGACAGATGACAGATGACGGATGACAGAAGACAGATGACAGATGACAGATGACAGATGACAGATGACAGATGACAGATGACAGATGACAGATGACAGATGACAGATGACAGATGACAGATGGCAGATAACAGATGACAGATGACAGATGACAGATGACAGATGACAGATGACAGATGAGAGATGACAGATGACAGATGACAGATGACAGATGACAGATGACAGATGACAGATGACAGATGACAGATGACAGATGACAGATGACAGATGACAGATGACAGATGACAGATGACAGATGACAGATGACAGATGACAGATGACAGATGACAGATGACAGATGACAGATGACAGATGACAGATGACAGATGACAGATGACAGATGACAGATGACAGATGACAGATGACAGATGACAGATGACAGATGACAGATGAAAGATAACAGATGACAGATGACAGATGACAGATGACAGATGACAAATGACAGAAGACAGATGACAGATGACAGATGACAGATGGCAGATGACAGATGGCAGATGACAGATGACAGAGGACAGATGACAGATGACAGCTGACAGATGACAGATGACAGATGACAGATGAAAGATAACAGATGACAGATAACAGATGACAGATGACAAATGACAGAAGACAGATGACAGATGACAGATGACAGATGGCAGATGACAGATGGCAGATGACAGATGACAGATGACAGATGATAGATGACAGATAGCAAATGGCAGGTGACAAATGACAGATGACATATGACAGATGACAGATGACAGATGACAGATGACAGATTAGAGATGAAAGATGACAGATGACAGATGACAGATGACAGGTGAAAGATAACAGATGACAGATGACAGATGACAAATGACAGATGACAGATGACAGATGACAGATGACAGATGACAGATGACAGATGACAGATGACAGATGACAGATGACAGATGACAGATGACAGATGACAGATGACAGATGACAGATGACAGATGACAGATGACAGATGACAGATGACAGATGACAGATGACAGATGACAGATGACAGATGAAAGATAACAGATGACAGATGACAGATGACAGATGACAGATGACAAATGACAGAAGACAGATGACAGATGACAGATGACAGATGGCAGATGACAGATGACAGATGGCACATTACAGATGACAGATGACAGATGACAGATGACAGATGACAGACGACAGATGACAGATGACAGATGACAGATGACAGATGACAGATGACAGATGACAGATGACAGATGACAGATGACAGATGACAGATGACAGATGACAGATGACAGATGACAGGTGAAAGATAACAGATGACAGATGACAGATGACAAATGACAGAAGACAGATGACAGATGACAGATGACAGATAGCAAATGACAGATGACAGATGACAGATGACAGATGACAGATGACAGATGACAGATGACAGATGACAGATGATAGATGACAGATGACAGATGACAGATGACAGATTACAGATGAAAGATGACAGATGACAGATGACAGATGACAGATGACAGATGACAGATGACAGATGACAGATGGCAGATGACAGATGACAGATGAAAGATGACAGATGACAGATGACAGATGACAGATGACAGATGACAGATGACAGATGACAGATGACAGATGACAGATGACAGATGACAGATGACAGATGACAAATGACAGAAGACAGATGACAGATGACAGATGACAGATGGCAGATGACAGATGGCAGATGACAGATGACAGATGACAGATGACAGATGACAGATGACAGATGACAGATGACAGATGATAGATGACAGATGACAGATTACAGATGAAAGATGACAGATGACAGATGACAGATGACAGATGACAGATGACAGATGACAGATGACAGATGACAGATGACAGATGACAGATGACAGATGACGGATGACAGATGACAGATGACAGATGAAAGGTAACAGATGACAGATGACAGATGAAAGATGACAGATGACAGATGACAGATGACAGATGACAGATGACAGATGACAGATGACAGATGACAGATGACAGATGACAGATGACAGATGACAGATGACAGATGACAGATGACAGATGACAGATGACAGATGACAGATGAAAGATAACAGATGACAGATGACAGATGACAAATGACAGAAGACAGATGGTAAATGACAGATGACAAATGACAGATGAAAGATGACAGATGACACATGACAGATTACAGATGACAGATGATAGATAACATATGAAAGATGACAGATGACATATGACAGATGACAGATGACAGATGACAGATGACAGATGACAGATGACAGATGACAGATGACAGATGACAGATGACAGATGACAGATGACAGATGAGAGATGACAGATGGCAGATAACAGATGACAGATGACAGATGACAGATGACAGATGAAAGGTAACAGATGACAGATGACAGATGACAGATGACATATGACAGATGACAGATGACAGATGACAGATGACAGATGACGGATGACAGATGACAGATGACAGATGACAGATGACAGATGACAGATTACAGATGAAAGATGACAGATGACAGATGACAGATGACAGATGACAGATGACAGATGACAGATGACAGATGACAGATGACAGATGACAGATGACAGATGACAGATGACAGATGACAGATGACAGATGACAGATGACAGATGACAGATGACAGATGACAGATGACAGATGACAGATGACAGATGACAGATGACAGATGACAGATGACAAATGACAAATGACAGATGACAGATGACAGATGACAAATGACAAATGACAGATGACAGATGACAGATGACAGATGACAGATGACAGATGACAGATGACAGATGACAGATGACAGATGACAGATGACAGATGACAGATGACAGATGACAGATGACAGATGACAGATGACAGATGACAGATGACGGATGACAGATGAAAGGTAACAGATGACAGATGACAGATGAAAGATGACAGATGATAGATGACAGATGACAGATTACAGATGAAAGATGACAGATGACAGATGACAGATGACAGATGACAGATGACAGATGACAGATGACAGATGACAGATGACAGATGACAGATGACAAATTACAGATGAAAGATGACAGATGACAGATGACAGATGACAGATGACAGATGACAGATGACAGATGACAGATGACAGATGACAGATGACAGATGACAGATGACAGATGCCAGATGACAGATGACAGATGACAGATGACAGACCACAGATGACAGATGACAGATGACAGATGACAGATGACAGATGACGGATGACAGAAGACAGATGACAGATGACAGATGACAGATGACAGATGACAGATGACAGATGACAGATGACAGATGACAGATGACAGATGACAGATGACAGATGACAGATGACAGATGACAGATGGCAGATAACAGATGACAGATGACAGATGACAGATGACAGATGACAGATGACAGATGACAGATGACAGATGACAGATGACAGATGACAGATGACAGATGACAGATGACAGATGACAGATGACAGATGACAGATGACAGATGACAGATGACAGATGACAGATGACAGATGACAGATGACAGATGACAGATGACAGATGACAGATGACAGATGACAGATGACAGATGACAGATGACAGATGACAGATGACAGATGACAGATGACAGATGACAGATGACAGATGACAGATGACAGATGAAAGATAACAGATGACAGATGACAGATGACAGATGACAGATGACAAATGACAGAAGACAGATGACAGATGACAGATGACAGATGGCAGATGACAGATGGCAGATGACAGATGACAGAGGACAGATGACAGATGACAGCTGACAGATGACAGATGACAGATGACAGATGAAAGATAACAGATGACAGATAACAGATGACAGATGACAAATGACAGAAGACAGATGACAGATGACAGATGGCAGATGACAGATGGCAGATGACAGATGACAGATGACAGATGATAGATGACAGATAGCAAATGGCAGGTGACAAATGACAGATGACATATGACAGATGACAGATGACAGATGACAGATGACAGATGACAGATTAGAGATGACAGATGACAGATGACAGATGACAGATGACAAATGACAGAAGACAGATGACAGATGACAGATGACAGATGGCAGATGACAGATGGCAGATGACAGATGACAGAGGACAGATGACAGATGACAGCTGACAGATGACAGATGACAGATGACAGATGAAAGATAACAGATGACAGATAACAGATGACAGATGACAAATGACAGAAGACAGATGACAGATGACAGATGGCAGATGACAGATGGCAGATGACAGATGACAGATGACAGATGATAGATGACAGATAGCAAATGGCAGGTGACAAATGACAGATGACATATGACAGATGACAGATGACAGATGACAGATGACAGATGACAGATTAGAGATGAAAGATGACAGATGACAGATGACAGATGACAGATGACATGTGAAAGATAACAGATGACAGATGACAGACGACAAATGACAGATGACAGATGACAGATGACAGATGACAGATGACAGATGACAGATGACAGATGACAGATGACAGATGACAGATGACAGATGACAGATGACAGATGACAGATGACAGATGACAGATGGCAGATGACAGATGGCAGATGACAGATGACAGAGGACAGATGACAGATGACAGCTGACAGATGACAGATGACAGATGCCAGATGACAGATGACAGATGACAGATGACAGATGACAGATGACAGACCACAGATGACAGATGACAGATGACAGATGACAGATGACGGATGACAGAAGACAGATGACAGATGACAGATGACAGATGACAGATGACAGATGACAGATGACAGATGACAGATGACAGATGACAGATGACAGATGACAGATGACAGATGGCAGATAACAGATGACAGATGACAGATGACAGATGACAGATGACAGATGAGAGATGACAGATGACAGATGACAGATGACAGATGACAGATGACAGATGACAGATGACAGATGACAGATGACAGATGACAGATGACAGATGACAGATGACAGATGACAGATGACAGATGACAGATGACAGATGACAGATGACAGATGACAGATGACAGATGACAGATGACAGATGACAGATGACAGATGACAGATGACAGATGACAGATGACAGATGACAGATGACAGATGACAGATGAAAGATAACAGATGACAGATGACAGATGACAGATGACAAATGACAGAAGACAGATGACAGATGACAGATGACAGATGGCAGATGACAGATGGCAGATGACAGATGACAGAGGACAGATGACAGATGACAGCTGACAGATGACAGATGACAGATGACAGATGAAAGATAACAGATGACAGATAACAGATGACAGATGACAAATGACAGAAGACAGATGACAGATGACAGATGACAGATGGCAGATGACAGATGACAGATGACAGATGATAGATGACAGATAGCAAATGGCAGGTGACAAATGACAGATGACATATGACAGATGACAGATGACAGATGACAGATGACAGATGACAGATGACAGATGACAGATGACAGATGACAGATGACAGATGACAGATGACAGATGACAGATGACAGATGACAGATGACAGATGACAGATGACAGATGACAGATGACAGATGACAGATGAAAGATAACAGATGACAGATGACAGATGACAGATGACAAATGACAGAAGACAGATGACAGATGACAGATGACAGATGGCAGATGACAGATGACAGATGGCACATAACAGATGACAGATGACAGATGACAGATGACAGATGACAGACGACAGATGACAGATGACAGATGACAGATGACAGATGACAGATGACAGATGACAGATGACAGATGACAGATGACAGATGACAGATGACAGATGACAGATGACAGATGACAGGTGAAAGATAACAGATGACAGATGACAGATGACAGATGACAGATGACAGATGACAGATGACAGATGACAGATGACAGATGACAGATGACAGGTGAAAGATAACAGATGACAGATGACAGATGACAAATGACAGAAGACAGATGACAGATGACAGATGACAGATAGCAAATGACAGATGACAGATGACAGATGACAGATGACAGATGACAGATGACAGATGACAGATGACAGATGATAGATGACAGATGACAGATGACAGATGACAGATTACAGATGAAAGATGACAGATGACAGATGACAGATGACAGATGACAGATGACAGATGACAGATGACAGATGACAGATGGCAGATGACAGATGACAGATGAAAGATGACAGATGACAGATGACAGATGACAGATGACAGATGACAGATGACAGATGACAGATGACAGATGACAGATGACAGATGACAGATGACAGATGACAGATGACAAATGACAGAAGACAGATGACAGATGACAGATGACAGATGGCAGATGACAGATGGCAGATGACAGATGACAGATGACAGATGACAGATGACAGATGACAGATGACAGATGACAGATGATAGATGACAGATGACAGATTACAGATGAAAGATGACAGATGACAGATGACAGATGACAGATGACAGATGACAGATGACAGATGACAGATGACAGATGACAGATGACAGATGACGGATGACAGATGACAGATGACAGATGAAAGGTAACAGATGACAGATGACAGATGAAAGATGACAGATGACAGATGACAGATGACAGATGACAGATGACAGATGACAGATGACAGATGACAGATGACAGATGACAGATGACAGATGACAGATGACAGATGACAGATGACAGATGAAAGATAACAGATGACAGATGACAGATGACAAATGACAGAAGACAGATGGTAAATGACAGATGACAAATGACAGATGAAAGATGACAGATGACACATGACAGATTACAGATGACAGATGATAGATAACATATGAAAGATGACAGATGACATATGACAGATGACAGATGACAGATGACAGATGACAGATGACAGATGACAGATGACAGATGACAGATGACAGATGACAGATGACAGATGACAGATGAGAGATGACAGATGGCAGATAACAGATGACAGATGACAGATGACAGATGACAGATGAAAGGTAACAGATGACAGATGACAGATGACAGATGACATATGACAGATGACAGATGACAGATGACAGATGACAGATGACAGATGACGGATGACAGATGACAGATGACATATGACAGATGACAGATGACAGATTACAGATGAAAGATGACAGATGACAGATGACAGATGACAGATGACAGATGACAGATGACAGATGACAGATGACAGATGACAGATGACAGATGACAGATGACAGATGACAGATGACAGATGACAGATGACAGATGACAGATGACAGATGACAGATGACAGATGACAGATGACAGATGACAGATGACAGATGACAAATGACAAATGACAGATGACAGATGACAGATGACAAATGACAAATGACAAATGACAGATGACAGATGACAGATGACAGATGACAGATGACAGATGACAGATGACAGATGACAGATGACAGATGACAGATGACAGATGACAGATGACAGATGACAGATGACAGATGACAGATGACAGATGACAGATGACAGATGACGGATGACAGATGACAGATGACAGATGAAAGGTAACAGATGACAGATGACAGATGAAAGATGACAGATGATAGATGACAGATGACAGATTACAGATGAAAGATGACAGATGACAGATGACAGATGACAGATGACAGATGACAGATGACAGATGACAGATGACAGATGACAGATGACAGATGACAGATGACAAATTACAGATGAAAGATGACAGATGACAGATGACAGATGACAGATGACGGATGACAGATGACAGATGACAGATGAAAGGTAACAGATGACAGATGACAGATGAAAGATGACAGATGATAGATGACAGATGACAGATTACAGATGAAAGATGACAGATGACAGATGACAGATGACAGATGACAGATGACAGATGACAGATGACAGATGACAGATGACAGATGACAGATGACAGATGACAGATGACAGATGACAGATGACAGATGACAGATGACAGATGACAGATGACAGATGACAGATGACAGATGACAGATGACAGATGACAGATGACAGGTGAAAGATAACAGATGACAGATGACAGACGACAGATGACAGATGACAGATGACAGATGACAGATGACAGGTGAAAGATAACAGATGAAAGATGACAGACGACAGATGACAGATGACAGATGACAGATGACAGATGACAGATGACAGATGACAGATGACAGATGACAGATGCCAGATGACAGATGACAGATGACAGATGACAGACCACAGATGACAGATGACAGATGACAGATGACAGATGACAGATGACGAATGACAGAAGACAGATGACAGATGACAGATGACAGATGACAGATGACAGATGACAGATGACAGATGACAGATGACAGATGACAGATGACAGATGACAGATGACAGATGACAGATGACAGATGGCAGATAACAGATGACAGATGACAGATGACAGATGACAGATGACAGATGACAGATGACAGATGACAGATGACAGATGACAGATGACAGATGACAGATGACAGATGACAGATGACAGATGACAGATGACAGATGACAGATGACAGATGACAGATGACAGATGACAGATGACAGATGACAGATGACAGATGACAGATGACAGATGACAGATGACAGATGACAGATGACAGATGACAGATGACAGATGACAGATGACAGATGACAGATGACAGATGACAGATGACAGATGAAAGATAACAGATGACAGATGACAGATGACAGATGACAGATGACAAATGACAGAAGACAGATGACAGATGACAGATGACAGATGGCAGATGACAGATGGCAGATGACAGATGACAGAGGACAGATGACAGATGACAGCTGACAGATGACAGATGACAGATGACAGATGACAGATGAAATATAACAGATGACAGATAACAGATGACAGATGACAAATGACAGAAGACAGATGACAGATGACAGATGGCAGATGACAGATGGCAGATGACAGATGACAGATGACAGATGATAGATGACAGATAGCAAATGGCAGGTGACAAATGACAGATGACATATGACAGATGACAGATGACAGATGACAGATGACAGATGGCAGATGACAGATTAGAGATGAAAGATGACAGATGACAGATGACAGATGACAGATGACAGGTGAAAGATAACAGATGACAAATGACAGATGACAAATGACAGATGACAGATGACAGATGACAGATGACAGATGACAGATGACAGATGACAGATGACAGATGACAGATGACAGATGACAGATGACAGATGACAGATGACAGATGACAGATGACAGATGACAGATGACAGATGACAGATGACAGATGACAGATGACAGATGAAAGATAACAGATGACAGATGACAGATGACAGATGACAAATGACAGAAGACAGATGACAGATGACAGATGACAGATGGCAGATGACAGATGACAGATGACAGATGGCACATAACAGATGACAGATGACAGATGACAGATGACAGATGACAGACGACAGATGACAGATGACAGATGACAGATGACAGATGACAGATGACAGATGACAGATGACAGATGACAGATGACAGATGACAGGTGAAAGATAACAGATGACAGATGACAGATGACAAATGACAGAAGACAGATGACAGATGACAGATAGCAAATGACAGATGACAGATGACAGATGACAGATGACAGATGACAGATGACAGATGACAGATGACAGATGATAGATGACAGATGACAGATGACAGATGACAGATTACAGATGAAAGATGACAGATGACAGATGACAGATGACAGATGACAGATGACAGTTGACAGATGACAGATGGCAGATGACAGATGACAGATGAAAGATGACAGATGACAGATGACAGATGACAGATGACAGATGACAGATGACAGATGACAGATGACAGATGACAGATGACAGATGACAGATGACAGATGACAAATGACAGAAGACAGATGACAGATGACAGATGACAGATGGCAGATGACAGATGGCAGATGACAGATGACAGATGACAGATGACAGATGACAGATGACAGATGACAGATGACAGATGACAGATGATAGATGACAGATGACAGATTACAGATGAAAGATGACAGATGACAGATGACAGATGACAGATGACAGATGACAGATGACAGATGACAGATGACAGATGACAGATGACAGATGACAGATGACAGATGACGGATGACAGATGACAGATGACAGATGAAAGGTAACAGATGACAGATGACAGATGAAAGATGACAGATGACAGATGACAGATGACAGATGACAGATGACAGATGACAGATGACAGATGACAGATGACAGATGACAGATGACAGATGACAGATGACAGATGACAGATGACAGATGACAAATGACAGAAGACAGATGGTAAATGACAGATGACAAATGACAGATGAAAGATGACAGATGACAGATGACACATGACGGATTACAGATGACAGATGATAGATAACATATGAAAGATGACAGACGACATATGACAGATGACAGATGACAGATGACAGATGACAGATGACAGATGACAGATGACAGATGACAGATGACAGATGACAGATGACAGATGACAGATGACAGATGACAGGTGAAAGATAACAGATGACAGATGACAGATGACAGATGACAAAAGACAGAAGACAGATGACAGATGACAGATGACAGATAGCAAATGACAGATGACAGATGACAGATGACAGATGACAGATGACAGATGACAGATGACAGATGACAGATGACAGATGACAGATGACAGATGACAGATGACAGATAGCAAATGACAGATGACAGATGACAGATGACAAAAGACAGAAGACAGATGACAGATGACAGATGACAGATAGCAAATGACAGATGACAGATGACAGATGACAGATGACAGATGACAGATGACAGATGACAGATGACAGATGACAGATGACAGATGACAGATGATAGATGACAGATGACAGATGACAGATGACAGATGACAGATTACAGATGAAAGATGACAGATGACAGATGACAGATGACAGATGACAGATGACAGATGGCAGATGGCAGATAACAGATGACAGATGACAGATGACAGATGACAGATGACAGATGACAGATGACAGATGACAGATGACAGATGACAGATGACAGATGACAGATGACAGATGACAGATGACAGATGACAGATGACAGATGACAGATGACAGATGACAGATGACAGATGACAGATGACAGATGACAGATGACAGATGACAGATGACAGATGACAGATGACAAATGACAGAAGACAGATGACAGATGACAGATGGCAGATGACAGATGACAGATGACAGATGACAGATGACAGATGACAGATGACAGATGACAGATGACAGATGATAGATGACAGATGACAGATGACAGATTAAAGATGACAGATGACAGATGACAGATGACAGATGACAGATGACAGATGACAGATGACAGATGACAGATGACAGATGACAGATGACAGATGACAGATGACGGATGACAGATGACAGATGACAGATGACAGATGAAAGATGACAGATGACAGATGGCAGATAACAGATGACAGATGACAGATGACAGATGACAGATGACAGATGACAGGTGACAGATGACAGATGACAGATGACAGATGACAGATGACAGATGACAGATGACAGATGACAGATGACAGATGACAGATGACAGATGACAGATGACAGATGACAGATGACAGATGACAGATGACAAATGACAGATGACAGATGACAGATGAGAGATGGCAGATAACAGATGACAGATGACAGATGACAGATGACAGATGACAGATGACAGATGACAGATGACAGATGACAGATGACAGATGACAGATGACAGATGACAGATGACAGATGACAGATGATAGATGACAGATGACAGATGACAGATTAAAGATGACAGACGACAGATAACAGATGACAGATGACAGATGACAGATGACAGATGACAGATGACAGATGACGGATGACAGATGACAGATGACAGATGACAGATGACAAATGACAGATGAGAGATGACAGATGACAGATGAGAGATGACAGATGGCAGATAACAGATGACAGATGACAGATGACAGATGACAGATGACAGATGACAGATGACAGATGACAGATGACAGATGACAGATGACAGATGACAGATGACAGATGACAGATGACAGATGACAGATGACAGATGACAGATGACAGATGACAGATGACAGATGACAGATGAAAGATAACAGATGACAGATGACAGATGACAAATGACAGAAGACAGATGACAGATGACAGATGACAGATGACAGATGACAGTTGACAGATGACAGATGACAGATAACAGATGACAGATGACAAATGACAGAAGACAGATGACAGATGACAGATGACAGATGACAGATGACAGATGACAGATGACAGATGACAGATGACAGATGACAGATGACAGATGACAGATGACAGATGACAGATGACAGATGACAGATGACAGATGACAGATGACAGATGACAGATGACAGATGACAAATGACAGATGACAGATGACAGATGAGAGATGGCAGATAACAGATGACAGATGACAGATGACAGATGACAGATGACAGATGACAGATGACAGATGACAGATGACAGATGACAGATGACAGATGACAGATGACAGATGACAGATGACAGATGACAGATGACAGATGAAAGATAACAGATGACAGATGACAGATGACAAATGACAGAAGACAGATGGTAAATGACAGATGACAAATGACAGATGAAAGATGACAGATGACAGATGACACATGACAGATTACAGATGACAGATGATAGATAACATATGAAAGATGACAGATGACATATGACAGATGACAGATGACAGATGACAGATGACAGATGACAGATGACAGATGACAGATGACAGATGACAGATGACAGATGACAGATGACAGATGACAGATGACAGATGACAGATGACAGATGACAGATGACAGATGACAGATGACAGATGACAGATGACAGATGACAGATGACAGATGAAAGATAACAGATGACAGATGACAGATGACAAATGACAGAGGACAGATGACAGATGACAGATGACAGATGACAGATGACAGTTGACAGATGACAGATGACAGATAACAGATGACAGATGACAAATGACAGAAGACAGATGACAGATGACAGATGACAGATGACAGATGACAGATGACAGATGACAGATGACAGATGACAGATGACAGATGACAGATGACAGATGACAGATGACAGATGACAGATGACAGATGACAGATGACAGATGACAGATGACAGATGACAGATGACAAATGACAGATGACAGATGACAGATGAGAGATGACAGATGGCAGATGACAGATGACAGTTGACAGATGACAGATGACAGATGACAGATGACGGATAACAGATGACAGATGCTAGATGATAAAAGACAGAAGACAGATGACGGATGACAGATGACAGATGACAGATGACAGATGCCAGATGACAGATGACATATGACAGATGACGGATGACAGATGATAGATGACAGATGACAGATGGTAAATGACAGATGACAAATGACAGATGAAAGATGACAGATGACAGATGACAGATGACAAATGACAGATGACAGATGACAGATGACAGATGACAGATGACAGATGACAGATAACAGATAATAGATGACATATGAAAGATGACAGATGACATATGACAGATGACCGATTGCAGATGACAGACGACATGTGACAGATGACAGATGACAGATGACAGATGACAGATGACAGATGACAGATGACAGATGACAGATGACAGATGACAGATGACAAATGACAGATGACAGATGACAGATGACAGATGACAGATGACAGATGACAGATAGCAGATGACAGATGACAAATGACAGAAGACAGATGACAGATGACAAACGACAAATGACAGATGAAAGATGACAGATGACAGATGACAGATGACAGATGACAGATGACAGATGACAGATGACAGATGACAGATGACAGATGACAGATGACAGATGACAGATGACAGATGACAGATGACAGATGACAGATGACAGATGACAGATGACAGATGACAGATGACAGATGACAGATGACAGATGACAGATGACAAAAGACAGAAGACAGATGACAGATGCCAGATGACAAATGATAGATGACAAATGACAGATGACAGATGCCAGATGACATATGACAGATGACAGATGACAGATGACAGATGACAGATGATATATGACAGATGACAGATGACAGATGACAGATGACAGATGGCAGATGGCAGATAACAGATGACAGATGACAGATGACAGATGACAGATGACAGATGACAGATGACAGATGACAGATGACAGATGACAGATGACAGATGACAGATGACAGATGACAGATGACAGATGACAGATGACAGATGACAGATGACAGATGACAGATGACAGATGACAGATGACAGATGACAGATGACAGATGACAGATGACAGATGACAGATGACAAATGACAGAAGACAGATGACAGATGACAGATGGCAGATGACAGATGGCAGATGACAGATGACAGATGACAGATGACAGATGACAGATGACAGATGACAGATGACAGATGATAGATGACAGATGACAGATGACAGATTAAAGATGACAGATGACAGATGACAGATGACAGATGACAGATGACAGCTGACAGATGACAGATGACAGATGACAGATGACGGATGACAGATGACAGATGACAGATGACAGATGAAAGATGACAGATGACAGATGGCAGATAACAGATGACAGATGACAGATGACAGATGACAGATGACAGATGACAGATGACAGATGACAGATGACAGATGACAGATGACAGATGACAGATGACAGGTGAAAGATAACAGATGACAGATGACAGATGACAGATGACAAAAGACAGAAGACAGATGACAGGTGAAAGATAACAGATGACAGATGACAGATGACAGATGACAAAAGACAGAAGACAGATGACAGATGACAGATGACAGATTACAGATGAAAGATGACAGATGACAGATGACAGATGACAGATGACAGATGGCAGATGGCAGATAACAGATGACAGATGACAGATGACAGATGACAGATGACAGATGACAGATGACAGATGACAGATGACAGATGACAGATGACAGATGACAGATGACAGATGACAGATGACAGATGACAGATGACAGATGACAGATGACAGATGACAGATGACAGATGACAGATGACAGATGACAGATGACAAATTACAGAAGACAGATGACAGATGACAGATGGCAGATGACAGATGGCAGATGACAGATGACAGATGACAGATGACAGATGACAGATGACAGATGACAGATGACAGATGACAGATGACAGATGACAGATGATAGATGACAGATGACAGATTAAAGATGACAGATGACAGATGACAGATGACAGATGACAGATGACAGATGACAGATGACAGATGACAGATGACAGATGACGGATGACAGATGACAGATGACAGATGACAGATGAAAGATGACAGATGACAGATGGCAGATGACAGATGACAGATGACAGATGACAGATGACAGATGACAGATGACAGATGACAGATGACAGATGACAGATGACAGATGACAGATGACAGATGACAGATGACAGATGACAGGTGAAAGATAACAGATGACAGATGACAGATGACAGATGACAAAAGACAGAAGACAGATGACAGATGACAGATGACAGATAGCAAATGACAGATGACAGATGACAGATGACAGATGACAGATGACAGATGACAGATGACAGATGACAGATGACAGATGACAGATGATAGATGACAGATGACAGATGACAGATGACAGATTACAGATGAAAGATGACAGATGACAGATGACAGATGACAGATGACAGATGACAGATGGCAGATGGCAGATAACAGATGACAGATGACAGATGACAGATGACAGATGACAGATGACAGATGACAGATGACAGATGACAGATGACAGATGACAGATGACAGATGACAGATGACAGATGACAGATGACAGATGACAGATGACAGATGACAGATGACAGATGACAGATGACAGATGACAGATGACAGATGACAGATGACAAATGACAGAAGACAGATGACAGATGACAGATGGCAGATGACAGATGGCAGATGACAGATGACAGATGACAGATGACAGATGACAGATGACAGATGACAGATGACAGATGATAGATGACAGATGACAGATGACAGATTAAAGATGACAGATGACAGATGACAGATGACAGATGACAGATGACAGATGACAGATGACAGATGACAGATGACAGATGACGGATGACAGATGACAGATGACAGATGACAGATGAAAGATGACAGATGACAGATGGCAGATAACAGATGACAGATGACAGATGACAGATGACAGATGACAGATGACAGGTGACAGATGACAGATGACAGATGACAGATGACAAATGA
The DNA here is from genome assembly GCF_029603195.1 of Condylostylus longicornis. Lineage (NCBI taxonomy): Eukaryota > Metazoa > Arthropoda > Insecta > Diptera > Dolichopodidae > Condylostylus > Condylostylus longicornis. The sequence continues at coordinate 1,843,214 of NW_026578187.1, forward strand.
CAAATGACAGATGAGAGATGACAGATGACAGATGAGAGATGACAGATGGCAGATAACAGTTGACAGATGACAGATGACAGATGACAGATGACAGATGACAGATGACAGATGACAGATGACAGATGACAGATGACAGATGACAGATGACAGATGACAGATGACAGATGACAGATGACAGATGACAGATGACAGATGACAGATGAAAGATAACAGATGACAGATGACAGATGACAAATGACAGAAGACAGATGACAGATGACAGATGACAGATGACAGTTGACAGATGACAGATGACAGATAACAGATGACAGATGACAAATGACAGAAGACAGATGACAGATGACAGATGACAGATGACAGATGACAGATGACAGATGACAGATGACAGATGACAGATGACAGATGACAGATGACAGATGACAGATGACAGATGACAGATGACAGATGACAGATGACAAATGACAGATGACAGATGACAGATGAGAGATGGCAGATAACAGATGACAGATGACAGATGACAGATGACAGATGACAGATGACAGATGACAGATGACAGATGACAGATGACAGATGACAGATGACAGATGACAGATGACAGATGACAGATGACAGATGACAGATGAAAGATAACAGATGACAGATGACAGATGACAAATGACAGAAGACAGATGGTAAATGACAGATGACAAATGACAGATGAAAGATGACAGATGACAGATGACACATGACAGATTACAGATGACAGATGATAGATAACATATGAAAGATGACAGATGACATATGACAGATGACAGATGACAGATGACAGATGACAGATGACAGATGACAGATGACAGATGACAGATGACAGATGACAGATGACAGATGACAGATGACAGATGACAGATGACAGATGACAGATGACAGATGACAGATGACAGATGACAGATGACAGATGACAGATGACAGATGACAGATGACAGATGAAAGATAACAGATGACAGATGACAGATGACAAATGACAGAGGACAGATGACAGATGACAGATGACAGATGACAGTTGACAGATGACAGATGACAGATAACAGATGACAGATGACAAATGACAGAAGACAGATGACAGATGACAGATGACAGATGACAGATGACAGATGACAGATGACAGATGACAGATGACAGATGACAGATGACAGATGACAGATGACAGATGACAGATGACAGATGACAGATGACAAATGACAGATGACAGATGACAGATGAGAGATGACAGATGGCAGATGACAGATGACAGTTGACAGATGACACATGACAGATGACAGATGACGGATAACAGATGACAGATGCTAGATGATAAAAGACAGAAGACAGATGACGGATGACAGATGACAGATGACAGATGACAGATGCCAGATGACAGATGACATATGACAGATGACGGATGACAGATGATAGATGACAGATGACAGATGGTAAATGACAGATGACAAATGACAGATGAAAGATGACAGATGACACATGACAGATTACAGATGACAGATGATAGATAACATATGAAAGATGACAGATGACATATGACAGATGACAGATGACACATGACAGATTACAGATAACAGATAATAGATGACATATGAAAGATGACAGATGACATATGACAGATGACCGATTGCAGATGACAGACGACAGGTGACAGATGACAGATGACAGATGACAGATGACAGATGACAGATGACAGATGACAGATGACAGATGACAGATGACAAATGACAGATGACAGATGACAGATGACAGATGACAGATGACAGATGACAGATAGCAGATGACAGATGACAAATGACAGAAGACAGATGACAGATGACAAACGACAAATGACAGATGAAAGATGACAGATGACAGATGACAGATGACAGATGACAGATGACAGATGACAGATGACAGATGACAGATGACAGATGACAGATGACAGATGACAGATGACAGATGACAGATGACAGATGACAGATGACAGATGACAGATGACAGATGACAGATGACAGGTGACAGATGACAGATGACAGATGACAAAAGACAGAAGACAGATGACAGATGCCAGATGACAAATGATAGATGACAAATGACAGATGACAGATGCCAGATGACATATGACAGATGACAGATGACAGATGACAGATGATATATGACAGATGACAGATGGCCAATGGCAGATGACAGAAGACAGATGACAGATGACAGATGACAGATGACAGATGACACATGACACATTACAGATGAGAGATGACAGATGACAGATGACAGATGACAGATGACAGATGACAGATGACAGATGACAGGTGACAGATGATAGATGACAGATGACAGAACACAGATGACAGATTACAGATGAAAGATGACAGATGACAGATGACAAATGACAGATTACAGATGAAAGATGACAGATGACAGATGACAAATGACAGATGACAGATGACAGATGAGAGATGACAGATGGCAGATAACAGATGACAGATGACAGATGACAGATGACAGATGACAGATGACAGATGACAGATGACAGATGACAGATGACAGATGACAGATGACAGATGACAGATGACAGATGACAGATGACAGATGACAGATGACAGATGACAGATGACAGATGACAGATAACAGATGACAGATGACAGATGACAAATGACAGAAGACAGATGACAGATGACAGATGACAGATGACAGATGACAGATGACAGATGACAGATGACAGATGACAGTTGACAGATGACAGATGACAGATAACAGATAACAGATGACAGATGACAAATGACAGAAGACAGATGACAGATGACAGATGACAGATGACAGATGACAGATGACAGATAACAGATGACAGATGCTAGATGATAAAAGACAGAACACAGATGACGGATGACAGATGACAGAAGACAGATGACAGATGACAGATGCCAGATGACAGATGACATATGACAGATGACAGATGACAGATGATAGATGACAGATGACAAATGGCAAATGACAGATGACAAATGACAGATGAAAGATGACAGATGACAGATGACACATGACAGATGACAGATGATAGATAACATATGAAAGATGACAGATGACATATGACAGATGACAGATGACACATGACAGATTACAGATAACAGATAATAGATGACATATGAAAGATGACAGATGACATATGACATATGACAGATGACCGATTGCAGATGACAGATGACAGGTGACAGATGACAGATGACAGATGACAGATGACAGATGACAGATGACAGATGACAGATGACAGATGACAGATGACAGATGACAGATGACAGATGACAGATGACAGATGACAGATGACAGATGACAGATGACAGATGACAGATGACAGATGACAGATGACAGATGACAGATAGCAGATGACAGATGACAAATGACAGAAGACAGATGACAGATGACAAACGACAAATGACAGATGACAGATGACAGATGCCAGATGACAGATGACAGATGACAGATGACAGATGACAGATGACAGATGACAGATGACAGATAACAGATGACAGATGACAGATGACAGATGACAGATGACAGATGACAGATGACAGATGACAGATGACAGATGACAGATGACAGATGACAGATGACAGATGACAGATGACAGATGACAGATGACAGATGACAGATGACAGATGACAGATGACAGATGATAGATAACAGATGACAGATGACAAAAGACAGAAGACAGATGACAGATGCCAGATGACAGATGATAGATGACAGATGACAGATGACAGATGCCAGATGACATATGACAGATGACAGATGACAGATGATATATGACAGATGACAGATGGCCAATGGCAGATGACAGATGACAGATGACAGATGACAGATGACAGATGACAGATGACACATGACAGATTACAGATGAGAGATGACAGATTACAGATGATAGATGACAGATGATAGATGACAGATGACGGATGACAGATGACAGATGACGGATGACAGATGACAGATGACAGATGACAGATGACAGACCACAGATGACAGATGACAGATGACAGATGACAGATGACGGATGACAGATGACAGATGACAGATGACAGATGACAGATGACAGATGACAGATGACAGATGACAGATGAAAGATGACAGATGGCAGATAACAGATGACAGATGACAGATGACAGATGACAAATGACAGATGACAGATGACAGATGACAGATGACAGATGACAGATGACAGATGACAGATGACAGATGACAGATGACAGATGACAGATGACAGATGACAGATGACAGATGACAGATGACAGATGACAGATGACAGATGACAGATGACAGATGACAGATGACAGATGACAGATGACAGATGACAGATGACAGATGAAAGATAACAGAGATGACAGATGACAGATGACAGATGACAGATGACAAATGACAGAAGACAGATGACAGCTGACAGATGACAGATGACAGATGACAGATGACAGATGAAAGATAACAGATAACAGATGACAGATGACAAATGACAAATGACAGAAGACAGATGACAGATGACAGATGACAGATGGCAGATGACAGATGACAGATGACAGATGACAGATGATAGATGACAGATGACAGATGACAGATGACAGATGACAGATGACAGATGACAGATGACAGATGGCAGATAACAGATGACAGATGACAGATGACAAATGACAGATGACAGATGACAGATGACAGATGACAGATGACAGATGACAGATGACAGATGACAGATGACAGATGACAGATAACAGATGACAGATGACAGATGACAGATGACAGATGACAGATGACAGATGACAGATGACAGATGAAAGATAACAGATGACAGATGCTAGATGACAGATGACAGATGACAGATGACAGATGACAAATAACAGAAGACAGATGACAGCTGACAGATGACAGATGACAGATGACAGATGACAGATGACAGATGACAGATGACAGATGACAGATGACAGATGACGGATGACAGATGACAGATGACAGATGACAGATGACAGATGACAGATGACAGATGAAAGATGAAAGATAACAGATGACAGATGACAGATGACAGATGACAGATGACAGATGACAGATGACAGATGACAGATGAAAGATGAAAGATAACAGATGACAGATGACACATGACAGATGACAGATGACAGATGACAGATGACAGATGACAAATGACAGAAGACAGATGACAGCTGACAGATGACAGATGACAGATGACAGATGACAGATGACAGATAACAGATGACAGATGCTAGATGACAGATGACAGATGACAGATGACAGATGACAGATAACAGATGACAGATGACAGATGACAGATGACAGATGACGGATGACAGATGACAGATGACAGATGACAGATGACAGATGACAGATGACAGATGACAGATGACAGATGACAGATGACAGATGACAGATGACAGATGACAGATGACAGATGACAGATGACAGATGACAGATGACAGATGAAAGATAACAGATGACAGATGACAGATGACAGACGACAGATGACAGATGACGGATGACAAATGACAGATGACAGATGACAGATGACAGATGACAGATGACAGATGACAGATGGCAGATAACAGATGACAGATGACAGATGACAAATGACAGATGACAGATGACAAATGACAGATGACAGATGACAGATGACAGATGACAGATGACAGATGACAGATGATAGATGACAGATGACAGATGACAGATGACGGATGACAGATGACAGATGACAGATGACAGATGACAGATGACAGATGACAGATGACAGATGACAGATGACAGATGACAGATGACAGATGACAGATGACAGATGAAAGATAACAGATGACAGATGACAGATGACAGATGACAGATGACAGATGACAGATGACAGATGGCAGATAACAGATGACAGATGACAGATGACAGATGACAGATGACAGATGACAGATGACAGATGGCAGATAACAGATGACAGATGACAGATGACAAATGACAGATGACAGATGACAGATGACAGATGACAGATGACAGATGACAGATGACAGATGACAGATGACAGATGACAGATGACAGATGACAGATGACAGATGACAGATGAAAGATAACAGATGACAGATGACAGATAACAGATGACAGATGACAGATGACAGATGACAGACGACAGATGACAGATGACGGATGACAAATGACAGATGACAGATGACAGATGACAGATGACAGATGACAGATGACAGATGACAGATGACAGATGACAGATGACAGATAACAGATGACAGATGACAGATGACAGATGACAGATGACAGATGACAGATGACAGATGACAGATGGCAGATGACAGATGACAGATGACAAATGACAGATGACAGATGACAGATGACAGATGACAGATGACAGATGACAGATGACAGATGACGGATGACAAATGACAGATGACAGATGACAGATGACAGATGACAGATGACAGATGACAGATGACAGATGACAGATGACAGATGACAGATGACAGATGACAGATGACAGATGACAGATGACAGATGACAGATGACAGATAACAGATGACAGATGCTAGATGACAGATGACAGATGACAGATGACAGATGACAGATGACAGATGGCAGATAACAGATGACAGATGACAGATGACAAATGACAGATGACAGATGACAGATGACAGATGACAGATGACAGATGACAGATGACAGATGGCAGATAACAGATGACAGATGACAGATGACAAATGACAGATGACAGATGACAGATGACAGATGACAGATGACAGATGACAGATGACAGATGACAGATGACAGATGCCAGATAACAGATGACAGATGCTAGATGACAGATGACAGATGACAGATGACAGATGACAGATGACAGATGGCAGATAACAGATGACAGATGACAGATGACAAATGACAGATGACAGATGACAGATGACAGATGACAGATGACAGATGACAGATGACAGATGACAGATGACAGATGACAGATGACAGATGACGGATGACAGATGACAGATGGCAGATAACAGATGACAGATGGCAGATGACAAATGACAGATGACAGATGACAGATGACAGATGACAGATGACAGATGACAGATGACAGATGACAGATGACAGATGACAGATGACAGATGACAGATGACAGATAACAGATGACAGATGACAGATGACAGATGACAGATGACAGATGACAGATGACAGATGACAGATGACAGATGAAAGATAACAGATGACAGATGCTAGATGACAGATGACAGATGACAGATGACAGATGACAAATGACAGAAGACAGATGATAGCTGACAGATGACAGATGACAGATGACAGATGACAGATGACAGATGACAGATGACAGATGACAGATGACAGATGGCAGATAACAGATGACAGATGACAGATGACAGATGAAAGATGAAAGATAACAGATGACAGATGACAGATGACAGATGACAGATGACAGATGACAGATGACAAATGACAGAAGAGAGATGACAGCTGACAGATGAGAGATGACAGATGACAGATGACACATGACAGATGACAGATAACAGATAACAGATGACAGATGACAAATGACAGAAGACAGATGACAGATGACAGATGACAGATGACAGATGCTAGATGATAAAAGACAGAAGACAGATGACGGATGACAGATGACAAATGACAGATGACAGTTAACAGATGACAGATGACAGATGACAGATGACAGATGACAGATGACAGATGACAGATGACAGATGACAGATGACAGATGACAGATGACAGATGAAAGATAACAGATGACAGATGACAGATGACAAATGACAGAAGACAGATGACAGATGACAGATGACAGATGACAGATGACAGATGACAGTTGACAGATGACAGATGACAGATAACAGATGACAGATGACAAATGACAGAAGACAGATGACAGATGACAGATGACAGATGACAGATGACAGATAACAGATGACAGATGCTAGATGATAAACGACAGAAGACAGATGACGGATGACAGATGACAGATGACAGATGACAGATGCCAGATGACAGATGACATATGACAGATGACAGATGACAAATGATAGATAACAGACGACAGATGGCAAATGACAGATGACAAATGACAGATGAATGATGACAGATGACAGATGACATATGACAGATTACAGATGACAGATGATAGATAACATATGAAAGATGACAGATGACATATGACAGATGACAGATGACACATGACAGATTACAGATAACAGATAATAGATGACAGATGACAGATGACAGATGACAGATGACAGATGACAGATGACAGATGACAGATGACAGATGACAGATGACAGATGACAGATGACAGATGACAGATGACAGATGACAGATGACAGATGACAGATGACAGATGACAGATAACAGATGACAGATGACAAAAGACAGATGACAGATGCCAGGTGACAGATGATAGATGACAGATGACAGATGACAGATGACAGATGACAGATGACAGATGCCAGATGACATATGACAGATGACAGACGACAGATGACAGATGACAGATGACAGATGACAGATGACAGATGACAGATGACAGATGACAGATGACAGATGACAGATGACAGATGACACATGACAGATTACAGATGAGAGATGACAGATTACAGATGACAGATGACAGATGATAGATGACAGATGACGGATGAAAGATGACAGATGACAGATGACAGATGACAGATGACAGATGACAGATGACAGACCACAGATGACAGATGACAGATGACAGATGACAGATGACGGATGACAGATGACAGATGACAGATGACAGATGACAGATGACAGATGACAGATGACAGATGACAGATGACAGATGGCAGATAACAGATGACAGATGACAGATGACTGATGACAGATGACAGATGACAGATGACAGATGACAGATGACAGATGACAGATGACAGATGACAGATGACAGATGACAGATGACAGATGACAGATGACAGATGACAGATGACAGATGACAGATGACAGATGACAGATGACAGATGACAGATGACAGATGACAGATGACAGACCACAGATGACAGATGACAGATGACAGATGACAGATGACGGATGACAGATGACAGATGACAGATGACAGATGACAGATGACAGATGACAGATGACAGATGACAGATGACAGATGACAGATGACAGATGACAGATGACAGATGACAGATGACAGATTACAGATGAGAGATGACAGATTACAGATGATAGATGACAGATGATAGATGACAGATGACGGATGACAGATGACAGATGACGGATGACAGATGACAGATGACAGATGACAGATGACAGACCACAGATGACAGATGACAGATGACAGATGACAGATGACGGATGACAGATGACAGATGACAGATGACAGATGACAGATGACAGATGACAGATGACAGATGACAGATGACAGATGACAGATGACAGATGAAAGATGACAGATGGCAGATAACAGATGACAGATGACAGATGACAGATGACAGATGACAGATGACAGATGACAGATGACAGATGACAGATGACAGATGACAGATGACAGATGACAGATGACAGATGACAGATGACAGATGACAGATGACAGATGACAGATGACAGATGACAGATGACAGATGACAGATGACAGATGACAGATGACAGATGACAGATGACAGATGACAGATGAAAGATAACAGAGATGACAGATGACAGATGACAGATGACAGATGACAAATGACAGAAGACAGATGACAGCTGACAGATGACAGATGACAGATGACAGATGACAGATGAAAGATAACAGATAACAGATGACAGATGACAGATGACAAATGACAGAAGACAGATGACAGATGACAGATGACAGATGGCAGATGACAGATGACAGATGACAGATGACAGATGATAGATGACAGATGACAGATGACAGATGACAGATGACAGATGACAGATGACAGATGACAGATGACAGATGACAGATGGCAGATAACAGATGACAGATGACAGATGACAAATGACAGATGACAGATGACAGATGACAGATGACAGATGACAGATGACAGATGACAGATGACAGATGACAGATGACAGATGACAGATAACAGATGACAGATGACAGATGACAGATGACAGATGACAGATGAAAGATAACAGATGACAGATGCTAGATGACAGATGACAGATGACAGATGACAGATGACAAATGACAGAAGACAGATGACAGCTGACAGATGACAGATGACAGATGACAGATGACAGATGACAGATGACAGATGACAGATGACAGATGACAGATGACAGATGACGGATGACAGATGACAGATGACAGATGACAGATGACAGATGACAGATGAAAGATGAAAGATAACAGATGACAGATGACAGATGACAGATGACAGATGACAGATGACAGATGACAGATGAAAGATGAAAGATAACAGATGACAGATGACACATGACAGATGACAGATGACAGATGACAGATGACAGATGACAGATGACAAATGACAGAAGACAGATGACAGCTGACAGATGACAGATGACAGATGACAGATGACAGATGACAGATAACAGATGACAGATACTAGATGACAGATGACAGATGACAGATGACAGATGACAGATGACAGATAACAGATGACAGATGACAGATGACAGATGACAGATGACGGATGACAGATGACAGATGACAGATGACAGATGACAGATGACAGATGACAGATGACAGATGACAGATGACAGATGACAGATGACAGATGACAGATGACAGATGACAGATGACAGATGAAAGATAACAGATGACAGATGACAGATGACAGACGACAGATGACAGATGACGGATGACAAATGACAGATGACAGATGACAGATGACAGATGACAGATGACAGATGACAGATGACAGATGACAGATGACAGATGGCAGATAACAGATGACAGATGACAGATGACAAATGACAGATGACAGATGACAAATGACAGATGACAGATGACAGATGACAGATGACAGATGACAGATGATAGATGACAGATGACAGATGACAGATGACGGATGACAGATGACAGATGACAGATGACAGATGACAGATGACAGATGACAGATGACAGATGACAGATGACAGATGACAGATGACAGATGACAGATGACAGATGACAGATGACAGATGAAAGATAACAGATGACAGATGACAGATGACAGATGACAGATGACAGATGACAGATGGCAGATAACAGATGACAGATGACAGATGACAGATGACAGATGACAGATGACAGATGACAGATGGCAGATAACAGATGACAGATGACAGATGACAAATGACAGATGACAGATGACAGATGACAGATGACAGATGACAGATGACAGATGACAGATGACAGATGACAGATGACAGATGACAGATGACAGATGAAAGATAACAGATGACAGATGACAGATGACAGATGACAGACGACAGATGACAGATGACGGATGACAAATGACAGATGACAGATGACAGATGACAGATGACAGATGACAGATGACAGATGACAGATGACAGATAACAGATGACAGATGCTAGATGACAGATGACAGATGACAGATGACAGATGACAGATGACAGATGACAGATGACAGATGACAGATGACAGATGACAGATAACAGATGACAGATGACAGATGACAGATGACAGATGAAAGATGACAGATGACAGATGACAGATGACAGATGACAGATAACAGATGACAGATGACAGATGACAGATGGCAGATAACAGATGACAGATGACAGATGACAAATGACAGATGACAGATGACAGATGACAGATGACAGATGACAGATGACAGATGACAGATGACAGATGACGGATGACAAATGACAGATGACAGATGACAGATGACAGATGACAGATGACAGATGACAGATGACAGATGACAGATGACAGATGACAGATGACAGATGACAGATGACAGATGACAGATGACAGATGACAGATGACAGATGACAGATGACAGATGACAGATGACAGATAACAGATGACAGATGCTAGATGACAGATGACAGATGACAGATGACAGATGACAGATGACAGATGACAGATGGCAGATAACAGACGACAGATGACAGATGACAAATGACAGATGACAGATGACAGATGACAGATGACAGATGACAGATGACAGATGGCAGATAACAGATGACAGATGACAGATGACAAATGACAGATGACAGATGACAGATGACAGATGACAGATGACAGATGACAGATGACAGATGACAGATGCCAGATAACAGATGACAGATGCTAGATGACAGATGACAGATGACAGATGACAGATGACAGATGACAGATGGCAGATAACAGATGACAGATGACAGATGACAAATGACAGATGACAGATGACAGATGACAGATGACAGATGACAGATGACAGATGACAGATGACAGATGACAGATGACAGATGACGGATGACAGATGACAGATGGCAGATAACAGATAACAGATGACAGATGGCAGATGACAAATGACAGATGACAGATGACAGATGACAGATGACAGATGACAGATGACAGATGACAGATGACAGATGACAGATAACAGATGACAGATGACAGATGACAGATGACAGATGACAGATGACAGATGACAGATGACAGATGAAAGATAACAGATGACAGATGCTAGATGACAGATGACAGATGACAGATGACAGATGACAAATGACAGAAGACAGATGATAGCTGACAGATGACAGATGACAGATGACAGATGACAGATGACAGATGACAGATGACAGATGACAGATGACAGATGACAGATGACAGATGACAGATGGCAGATAACAGATGACAGATGACAGATGAAAGATGAAAGATAACAGATGACAGATGACAGATGACAGATGACAGATGACAGATGACAGATGACAGATGACAGATGACAGATGACAAATGACAGAAGAGAGATGACAGCTGACAGATGAGAGATGACAGATGACAGATGACAGATGACAGATGACAGATAACAGATAACAGATGACAGATGACAAATGACAGAAGACAGATGACAGATGACAGATGACAGATGACAGATGACAGATGCTAGATGATAAAAGACAGAAGACAGATGACGGATGACAGATGACAAATGACAGATGACAGATAACAGATGACAGATGACAGATGACAGATGACAGATGACAGATGACAGATGACAGATGACAGATGACAGATGACAGATGAAAGATAACAGATGACAGATGACAGATGACAAATGACAGAAGACAGATGACAGATGACAGATGACAGATGACAGATGACAGATGACAGATGACAGTTGACAGATGACAGATGACAGATAACAGATGACAGATGACAAATGACAGAAGACAGATGACAGATGACAGATGACAGATGACAGATGACAGATAACAGATGACAGATGCTAGATGATAAACGACAGAAGACAGATGACGGATGACAGATGACAGATGACAGATGACAGATGCCAGATGACAGATGACATATGACAGATGACAGATGACAAATGATAGATAACAGACGACAGATGGCAAATGACAGATGACAAATGACAGATGAAAGATGACAGATGGCAGATGACACATGACAGATTACAGATGACAGATGATAGATAACATATGAAAGATGACAGATGACATATGACAGATGACAGATGACACATGACAGATTACAGATAACAGATAATAGATGACAGATGACAGATGACAGATGACAGATGACAGATGACAGATGACAGATGACAGATGACAGATGACAGATGACAGATGACAGATGACAGATGACAGATGACAGATGACAGATGACAGATAACAGATGACAGATGACAAAAGACAGATGACAGATGCCAGGTGACAGATGATAGATGACAGATGACAGATGACAGATGACAGATGACAGATGCCAGATGACATACGACAGATGACAGACGACAGATGACAGATGATATATGACAGATGACAGATGGCCAATGGCAGATGACAGATGACAGATGACAGATGACAGATGACAGATGACACATGACAGATTACAGATGAGAGATGACAGATTACAGATGACAGATGACAGATGATAGATGACAGATGACGGATGAAAGATGACAGATGACAGATGACAGATGACAGATGACAGATGACAGATGACAGATGACAGATGACAGACCACAGATGACAGATGACAGATGACAGATGACAGATGACGGATGACAGATGACAGATGACAGATGACAGATGACAGATGACAGATGACAGATGACAGATGACAGATGACAGATGACAGATGACAGATGGCAGATAACAGATGACAGATGACAGATGACTGATGACAGATGACAGATGACAGATGACAGATGACAGATGACAGATGACAGATGACAGATGACAGATGACAGATGACAGATGACAGATGACAGATGACAGATGACAGATGACAGATGACAGATGACAGATGACAGATGACAGATGACAGATGACAGATGACAGATGACAGATGACAGATGACAGATGACAGATGACAGATGACAAATGAAAGATAACAGATGACAGATGACAGATGACAGATGACAGATGACAGATGACAAATGACAGAAGACAGATGACAGATGACAGATGACAGATGGCAGATGACAGATGGCAGATGACAGAGGACAGATGACAGATGACAGCTGACAGATGACAGATGACAGATGACAGATGAAAGATAACAGATGACAGATGACAGATTACAAATGACAGAAGACAGATGACAGATGACAGATGGCAGATGACAGATGGCAGATGACAGATGACAGAGGACAGATGACAGATGACAGATGACAGATGACAGATGACAGATGACAGATGACAGATGACAGATGATAGATGACAGATAGCAAATGACAGGTGACAAATGACAGATGACATATGACAGATGACAGATGACAGATGACAGATGACAGATGACAGATTACAGATGAAACATGACAGATGACAGATGACAGATGACAGATGACAGATAACAGATGACAGATGACAGATGACAGATGACAAATGGCAGACAACAGATGACAGATGACAGATGACAGATGACAGATGACAGATGACAGATGACAGATGATAGATGACAGATGACAGATGACAGATGACAGATGACAGATGACAGATGACAGATGACAGATGACAGATGACAGATGACAGATGACAGATGACAGATGACAGGTGAAAGATAACAGATGACAGATAACAGATGACAGATGACAAATGACAGAAGACAGATGACAGATAACAGATAGCAAATGATAGATGACACATGACAGATGACAGATGACAGATGACAGATGACAGATGACAGATGACAGATGACAGATGACAGATGACAGATGATAGATGACAGATGACAGATGACAGATGACAGATTACAGATGAAAGATGACAGATGACAGATGACAGATGACAGATGACAGATGACAGATGACAGATGGCAGATAACAGATGACAGATGGCAGATGACAGATGACAGATGACAGATGACAGATGACAGATGACAGATGACAGATGACAGATGACAGATGACAGATGACAGATGACAGATGACAGATGACAGATGACAGATGACAGATGACAGATGACAGATGACAGATGACAAATGACAGAAGACAGATGACAGATGACAGATGGCAGATGACAGATGGCAGATGACAGATGACAGATGACAGATGACAGATGACAGATGATAGATGACAGATGACAGATGACAGATTACAGATGAAAGATGACAGATGACAGATGACAGATGACAGATGACAGATGACAGATGACAGATGACAGATGACGGATGACAGATGACAGATGAAAGATAACAGATGACAGATGACAGATGAAAGATGACAGATGACAGATGACAGATGGCAGATAACAGATGACAGATGACAGATGACAGATGACAGATGACAGATGACAGATGACAGATGACAGATGACAAATGACAGATGACAGATAGCAAATGGCAGGTGACAAATGACAGATGACATATGACAGATGACAGATGACAGATGACAGATGACAGATGACAGATGACAGATGACAGATGACAGATGATAGATGACAGATAGCAAATGGCAGGTGACAAATGACAGATGACATATGACAGATGACAAATGACAGAAGACAGATGACAGATGACAGATGGCAGATGACAGATGGCAGATGACAGATGACAGAGGACAGATGACAGATGACAGCTGACAGATGACAGATGACAGATGACAGATGAAAGATAACAGATGACAGATGACAGATGACAGATGACAAATGACAGAAGACAGATGACAGATGACAGATGGCAGATGACAGATGGCAGATGACAGATGACAGAGGACAGATGACAGATGACAGACGACAGATGACAGATGACAGATGACAGATGACATATGAGAGATGACAGATGACAGATGACAGATGACAGATGACAGATTAGAGATGAAAGATGACAGATGACAGATGACAGATGACAGATGACAGATGACAGATTAGAGATGAAAGATGACAGATGACAGATGACAGATGACAGATGACAGATGACAGATGACAGATGACAGATGGCAGATAACAGATGACAGATGGCAGATGACAGATGACAGATGACAGATGACAGATGACAGATGACAGATGACAGATGACAGATGACAGATGACAGATGACAGATGACAGATGACAGATGACAGATGACAGATGACAGATGACAGATGACAGATGACAGATGACAGATGACAGATGACAGATGACAGGTGAAAGATAACAGATGACAGATGACAGATGACAGATGACAAAAGACAGAAGACAGATGACAGATGACAGATGACAGATAGCAAATGACAGATGACAGATGACAGATGACAGATGACAGATGACAGATGACAGATGACAGATGACAGATGACAGATGATAGTAGACAGATGACAGATGACAGATGACAGATGACAGATTACAGATGAAAGATGACAGATGACAGATGACAGATGACAGATGACAGATGACAGATGGCAGATGGCAGATAACAGATGACAGATGACAGATGACAGATGACAGATGACAGATGACAGATGACAGATGACAGATGACAGATGACAGATGACAGATGACAGATGACAGATGACAGATGACAGATGACAGATGACAGATGACAGATGGCAGATGACAGATGACAGATGACAGATGACAGATGACAAATGACAGAAGACAGATGACAGATGACAGATGACAGATGGCAGATGACAGATGGCAGATGACAGATGGCAGATGACAGATGACAGATGACAGATGACAGATGACAGATGATAGATGACAGATGACAGATGACAGATTAAAGATGACAGATGACAGATGACAGATGACAGATGACAGATGACAGATGACAGATGACAGATGACAGATGACAGATGACAGATGACGGATGACAGATGACAGATGACAGATGACAGATGAAAGATGACAGATGACAGATGGCAGATAACAGATGACAGATGACAGATGACAGATGACAGATGACAGATGACAGATGACAGGTGACAGATGACAGATGACAGATGACAGATGACAGATGACAGATGACAGATGACAAATGACAAATGACAGATGACAGATGACAGATGACAGATGAGAGATGACAGATGGCAGATAACAGATGACAGATGACAGATGACAGATGACAGATGACAGATGACAGATGACAGATGACAGATGACAGATGACAGATGACAGATGACAGATGACAGATGACAGATGACAGATGACAGATGACAGATGACAGATGACAGATGACAGATGACAGATGACAGATGAAAGATGACAGATGACAGATGACAAATGACAGAAGACAGATGACAGATGACAGATGACAGATGACAGATGACAGATGACAGTTGACAGATGACAGATGACAGATAACAGATGACAGATGACAAATGACAGAAGACAGATGACAGATGACAGATGACAGATGACAGATGACAGATGACAGATGACAGATGACAGATGACAGATGACAGATGACAGATGACAGATGACAGATGACAGATGACAGATGACAGATGACAAATGACAGATGACAGATGACAGATGAGAGATGGCAGATAACAGATGACAGATGACAGATGACAGATGACAGATGACAGATGACAGATGACAGATGACAGATGACAGATGACAGATGACAGATGACAGATGACAGATGACAGATGACAGATGACAGATGACAGATGACAGATGACAGATGACAGATGACAGATGACAGATGAAAGATAACAGATGACAGATGACAGATGACAAATGACAGAAGACAGATGGTAAATGACAGATGACAAATGACAGATGAAAGATGACAGATGACAGATGACACATGACAGATTACAGATGACAGATGATAGATAACATATGAAAGATGACAGATGACATATGACAGATGACAGATGACAGATGACAGATGACAGATGACAGATGACAGATGACAGATGACAGATGACAGATGACAGATGACAGATGACAGATGACAGATGACAGATGACAGATGACAGATGACAGATGACAGATGACAGATGACAGATGACAGATGACAGATGACAGATGACAGATGACAGATGACAGATGACAGATGACAGATGACAGATGAAAGATAACAGATGACAGATGACAGATGACAAATGACAGAGGACAGATGACAGATGACAGATGACAGATGACAGTTGACAGATGACAGATGACAGATAACAGATGACAGATGACAAATGACAGAAGACAGATGACAGATGACAGATGACAGATGACAGATGACAGATGACAGATGACAGATGACAGATGACAGATGACAGATGACAGATGACAGATGACAGATGACAGATGACAGATGACAGATGACAGATGACAGATGACAGATGACAGATGACAAATGACAAATGACAGATGACAGATGACAGATGAGAGATGACAGATGGCAGATGACAGATGACAGTTGACAGATGACAGATGACAGATGACGGATAACAGATGACAGATGCTAGATGATAAAAGACAGAAGACAGATGACGGATGACAGATGACAGATGACAGATGACAGATGCCAGATGACAGATGACATATGAGAGATGACGGATGACAGATGATAGATGACAGATGACAGATGGTAAATGACAGATGACAAATGACAGATGAAAGATGACAGATGACACATGACAGATTACAGATGACAGATGATAGATAACATATGAAAGATGACAGATGACATATGACAGATGACAGATGACACATGACAGATTACAGATAACAGATAATAGATGACATATGAAAGATGACAGATGACATATGACAGATGACCGATTGCAGATGACAGACGACAGGTGACAGATGACAGATGACAGATGACAGATGACAGATGACAGATGACAGATGACAGATGACAGATGACAGATGACAAATGACAGATGACAGATGACAGATGACAGATAGCAGATGACAGATGACAAATGACAGAAGACAGATGACAGATGACAAATGACAAATGACAGATGACAGATGACAGATGACAGATGAGAGATGACAGATGGCAGATAACAGATGACAGATGACAGATGACAGATGACAGATGACAGATGACAGATGACAGATGACAGATGACAGATGACAGATGACAGATGACAGATGACAGATGACAGATGACAGATGACAGATGACAGATGACAGATGACAGATGACAGATGACAGATGACAGATGAAAGATGACAGATGATAGATGACAAATCACAGAAGACAGATGACAGATGACAGATGACAGATGACAGATGACAGATGACAGTTGACAGATGACAGATGACAGATAACAGATGACAGATGACAAATGACAGAAGACAGATGACAGATGACAGATGACAGATGACAGATGACAGATGACAGATGACAGATGACAGATGACAGATGACAGATGACAGATGACAGATGACAGATGACAGATGACAGATGACAGATGACAGATGACAGATGACAAATGACAGATGACAGATGACAGATGAGAGATGGCAGATAACAGATGACAGATGACAGATGACAGATGACAGATGACAGATGACAGATGACAGATGACAGATGACAGATGACAGATGACAGATGACAGATGACAGATGACAGATGACAGATGACAGATGACAGATGACAGATGACAGATGACAGATGAAAGATAACAGATGACAGATGACAGATGACAAATGACAGAAGACAGATGGTAAATGACAGATGACAAATGACAGATGAAAGATGACAGATGACAGATGACAGATGACAGATGACAGATGACAGATGACAGATGACAGATGAAAGATGACAGATGACAGATGACAAATGACAGAAGACAGATGACAGATGACAGATGACAGATGACAGATGACAGATGACAGTTGACAGATGACAGATGACAGATAACAGATGACAGATGACAAATGACAGAAGACAGATGACAGATGACAGATGACAGATGACAGATGACAGATGACAGATGACAGATGACAGATGACAGATGACAGATGACAGATGACAGATGACAGATGACAGATGACAGATGACAGATGACAGATGACAGATGACAGATGACAAATGACAGATGACAGATGACAGATGAGAGATGGCAGATAACAGATGACAGATGACAGATGACAGATGACAGATGACAGATGACAGATGACAGATGACAGATGACAGATGACAGATGACAGATGACAGATGACAGATGACAGATGACAGATGACAGATGACAGATGACAGATGACAGATGACAGATGACAGATGAAAGATAACAGATGACAGATGACAGATGACAAATGACAGAAGACAGATGGTAAATGACAGATGACAAATGACAGATGAAAGATGACAGATGACAGATGACAGATGACAGATGACAGATGACAGATTACAGATGAAAGATGACAGATGACAGATGGCAGATAACAGATGACAGATGACAGATGACAGATGACAGATGACAGATGACAGATGACAGGTGACAGATGACAGATGACAGATGACAGATGACAGATGACAGATGACAGATGACAGATGACAGATGACAGATGACAGATGAAAGATAACAGATGACAGATGACAGATGACAAATGACAGAAGACAGATGGTAAATGACAGATGACAAATGACAGATGAAAGATGACAGATGACAGATGACACATGACAGATGACAAATGACAAATGACAGATGACAGATGACAGATGACAGATGAGAGATGACAGATGGCAGATAACAGATGACAGATGACAGATGACAGATGACAGATGACAGATGACAGATGACAGATGACAGATGACAGATGACAGATGACAGATGACAGATGACAGATGACAGATGACAGATGACAGATGACAGATGAAAGATGACAGATGACAGATGGCAGATTAAAGATGACAGATGACAGATGACACATGACAGATGACAAATGACAAATGACAGATGACAGATGACAGATGACAGATGAGAGATGACAGATGGCAGATAACAGATGACAGATGACAGATGACAGATGACAGATGACCGATGACAGATGACAGATGACAGATGACAGATGACAGATGACAGATGACAGATGACAGATGACAGATGACAGATGACAGATGACAGATGAAAGATGACAGATGACAGATGACAGATTAAAGATGACAGATGACAGATGACAGATGACAGATGACAGATGACAGATGACAGATGAAAGATGACAGATGACAGATGGCAGATAACAGATGACAGATGACAGATGACAGATGACAGATGACAGATGACAGATGACAGGTGACAGATGACAGATGACAGATGACAGATGACAGATGACAGATGACAGATGACAAATGACAAATGACAGATGACAGATGACAGATGACAGATGAGAGATGACAGATGGCAGATAACAGATGACAGATGACAGATGACAGATGACAGATGACAGATGACAGATGACAGATGACAGATGACAGATGACAGATGACAGATGACAGATGACAGATGACAGATGACAGATGACAGATGACAGATGACAGATGACAGATGACAGATGACAGATGACAGATGAAAGATGACAGATGACAGATGACAAATGACAGAAGACAGATGACAGATGACAGATGACAGATGACAGATGACAGATGACAGTTGACAGATGACAGATGACAGATAACAGATGACAGATGACAAATGACAGAAGACAGATGACAGATGACAGATGACAGATGACAGATGACAGATGACAGATGACAGATGACAGATGACAGATGACAGATGACAGATGACAGATGACAGATGACAGATGACAGATGACAGATGACAAATGACAGATGACAGATGACAGATGAGAGATGGCAGATAACAGATGACAGATGACAGATGACAGATGACAGATGACAGATGACAGATGACAGATGACAGATGACAGATGACAGATGACAGATGACAGATGACAGATGACAGATGACAGATGACGGATGACAGATGACAGATGACAGATGAAAGATAACAGATGACAGATGACAGATGACAAATGACAGAAGACAGATGGTAAATGACAGATGACAAATGACAGATGAAAGATGACAGATGACAGATGACACATGACAGATTACAGATGACAGATGATAGATAACATATGAAAGATGACAGATGACATATGACAGATGACAGATGACAGATGACAGATGACAGATGACAGATGACAGATGACAGATGACAGATGACAGATGACAGATGACAGATGACAGATGACAGATGACAGATGACAGATGACAGATGACAGATGACAGATGACAGATGACAGATGACAGATGACAGATGACAGATGACAGATGACAGATGAAAGATAACAGATGACAGATGACAGATGACAAATGACAGAGGACAGATGACAGATGACAGATGACAGATGACAGATGACAGTTGACAGATGACAGATGACAGATAACAGATGACAGATGACAAATGACAGAAGACAGATGACAGAT
Source organism: Condylostylus longicornis (assembly GCF_029603195.1). Taxonomy (NCBI): domain Eukaryota; kingdom Metazoa; phylum Arthropoda; class Insecta; order Diptera; family Dolichopodidae; genus Condylostylus; species Condylostylus longicornis. The sequence continues at coordinate 1,866,239 of NW_026578187.1, forward strand.
GACAGATGACAGATGACAGATGACAGATGACAGATGACAGATGACAGATGACAGATGACAGATGACAGATGACAGATGACAGATGACAGATGACAGATGACAGATGACAGATGACAGATGACAGATGACAGATGACAGATGACAAATGACAAATGACAGATGACAGATGACAGATGAGAGATGACAGATGGCAGATGACAGATGACAGTTGACAGATGACAGATGACAGATGACGGATAACAGATGACAGATGCTAGATGATAAAAGACAGAAGACAGATGACTTATGACAGATGACAGATGACAGATGACAGATGCCAGATGACAGATGACATATGAGAGATGACGGATGACAGATGATAGATGACAGATGACAGATGGTAAATGACAGATGACAAATGACAGATGAAAGATGACAGATGACACATGACAGATTACAGATGACAGATGATAGATAACATATGAAAGATGACAGATGACATATGACAGATGACAGATGACACATGGCAGATTACAGATAACAGATAATAGATGACATATGAAAGATGACAGATGACATATGACAGATGACCGATTGCAGATGACAGACGACAGGTGACAGATGACAGATGACAGATGACAGATGACAGATGACAGATGACAGATGACAGATGACAGATGACAGATGACAAATGACAGATGACAGATGACAGATGACAGATGACAGATAGCAGATGACAGATGACAAATGACAGAAGACAGATGACAGATGACAAACGACAAATGACAGATGAAAGATGACAGATGACAGATGACAGATGACAGATGACAGATGACAAATGACAGATGACAGATGACAGATGACACATGACAGATGACAGATAGCAGATGACAGATGACAAATGACAGAAGACAGATGACAGATGACAAACGACAAATGACAGATGAAAGATGACAGATGACAGATGACAGATGACAGATGACAGATGACAGATGACAGATGACAGATGACAGATGACAGATGACAGATGACAGATGACAGATGACAGATGACAGATGACAGATGACAGATGACAGATGTCAGATGACAGATGACAGATGACAGATGACAGATGACAGATGACAGATGACAGATGACAGATGACAGATGACAGATGACAGATGACAGATGACAGATGACAGATGACAGATGACAAAAGACAGAAGACAGATGACAGATGCCAGATGACAAATGATAGATGACAAATGACAGATGACAGATGCCAGATGACATATGACAGATGACAGATGACAGATGACAGATGATATATGACAGATGACAGATGGCCAATGGCAGATGACAGAAGACAGATGACAGATGACAGATGACAGATGACACATGACACATTACAGATGAGAGATGACAGATGACAGATGACAGATGACAGATGACAGATGACAGATGACAGATGACAGGTGACAGATGATAGATGACAGATGACAGAACACAGATGACAGATTACAGATGAAAGATGACAGATGACAGATGACAAATGACAGATTACAGATGAAAGATGACAGATGACAGATGACAAATGACAGATGACAGATGCCAGATGAGAGATGACAGATGGCAGATAACAGATGACAGATGACAGATGACAGATGACAGATGACAGATGACAGATGACAGATGACAGATGACAGATGACAGATGACAGATGACAGATGACAGATGACAGATGACAGATGACAGATGACAGATGACAGATGACAGATGACAGATGACAGATAACAGATGACAGATGACAGATGACAAATGACAGAAGACAGATGACAGATGACAGATGACAGATGACAGATGACTGATGACAGATGACAGTTGACAGATGACAGATGACAGATAACAGATAACAGATGACAGATGACAAATGACAGAAGACAGATGACAGATGACAGATGACAGATGACAGATGACAGATGACAGATGACAGATAACAGATGACAGATGCTAGATGATAAAAGACAGAACACAGATGACGGATGACAGATGACAGAAGACAGATGACAGATGACAGATGCCAGATGACAGATGACATATGACAGATGACAGATGACAGATGATAGATGACAGATGACAAATGGCAAATGACAGATGACAAATGACAGATGAAAGATGACAGATGACAGATGACACATGACAGATGACAGATGATAGATAACATATGAAAGATGACAGATGACATATGACAGATGACAGATGACACATGACAGATTACAGATAACAGATAATAGATGACATATGAAAGATGACAGATGACATATGACATATGACAGATGACCGATTGCAGATGACAGATGACAGGTGACAGATGACAGATGACAGATGACAGATGACAGATGACAGATGACAGATGACAGATGACAGATGACAGATGACAGATGACAGATGACAGATGACAGATGACAGATGACAGATGACAGATGACAGATGACAGATGACAGATAGCAGATGACAGATGACAAATGACAGAAGACAGATGACAGATGACAAACGACAAATGACAGATGACAGATGACAGATGCCAGATGACAGATGACAGATGACAGATGACAGATGACAGATGACAGATGACAGATAACAGATGACAGATGACAGATGACAGATGACAGATGACAGATGACAGATGACAGATGACAGATGACAGATGACAGATGACAGATGACAGATGACAGATGACAGATGACAGATGACAGATGACAGATGACAGATGACAGATGACAGATGATAGATAACAGATGACAGATGACAAAAGACAGAAGACAGATGACAGATGATAGATGACAGATGACAGATGACAGATGCCAGATGACATATGACAGATGACAGATGACAGATGATATATGACAGATGACAGATGGCCAATGGCAGATGACAGATGACAGATGACAGATGACAGATGACAGATGACAGATGACACATGACAGATTACAGATGAGAGATGACAGATTACAGATGATAGATGACAGATGATAGACGACAGATGACGGATGACAGATGACAGATGACGGATGACAGATGACAGATGATAGATGACAGACCACAGATGACAGATGACAGATGACAGATGACAGATGACGGATGACAGATGACAGATGACAGATGACAGATGACAGATGACAGATGACAGATGACAGATGACAGATGACAGATGAAAGATGACAGATGGCAGATAACAGATGACAGATGACAGATGACAGATGACAGATGACAGATGACAGATGACAGATGACAGATGACAGATGACAGATGACAGATGACAGATGACAGATGACAGATGACAGATGACAGATGACAGATGACAGATGACAGATGACAGATGACAGATGACAGATGAAAGATAACAGAGATGACAGATGACAGATGACAGATGACAGATGACAGATGACAAATGACAGAAGACAGATGACAGCTGACAGATGACAGATGACAGATGACAGATGACAGATGAAAGATAACAGATAACAGATGACAGATGACAGATGACAAATGACAGAAGACAGATGACAGATGACAGATGACAGATGGCAGATGACAGATGACAGATGACAGATGACAGATGATAGATGACAGATGACAGATGACAGATGACAGATGACAGATGACAGATGACAGATGACAGATGACAGATGACAGATGACAGATGACAGATGACAGATGACAGATGACAGATGACAGATGGCAGATAACAGATGACAGATGACAGATGACAAATGACAGATGACAGATGACAGATGACAGATGACAGATGACAGATGACAGATGACAGATGACAGATGACAGATGACAGATGACAGATGACAGATAACAGATGACAGATGACAGATGACAGATGACAGATGACAGATGACAGATGTAAGATAACAGATGACAGATGCTAGATGACAGATGACAGATGACAGATGACAGATGACAAATGACAGAAGACAGATGACAGCTGACAGATGACAGATGACAGATGACAGATGACAGATGACAGATGACAGATGACAGATGACAGATGACAGATGACAGATGACAGATGACGGATGACAGATGACAGATGACAGATGACAGATGACAGATGACAGATGACAGATGACAGATGACAGATGACAGATGACAGATGACGGATGACAGATGACAGATGACAGATGACAGATGACAGATGACAGATGACAGATGAAAGATGAAAGATAACAGATGACAGATGACAGATGACAGATGACACATGACAGATAACAGATGACAGATGACAGATGACAGATGTAAGATAACAGATGACAGATGCTAGATGACAGATGACAGATGACAGATGACAGATGACAGATGACAAATGACAGAAGACAGATGACAGCTGACAGATGACAGATGACAGATGACAGATGACAGATGACAGATGACAGATGACAGATGACAGATGACAGATAACAGACGACAGATGACAGATGACAAATGACAGAAGACAGATGACAGATGACAGATGACAGATGACAGATGACAGATGACAGATGACAGATGACAGTTGACAGATGACAGATGACAGATAACAGATAACAGATGACAGATGACAAATGACAGAAGACAGATGACAGATGACAGATGACAGATGACAGATGACAGATGACAGATAACAGATGACAAATGCTAGATGATAAAAGACAGAACACAGACGACGGATGACAGATGACAGAAGACAGATGACAGATGACAGATGCCAGATGACAGATGACGTATGACAGATGACAGATGACAGATGATAGATGACAGATGACAAATGGCAAATGACAGATGACAAATGACAGATGAAAGATGACAGATGACAGATGACACATGACAGATGACAGATGATAGATAACATATGAAAGATGACAGATGACATATGACAGATGACAGATGACACATGACAGATTACAGATAACAGATAATAGATGACATATGAAAGATGACAGATGACATATGACATATGACAGATGACCGATTGCAGATGACAGATGACAGGTGACAGATGACAGATGACAGATGACAGATGACAGATGACAGATGACAGATGACAGATGACAGATGACAGATGACAGATGACAGATGACAGATGACAGATGACAGATGACAGATGACAGATGACAGATGACAGATGATATATGACAGATGACAGATGGCCAATGGCAGATGACAGAAGACAGATGACAGATGACAGATGACAGATGACACATGACACATTACAGATGAGAGATGACAGATGACAGATGACAGATGACAGATGACAGATGACAGATGACAGATGACAGGTGACAGATGATAGATGACAGATGACAGAACACAGATGACAGATTACAGATGAAAGATGACAGATGACAGATGACAAATGACAGATTACAGATGAAAGATGACAGATGACAGATGACAAATGACAGATGACAGATGACAGATGAGAGATGACAGATGGCAGATAACAGATGACAGATGACAGATGACAGATGACAGATGACAGATGACAGATGACAGATGACAGATGACAGATGACAGATGACAGATGACAGATGACAGATGACAGATGACAGATGACAAATGACAGATGACAGATGACAGATGACAGATGACAGATGACAGATGACAGATAACAGATGACAGATGACAGATGACAAATGACAGAAGACAGATGACAGATGACAGATGACAGATGACAGATGACAGATGACAGTTGACAGATGACAGATGACAGATAACAGATAACAGATGACAGATGACAAATGACAGAAGACAGATGACAGATGACAGATGACAGATGACAGATGACAGATGACAGATGACAGATGACAGATAACAGATGACAGATGCTAGATGATAAAAGACAGAACACAGATGACGGATGACAGATGACAGAAGACAGATGACAGATGACAGATGCCAGATGACAGATGACATATGACAGATGACAGATGACAGATGATAGATGACAGATGACAAATGGCAAATGACAGATGACAAATGACAGATGAAAGATGACAGATGACAGATGACACATGACAGATGACAGATGATAGATAACATATGAAAGATGACAGATGACATATGACAGATGACAGATGACACATGACAGATTACAGATAACAGATAATAGATGACATATGAAAGATGACAGATGACATATGACATATGACAGATGACCGATTGCAGATGACAGATGACAGGTGACAGATGACAGATGACAGATGACAGATGACAGATGACAGATGACAGATGACAGATGACAGATGACAGATGACAGATGACAGATGACAGATGACAGATGACAGATGACAGATGACAGATAGCAGATGACAGATGACAAATGACAGAAGACAGATGACAGATGACAAACGACAAATGACAGATGACAGATGACAGATGCCAGATGACAGATGACAGATGACAGGTGACAGATGACAGATGACAGATGACATATAACAGATGACAGATGACAGATGACAGATGACAGATGACTGATGACAGATGACAGATGACAGATGACAGATGACAGATGACAGATGACAGATGACAGATGACAGATGACAGATGACAGATGATAGATAACAGATGACAGATGACAAAAGACAGAAGACAGATGACAGATGATAGATGACAGATGACAGATGACAGATGCCAGATGACATATGACAGATGACAGATGACAGATGATATATGACAGATGACAGATGGATAATGGCAGATGACAGATGACAGATGACAGATGACAGATGACAGATGACACATGACAGATTACAGATGAGAGATGACAGATTACAGATGATAGATGACAGATGATAGATGACAGATGACGGATGACAGATGACAGATGACGGATGACAGATGACAGATGACAGATGACAGGTGACAGATGATAGATGACAGATGACAGAACACAGATGACAGATTACAGATGAAAGATGACAGATGACAGATGACAAATGACAGATTACAGATGAAAGATGACAGATGACAGATGACAGATGACAGATGACAGATGAGAGATGACAGATGGCAGATAACAGATGACAGATGACAGATGACAGATGACAGATGACAGATGACAGATGACAGATGACAGATGACAGATGACAGATGACAGATGACAGATGACAGATGACAGATGACAGATGACAGATGACAGATGACAGATGACAGATGACAGATGACAGATGACAGATGACAGATAACAGATGACAGATGACAGATGACAAATGACAGAAGACAGATGACAGATGACAGATGACAGATGACAGATGGCAGATGACAGATGACAGTTGACAGATGACAGATGACAGATAACAGATAACAGATGACAGATGACAAATGACAGAAGACAGATGACAGATGACAGATGACAGATGACAGATGACAGATGACAGATAACAGATGACAGATGCTAGATGATAAAAGACAGAACACAGATGACGGATGACAGATGACAGAAGACAGATGACAGATGACAGATGCCAGATGACAGATGACATATGACAGATGACAGATGACAGATGATAGATGACAGATGACAAATGGCAAATGACAGATGACAAATGACAGATGAAAGATGACAGATGACAGATGACACATGACAGATGACAGATGATAGATAACATATGAAAGATGACAGATGACATATGACAGATGACAGATGACACATGACAGATTACAGATAACAGATAATAGATGACATATGAAAGATGACAGATGACATATGACATATGACAGATGACCGATTGCAGATGACAGATGACAGCTGACAGATGACAGATGACAGATGACAGATGACAGATGACAGATGACAGATGACAGATGACAGATGACAGATGACAGATGACAGATGACAGATGACAGATGACAGATGACAGATGACAGATGACAGATGACAGATAGCAGATGACAGATGACAAATGACAGAAGACAGATGACAGATGACAAACGACAAATGACAGATGACAGATGACAGATGCCAGATGACAGATGACAGATGACAGATGACAGATGACAGATGACAGATGACAGATAACAGATGACAGATGACAGATGACAGATGACAGATGACAGATGACAGATGACAGATGACAGATGACAGATGACAGATGACAGATGACAGATGACAGATGACAGATGACAGATGACAGATGACAGATGACAGATGACAGATGATAGATAACAGATGACAGATGACAAAAGACAGAAGACAGATGACAGATGATAGATGACAGATGACAGATGACAGATGCCAGATGACATATGACAGATGACAGATGACAGATGATATATGACAGATGACAGATGGCCAATGGCAGATGACAGATGACAGATGACAGATGACAGATGACAGATGACAGATGACACATGACAGATTACAGATGAGAGATGACAGATTACAGATGATAGATGACAGATGATAGATGACAGATGACGGATGACAGATGACAGATGACGGATGACAGATGACAGATGACAGATGACAGACCACAGATGACAGATGACAGATGACAGATGACAGATGACGGATGACAGATGACAGATGACAGATGACAGATGACAGATGACAGATGACAGATGACAGATGACAGATGACAGATGACAGATGAAAGATGACAGATGGCAGATAACAGATGACAGATGACAGATGACAGATGACAGATGACAGATGACAGATGACAGATGACAGATGACAGATGACAGATGACAGATGACAGATGACAGATGACAGATGACAGATGACAGATGACAGATGACAGATGACAGATGACAGATGACAGATGACAGATGACAGATGACAGATGACAGATGACAGATGACAGATGACAGATGACAGATGACGGATGACAGATGAAAGATAACAGAGATGACAGATGACAGATGACAGATGACAGATGACAAATGACAGAAGACAGATGACAGCTGACAGATGACAGATGACAGATGACAGATGACAGATGAAAGATAACAGATAACAGATGACAGATGACAGATGACAAATGACAGAAGACAGATGACAGATGACAGATGACAGATGGCAGATGACAGATGACAGATGACAGATGACAGATGATAGATGACAGATGACAGATGACAGATGACAGATGACAGATGACAGATGACAGATGACAGATGACAGATGACAGATGACAGATGACAGATGACAGATGGCAGATAACAGATGACAGATGACAGATGACAAATGACAGATGACAGATGACAGATGACAGATGACAGATGACAGATGACAGATGACAGATGACAGATGACAGATGACAGATAACAGATGACAGATGACAGATGACAGATGACAGATGACAGATGACAGATGTAAGATAACAGATGACAGATGCTAGATGACAGATGACAGATGACAGATGACAAATGACAGAAGACAGATGACAGCTGACAGATGACAGATGACAGATGACAGATGACAGATGACAGATGACAGATGACAGATGACAGATGACAGATGACAGATGACAGATGACGGATGACAGATGACAGATGACAGATGACAGATGACAGATGACAGATGACAGATGACAGATGACAGATGACAGATGACGGATGACAGATGACAGATGACAGATGACAGATGACAGAAGACAGATGACAGATGACAGATGACAGATGACAGATGACAGATGACAGATAACAGATGACAGATGCTAGATGATAAAAGACAGAACACAGATGACGGATGACAGATGACAGAAGACAGATGACAGATGACAGATGACAGATGACAGACGACAGATGACATATGACAGATGACAGATGACAGATGATAGATGACAGATGACAAATGGCAAATGACAGATGACAAATGACAGATGAAAGATGACAGATGACAGATGACACATGACAGATGACAGATGATAGATAACATATGAAAGATGACAGATGACATATGACAGATGACAGATGACACATGACAGATTACAGATAACAGATAATAGATGACATATGAAAGATGACAGATGACATATGACATATGACAGATGACCGATTGCAGATGACAGATGACAGGTGACAGATGACAGATGACAGATGACAGATGACAGATGACAGATGACAGATGACAGATGACAGATGACAGATGACAGATGACAGATGACAGATGACAGATGACAGATGACAGATGACAGATGACAGATGACAGATGACAGATGACAGATGATATATGACAGATGACAGATGGCCAATGGCAGATGACAGAAGACAGATGACAGATGACAGATGACAGATGACACATGACACATTACAGATGAGAGATGACAGATGACAGATGACAGATGACAGATGACAGATGACAGATGACAGATGACAGGTGACAGATGATAGATGACAGATGACAGAACACAGATGACAGATTACAGATGAAAGATGACAGATGACAGATGACAAATGACAGATGACAGATGACAGATGAGAGATGACAGATGGCAGATAACAGATGACAGATGACAGATGACAGATGACAGATGACAGATGACAGATGACAGATGACAGATGACAGATGACAGATGACAGATGACAGATGACAGATGACAGATGACAGATGACAGATGACAGATGACAGATGACAGATGACAGATGACAGATGACAGATGACAGATGACAGATAACAGATGACAGATGACAGATGACAAATGACAGAAGACAGATGACAGATGACAGATGACAGATGACAGATGACAGATGACAGATGACAGTTGACAGATGACAGATGACAGATAACAGATAACAGATGACAGATGACAAATGACAGAAGACAGATGACAGATGACAGATGACAGATGACAGATGACAGATGACAGATAACAGATGACAGATGCTAGATGATAGAAGACAGAACACAGATGACGGATGACAGATGACAGAAGACAGATGACAGATGACAGATGCCAGATGACAGATGACATATGACAGATGACAGATGACAGATGATAGATGACAGATGACAAATGGCAAATGACAGATGACAAATGACAGATGAAAGATGACAGATGACAGATGACACATGACAGATGACAGATGATAGATAACATATGAAAGATGACAGATGACATATGACAGATGACAGATGACACATGACAGATTACAGATAACAGATAATAGATGACATATGAAAGATGACAGATGACATATGACATATGACAGATGACCGATTGCAGATGACAGATGACAGGTGACAGATGACAGATGACAGATGACAGATGACAGATGACAGATGACAGATGACAGATGACAGATGACAGATGACAGATGACAGATGACAGATGACAGATGACAGATGACAGATGACAGATGACAGATGACAGATAGCAGATGACAGATGACAAATGACAGAAGACAGATGACAGATGACAAACGACAAATGACAGATGACAGATGACAGATGCCAGATGACAGATGACAGATGACAGATGACAGATGACAGATGACAGATGACAGATAACAGATGACAGATGACAGATGACAGATGACAGATGACAGATGACAGATGACAGATGACAGATGACAGATGACAGATGACAGATGACAGATGACAGATGACAGATGACAGATGACAGATGACAGATGACAGATGACAGATGACAGATGACAGATGACAGATGATATATGACAGATGACAAAAGACAGAAGACAGATGACAGATGATAGATGACAGATGACAGATGACAGATGCCAGATGACATATGACAGATGACAGATGACAGATGATATATGACAGATGACAGATGGCCAATGGCAGATGACAGATGACAGATGACAGATGACAGATGACAGATGACACATGACAGATTACAGATGAGAGATGACAGATGACAGATAACATATAACAGATGACAGATGACAAATGACAGAAGACAGATGACAGATGACAGATGACAGATGACAGATGACAGATGACAGATGACAGATAACAGATGACAGATGCTAGATGATAAAAGACAGAACACAGATGACGGATGACAGATGACAGAAGACAGATGACAGATGACAGATGCCAGATGACAGATGACATATGACAGATGACAGATGACAGATGATAGATGACAGATGACAAATGGCAAATGACAGATGACAAATGACAGATGAAAGATGACAGATGACAGATGACACATGACAGATGACAGATGACAGATGACAGATGACAGATGACAGATGACAGATGACAGATGACAGATGACAGATGACAGATGACAGATGACAGATAGCAGATGACAGATGACAAATGACAGAAGACAGATGACAGATGACAAACGACAAATGACAGATGACAGATGACAGATGCCAGATGACAGATGACAGATGACAGATGACAGATGACAGATGACAGATGACAGATGACAGATAACAGATGACAGATGACAGATGACAGATGACAGATGACAGATGACAGATGACAGATGACAGATGACAGATGACAGATGACAGATGACAGATGACAGATGTTAGATGACAGATGACAGATGACAGATGACAGATGACAGATGATAGATAACAGATGACAGATGACAAAAGACAGAAGACAGATGACAGATGATAGATGACAGATGACAGATGACAGATGCCAGATGACATATGACAGATGACAGATGACAGATGATATATGACAGATGACAGATGGCCAATGGCAGATGACAGATGACAGATGACAGATGACAGATAACAGATGACACATGACAGATTACAGATGAGAGATGACAGATTACAGATGATAGATGACAGATGATAGATGACAGATGACGGATGACAGATGACAGATGACGGATGACAGATGACAGATGACAGATGACAGACCACAGATGACAGATGACAGATGACAGATGACGGATGACAGATGACAGATGACAGATGACAGATGACAGATGACAGATGACAGATGACAGATGACAGATGACAGATGAAAGATGACAGATGGCAGATAACAGATGACAGATGACAGATGACAGATGACAGATGACAGATGACAGATGACAGATGACAGATGACAGATGACAGATGACAGATGACAGATGACAGATGACAGATGACAGATGACAGATGACAGATGACAGATGACAGATGACAGATGACAGATGACAGATGACAGATGACAGATGACAGATGACAGATGACAGATGACAGATGACAGATGACAGATGACAGATGACAGATGACAGATGACAGATGACAGATGACAGATGACAGATGACAGATGACAGATGACAGATGAAAGATAACAGAGATGACAGATGACAGATGACAGATGACAGATGACAGATGTCAAATGACAGAAGACAGATGACAGCTGACAGATGACAGATGACAGATGACAGATGACAGATGAAAGATAACAGATAACAGATGACAGATGACAGATGACAAATGACAGAAGACAGATGACAGATGACAGATGACAGATGGCAGATGACAGATGACAGATGACAGATGACAGATGATAGATGACAGATGACAGATGACAGATGACAGATGACAGATGACAGATGACAGATGACAGATGACAGATGACAGATGACAGATGACAGATGACAGATGGCAGATAACAGATGACAGATGACAGATGACAAATGACAGATGACAGATGACAGATGACAGATGACAGATGACAGATGACAGATGACAGATGACAGATGACAGATGACAGATGACAGATGACAGATAACAGATGACAGATGACAGATGACAGATGACAGATGACAGATGACAGATGACAGATGACAGATGTAAGATAACAGATGACAGATGCTAGATGACAGATGACAGATGACAGATGACAGATGACAAATGACAGAAGACAGATGACAGCTGACAGATGACAGATGACAGATGACAGATGACAGATGACAGATGACAGATGACAGATGACAGATGACAGATGACGGATGACAGATGACAGATGACAGATGACAGATGACAGATGACAGATGACAGATGAAAGATGAAAGATAACAGATGACAGATGACAGATGACAGATGACAGATGACAGATGACAGATGACAGATGAAAGATGAAAGATAACAGATGACAGATGACACATGACAGATGACAGATGACAGATGACAGATGACAAATGACAAATGACAGAAGACAGATGACAGCTGACAGATGACAGATGACAGATGACAGATGACAGATGACAGATAACAGATGACAGATGCTAGATGACAGATGACAGATGACAGATGACAGATGACAGATGACAGATAACAGATGACAGATGACAAATGACAGATGACAGATGACGGATGACAGATGACAGATGACAGATGACAGATGACAGATGACAGATGACAGATGACAGATGACAGATGACAGATGACAGATGACAGATGACAGATGACAGATGACAGATGAAAGATAACAGATGACAGATGACAGATGACAGATGACAGACGACAGATGACAGATGACGGATGACAAATGACAGATGACAGATGACAGATGACAGATGACAGATGACAGATGACAGATGACAGATGACAGATGGCAGATAACAGATGACAGATGACAGATGACAAATGACAGATGACAGATGACAGATGACAGATGACAGATGACAGATGACAGATGACAGATGACAGATGACAGATGACAGATGATAGATGACAGATGACAGATGACAGATGACGGATGACAGATGACAGATGACAGATGACAGATGACAGATGACAGATGACAGATAACAGATGACAGATGACAGATGACAGATGACAGATGACAGATGACAGATAACAGATGACAGATGCTAGATGACAGATGACAGATGACAGATGACAGATGACAGATGGCAGATAACAGATGACAGATGACAGATGACAAATGACAAATGACAGATGACAGATGACAGATGACAGATGACAGATGACAGATGACAGATGACAGATGACAGATGACAGATGACAGATGACAGATGACAGATGAAAGATAACAGATGACAGATGACAGATGACAGATGACAGACGACAGATGACAGATGACGGATGACAAATGACAGATGACAGATGACAGATGACAGATGACAGATGACAGATGACAGATGACAGATGACAGATGACAGATAACAGATGACAGATGCTAGATGCCAGATGACAGATGACAGATGACAGATGACAGATGACAGATGACAGATGACAGATGACAGATGACAGATGACAGATGACAGATAGCAGATGACAGATGACAGATGACAGATGACAGATGACAGATGACAGATGACAGATGACAGATGACAGATGACAGATGACAGATGACAGATGACAGATGACAGATGACAGATGACAGATGGCAGATAACAGATGACAGATGACAGATGACAAATGACAGATGACAGATGACAGATGACAGATGACAGATGACAGATGACAGATGACAGATGACAGATGACAGATGACAGATGACAGATGACAGATGACAAATGACAGATGACAGATGACAGATGACAGATGACAGATGACAGATGACAGATGACAGATGACAGATGACAGATGACAGATGACAGATGACAGATGACAGATGACAGATAACAGATGACAGATGACAGATGACAGATGAAAGATAACAGATGACAGATGACAGATGACAGATGACAGACGACAGATGACAGATGACAGATGACAGATGACAGATGACAGATGACAGATGAAAGATAACAGATGACAGATGACAGATGACAGATGACAGACGACAGATGACAGATGACGGATGACAAATGACAGATGACAGATGACAGATGACAGATGACAGATGACAGATGACAGATGACAGATGACAGATGACAGATGACAGATGATAGATGACAGATGACAGATGACAGATGACGGATGACAGATGACAGATGACAGATGACAGATGACAGATGACAGATGACAGATGACAGATGACAGATGACAGATGACAGATGACAGATGACAGACGACAGATGACAGATGACGGATGATAAATGACAGATGACAGATGACAGATGACAGATGACAGATGACAGATGACAGATGACAGATGACAGATGACAGATGACAGATGACAGATGAAAGATAACAGATGACAGATGACAGATGACAGATGACAGACGACAGATGACAGATGACGGATGACAAATGACAGATGACAGATGACAGATGACAGATGACAGATGACAGATGACAGATGACAGATGACAGATGACAGATGACAGATGATAGATGACAGATGACAGATGACAGATGACGGATGACAGATGACAGATGACAGATGACAGATGACAGATGACAGATGACAGATGACAGATGACAGATGACAGATGACAGATGACAGATGACAGATGGCAGATAACAGATGACAGATGACAGATGACAGATGACAGATGACAGATGACAGATGACAGATGGCAGATAACAGATGACAGATGACAGATGACAAATGACAGATGACAGATGACAGATGACAGATGACAGATGACAGATGACAGATGACAGATGACAGATGACAGATGACAGATGACAGATGACAGATGACAGATGAAAGATAATAGATGACAGATGACAGATGACAGATGACAGACGACAGATGACAGATGACGGATGACAAATGACAGATGACAGATGACAGATGACAGATGACAGATGACAGATGACAGATGACAGATGACAGATGACAGATAACAGATGACAGATGCTAGATGACAGATGACAGATGACAGATGACAGATGACAGATGACAGATGACAGATGACAGATGACAGATGACAGATGACAGATGACAGATGACAGATAGCAGATGACAGATGACAGATGACAGATGACAGATGACAGATGACAGATGACAGATGACAGATGACAGATGACAGATGACAGATGACAGATGACAGATGACAGATGACAGATGACAGATGGCAGATAACAGATGACAGATGACAGATGACAAATGACAGATGACAGATGACAGATGACAGATGACAGATGACAGATGACAGATGACAGATGACAGATGACAGATGACAGATGACAGATGACAGATGACAGATGACAGATGACAGATGACAGATGACAGATGACAGATGACAGATGACAGATGACAGATGACAGATGACAGATGACAGATGACAGATGACAGATGACAGATGACAGATGACAGATGGCAGATAACAGATGACAGATGACAGATGACAAATGACAGATGACAGATGACAGATGACAGATGACAGATGACAGATGACAAATGACAGATGACAGATGACAGATGACAGATGACAGATGACAGATGACAGATGACAGATGACAGATGACAGATGACAGATGACAGACGACAGATGACAGATGACAGATGACAGATAACAGATGACAGATGCTAGATGACAGATGACAGATGACAGATGACAGATGACAGATGACAGATGGCAGATAACAGATGACAGATGACAGATGACAAATGACAGATGACAGATGACAGATGACAGATGACAGATGACAGATGGCAGATAACAGATGACAGATGACAGATGACAAATGACAGATGACAGATGACAGATGACAGATGACAGATGACAGATGACAGATGACAGATGACAGATGACAGATGCCAGATAACAGATGACAGATGCTAGATGACAGATGACAGATGACAGATGACAGATGACAGATGGCAGATAACAGATGACAGATGCCAGATGACATATGACAGATGACAGATGACAGATGACAGATGACAGATAACAGATGACAGATGCTAGATGACAGATGACAGATGACAGATGACAGATGACAGATGACAGATGGCAGATAACAGATGACAGATGACAGATGACAAATGACAGATGACAGATGACAGATGACAGATGACAGATGACAGATGGCAGATAACAGATGACAGATGACAGATGACAAATGACAGATGACAGATGACAGATGATATATGACAGATGACAAAAGACAGAAGACAGATGACAGATGATAGATGACAGATGACAGATGACAGATGCCAGATGACATATGACAGATGACAGATGACAGATGATATATGACAGATGACAGATGGCCAATGGCAGATGACAGATGACAGATGACAGATGACAGATGACAGATGACACATGACAGATTACAGATGAGAGATGACAGATGACAGATAACAGATAACAGATGACAGATGACAAATGACAGAAGACAGATGACAGATGACAGATGACAGATGACAGATGACAGATGACAGATAACAGATGACAGATGCTAGATGATAAAAGACAGAACACAGATGACGGATGACAGATGACAGAAGACAGATGACAGATGACAGATGCCAGATGACAGATGACATATGACAGATGACAGATGACAGATGATAGATGACAGATGACAAATGGCAAATGACAGATGACAAATGACAGATGAAAGATGACAGATGACAGATGACACATGACAGATGACAGATGACAGATGACAGATGACAGATGACAGATGACAGATGACAGATGACAGATGACAGATGACAGATGACAGATGACAGATAGCAGATGACAGATGACAAATGACAGAAGACAGATGACAGATGACAAACGACAAATGACAGATGACAGATGACAGATGCCAGATGACAGATGACAGATGACAGATGACAGATGACAGATGACAGATGACAGATGACAGATAACAGATGACAGATGACAGATGACAGATGACAGATGACAGATGACAGATGACAGATGACAGATGACAGATGACAGATGACAGATGACAGATGACAGATGTTAGATGACAGATGACAGATGACAGATGACAGATGACAGATGATAGATAACAGATGACAGATGACAAAAGACAGAAGACAGATGACAGATGATAGATGACAGATGACAGATGACAGATGCCAGATGACATATGACAGATGACAGATGACAGATGATATATGACAGATGACAGATGGCCAATGGCAGATGACAGATGACAGATGACAGATGACAGATAACAGATGACACATGACAGATTACAGATGAGAGATGACAGATTACAGATGATAGATGACAGATGATAGATGACAGATGACGGATGACAGATGACAGATGACGGATGACAGATGACAGATGACAGATGACAGACCACAGATGACAGATGACAGATGACAGATGACAGATGACGGATGACAGATGACAGATGACAGATGACAGATGACAGATGACAGATGACAGATGACAGATGACAGATGACAGATGAAAGATGACAGATGGCAGATAACAGATGACAGATGACAGATGACAGATGACAGATGACAGATGACAGATGACAGATGACAGATGACAGATGACAGATGACAGATGACAGATGACAGATGACAGATGACAGATGACAGATGACAGATGACAGATGACAGATGACAGATGACAGATGACAGATGACAGATGACAGATGACAGATGACAGATGACAGATGACAGATGACAGATGACAGATGACAGATGACAGATGACAGATGACAGATGACAGATGAAAGATAACAGAGATGACAGATGACAGATGACAGATGACAGATGACAGATGTCAAATGACAGAAGACAGATGACAGCTGACAGATGACAGATGACAGATGACAGATGACAGATGAAAGATAACAGATAACAGATGACAGATGACAGATGACAAATGACAGAAGACAGATGACAGATGACAGATGACAGATGGCAGATGACAGATGACAGATGACAGATGACAGATGATAGATGACAGATGACAGATGACAGATGACAGATGACAGATGACAGATGACAGATGACAGATGACAGATGACAGATGACAGATGACAGATGACAGATGACAGATGGCAGATAACAGATGACAGATGACAGATGACAAATGACAGATGACAGATGACAGATGACAGATGACAGATGACAGATGACAGATGACAGATGACAGATGACAGATGACAGATGACAGATGACAGATAACAGATGACAGATGACAGATGACAGATGACAGATGACAGATGACAGATGACAGATGTAAGATAACAGATGACAGATGCTAGATGACAGATGACAGATGACAGATGACAGATGACAAATGACAGAAGACAGATGACAGCTGACAGATGACAGATGACAGATGACAGATGACAGATGACAGATGACAGATGACAGATGACAGATGACAGATGACGGATGACAGATGACAGATGACAGATGACAGATGACAGATGACAGATGACAGATGAAAGATGAAAGATAACAGATGACAGATGACAGATGACAGATGACAGATGACAGATGACAGATGACAGATGAAAGATGAAAGATAACAGATGACAGATGACACATGACAGATGACAGATGACAGATGACAGATGACAAATGACAAATGACAGAAGACAGATGACAGCTGACAGATGACAGATGACAGATGACAGATGACAGATGACAGATAACAGATGACAGATGCTAGATGACAGATGACAGATGACAGATGACAGATGACAGATGACAGATAACAGATGACAGATGACAAATGACAGATGACAGATGACGGATGACAGATGACAGATGACAGATGACAGATGACAGATGACAGATGACAGATGACAGATGACAGATGACAGATGACAGATGACAGATGACAGATGGCAGATAACAGATGACAGATGACAGATGACAAATGACAGATGACAGATGACAGATGACAGATGACAGATGACAGATGACAGATGACAGATGACAGATGACAGATGACAGATGATAGATGACAGATGACAGATGACAGATGACGGATGACAGATGACAGATGACAGATGACAGATGACAGATGACAGATGACAGATAACAGATGACAGATGACAGATGACAGATGACAGATGACAGATGACAGATAACAGATGACAGATGCTAGATGACAGATGACAGATGACAGATGACAGATGACAGATGGCAGATAACAGATGACAGATGACAGATGACAAATGACAAATGACAGATGACAGATGACAGATGACAGATGACAGATGACAGATGACAGATGACAGATGACAGATGACAGATGACAGATGACAGATGACAGATGAAAGATAACAGATGACAGATGACAGATGACAGATGACAGACGACAGATGACAGATGACGGATGACAAATGACAGATGACAGATGACAGATGACAGATGACAGATGACAGATGACAGATGACAGATGACAGATGACAGATAACAGATGACAGATGCTAGATGCCAGATGACAGATGACAGATGACAGATGACAGATGACAGATGACAGATGACAGATGACAGATGACAGATGACAGATGACAGATAGCAGATGACAGATGACAGATGACAGATGACAGATGACAGATGACAGATGACAGATGACAGATGACAGATGACAGATGACAGATGACAGATGACAGATGACAGATGACAGATGACAGATGACAGATGGCAGATAACAGATGACAGATGACAGATGACAAATGACAGATGACAGATGACAGATGACAGATGACAGATGACAGATGACAGATGACAGATGACAGATGACAGATGACAGATGACAGATGACAAATGACAGATGACAGATGACAGATGACAGATGACAGATGACAGATGACAGATGACAGATGACAGATGACAGATGACAGATGACAGATGACAGATAACAGATGACAGATGACAGATGACAGATGAAAGATAACAGATGACAGATGACAGATGACAGATGACAGACGACAGATGACAGATGACGGATGACAAATGACAGATGACAGATGACAGATGACAGATGACAGATGACAGATGACAGATGACAGATGACAGATGACAGATGACAGATGATAGATGACAGATGACAGATGACAGATGACGGATGACAGATGACAGATGACAGATGACAGATGACAGATGACAGATGACAGATGACAGATGACAGATGACAGATGACAGATGACAGATGACAGATGACAGATGACAGATGACAGATGACAGATGACAGATGAAAGATAACAGATGACAGATGACAGATGACAGATGACAGACGACAGATGACAGATGACGGATGACAAATGACAGATGACAGATGACAGATGACAGATGACAGATGACAGATGACAGATGACAGATGACAGATGACAGATGACAGATGACAGATGATAGATGACAGATGACAGATGACAGATGACGGATGACAGATGACAGATGACAGATGACAGATGACAGATGACAGATGACAGATGACAGATGACAGATGACAGATGACAGATGACAGATGACAGACGACAGATGACAGATGACGGATGACAAATGACAGATGACAGATGACATATGACAGATGACAGATGACAGATGACAGATGACAGATGACAGATGACAGATGACAGATGACAGATGACAGATGACAGATGAAAGATAACAGATGACAGATGACAGATGACAGATGACAGACGACAGATGACAGATGACGGATGACAAATGACAGATGACAGATGACAGATGACAGATGACAGATGACAGATGACAGATGACAGATGACAGATGACAGATGACAGATGATAGATGACAGATGACAGATGACAGATGACGGATGACAGATGACAGATGACAGATGACAGATGACAGATGACAGATGACAGATGACAGATGACAGATGACAGATGACAGATGACAGATGACAGATGGCAGATAACAGATGACAGATGACAGATGACAGATGACAGATGACAGATGACAGATGACAGATGGCAGATAACAGATGACAGATGACAGATGACAAATGACAGATGACAGATGACAGATGACAGATGACAGATGACAGATGACAGATGACAGATGACAGATGACAGATGACAGATGACAGATGACAGATGAAAGATAACAGATGACAGATGACAGATGACAGATGACAGACGACAGATGACAGATGACGGATGACAAATGACAGATGACAGATGACAGATGACAGATGACAGATGACAGATGACAGATGACAGATGACAGATGACAGATAACAGATGACAGATGCTAGATGACAGATGACAGATGACAGATGACAGATGACAGATGACAGATGACAGATGACAGATGACAGATGACAGATGACAGATGACAGATGACAGATAGCAGATGACAGATGACAGATGACAGATGACAGATGACAGATGACAGATGACAGATGACAGATGACAGATGACAGATGACAGATGACAGATGACAAATGACAGATGACAGATGACAGATGGCAGATAACAGATGACAGATGACAGATGACAAATGACAGATGACAGATGACAGATGACAGATGACAGATGACAGATGACAGATGACAGATGACAGATGACAGATGACAGATGACAGATGACAGATGACAGATGACAGATGACAGATGACAGATGACAGATGACAGATGACAGATGACAGATGACAGATGACAGATGACAGATGACAGATGACAGATGACAGATGACAGATGGCAGATAACAGATGACAGATGACAGATGACAAATGACAGATGACAGATGACAGATGACAGATGACAGATGACAGATGACAAATGACAGATGACAGATGACAGATGACAGATGACAGATGACAGATGACAGATGACAGATGACAGATGACAGATGACAGATGACAGATGACAGATGACAGATGACAGATGACAGATGACAGATAACAGATGACAGATGCTAGATGACAGATGACAGATGACAGATGACAGATGACAGATGACAGATGGCAGATAACAGATGACAGATGACAGATGACAAATGACAGATGACAGATGACAGATGACAGATGACAGATGACAGATGACAGATGGCAGATAACAGATGACAGATGACAGATGACAAATGACAGATGACAGATGACAGATGACAGATGACAGATGACAGATGACAGATGACAGATGACAGATGACAGATGACAGATGCCAGATAACAGATGACAGATGCTAGATGACAGATGACAGATGACAGATGACAGATGACAGATGGCAGATAACAGATGACAGATGACAGATGACAAATGACAGATGACAGATGCCAGATGACAGATGACAGATGACAGATGACAGATGACAGATGACAGATGACAGATGACAGATGACAGATGACAGATGACAGATGACAGATGACAGATGACAGATGACGGATGACAGATGACAGATGGCAGATAACAGATGACAGATGGCAGATGACAAATGACAGATGACAGATGACAGATGACAGATGACAGATGACAGATGACAGATGACAGATGACAGATAACAGATGACAGATGACAGATGACAGATGACAGATGACAGATGACAGATGACAGATGACAGATGACAGATGAAAGATAACAGATGACAGATGCTAGATGACAGATGACAGATGACAGATGACAGATGACAAATGACAGAAGACAGATGATAGCTGACAGATGACAGATGACAGATGACAGATGACAGATGACAGATGACAGATGACAGATGACAGATGACAGATGACAGATGGCAGATAACAGATGACAGATGACAGATGAAAGATGAAAGATAACAGATGACAGATGACAGATGACAGATGACAGATGACAGATGACAGATGACAAATGACAGAAGAGAGATGACAGCTGACAGATGAGAGATGACAGATTACAAATGACAGAAGACAGATGACAGATGACAGATGACAGATGCTAGATGATAAAAGACAGAAGACAGATGACGGATGACAGATGACAAATGACAGATGACAGATAACAGATGACAGATGACAGATGACAGATGACAGATGACAGATGACAGATGACAGATGAAAGATAACAGATGACAGATGACAGATGACAAATGACAGAAGACAGATGACAGATGACAGATGACAGATGACAGATGACAGATGACAGTTGACAGATGACAGATGACAGATAACAGATGACAGATGACAAATGACAGAAGACAGATGACAGATGACAGATGACAGATGACAGATGACAGATAACAGATGACAGATGCTAGATGATAAAAGACAGAAAACAGATGACGGATGACAGATGACAGATGACAGATGACAGATGCCAGATGACAGATGACATATGACAGATGACAGATGACAAATGATAGATAACAGACGACAGATGGCAAATGACAGATGACAAATGACAGATGAAAGATGACAGATGACAGATGACACATGACAGATTACAGATGACAGATGATAGATAACATATGAAAGATGACAGATGACATATGACAGATGACAGATGACACATGACAGATTACAGATAACAGATAATAGATGACAGATGACAGATGACAGATGACAGATGACAGATGACAGATGACAGATGACAGATGACAGATGACAGATGACAGATGACAGATGACATATGACAGATGACAGATGACAGATGACAGATGACAGATGACAGATGACAGATGACAGATAACAGATGACAGATGACAAAAGACAGATGACAGATGCCAGGTGACAGATGATAGATGACAGATGACAGATGACAGATGACAGATGACAGATGCCAGATGACATATGACAGATGACAGACGACAGATGACAGATGATATATGACAGATGACAGATGGCCAATGGCAGATGACAGATGACAGATGACAGATGACAGATGACAGATGACACATGACAGATTACAGATGAGAGATGACAGATTACAGATGACAGATGACAGATGATAGATGACAGATGACGGATGAAAGATGACAGATGACAGATGACAGATGACAGATGACAGATGACAGATGACAGATGACAGACCACAGATGACAGATGACAGATGACAGATGACAGATGACGGATGACAGATGACAGATGACAGATGACAGATGACAGATGACAGATGACAGATGACAGATGACAGATGACAGATGACAGATGACAGATGGCAGATAACAGATGACAGATGACAGATGACTGATGACAGATGACAGATGACAGATGACAGATGACAGATGACAGATGACAGATGACAGATGACAGATGACAGATGACAGATGACAGATGACAGATGACAGATGACCGATGACAGATGACAGATGACAGATGACAGATGACAGATGACAGATGACAGATGACAGATGACAGATGACAGATGACAGATGACAGATGACAGATGACAGATGACAAATGAAAGATAACAGATGACAGATGACAGATGACAGATGACAGATGACAGATGACAAATGACAGAAGACAGATGACAGATGACAGATGACAGATGGCAGATGGCAGATGACAGATGGCAGATGACAGAGGACAGATGACAGATGACAGCTGACAGATGACAGATGACAGATGACAGATGAAAGATAACAGATGACAGATGACAGATTACAAATGACAGAAGACAGATGACAGATGACAGATGGCAGATGACAGATGGCAGATGACAGATGACAGAGGACAGATGACAGATGACAGATGACAGATGACAGATGACAGATGACAGATGACAGATGATAGATGACAGATAGCAAATGACAGGTGACAAATGACAGATGACATATGACAGATGACAGATGACAGATGACAGATGACAGATGACAGATTACAGATGAAACATGACAGATGACAGATGACAGATGACAGATAACAGATGACAGATGACACATGACAGATGACAGATGACAGATGACAGATGACAAATGACAAATGACAGAAGACAGATGACAGCTGACAGATGACAGATGACAGATGACAGATGACAGATGACAGATAACAGATGACAGATGCTAGATGACAGATGACAGATGACAGATGACAGATGACAGATGACAGATAACAGATGACAGATGACAAATGACAGATGACAGATGACGGATGACAGATGACAGATGACAGATGACAGATGACAGATGACAGATGACAGATGACAGATGACAGATGACAGATGACAGATGACAGATGACAGATGACAGATGAAAGATAACAGATGACAGATGACAGATGACAGATGACAGACGACAGATGACAGATGACGGATGACAAATGACAGATGACAGATGACAGATGACAGATGACAGATGACAGATGACAGATGACAGATGGCAGATAACAGATGACAGATGACAGATGACAAATGACAGATGACAGATGACAGATGACAGATGACAGATGACAGATGACAGATGACAGATGACAGATGACAGATGATAGATGACAGATGACAGATGACAGATGACGGATGACAGATGACAGATGACAGATGACAGATGACAGATGACAGATGACAGATGACAGATGACAGATGACAGATGACAGATGACAGATGACAGATGACAGATGAAAGATAACAGATGACAGATGACAGATGAAAGATAACAGATGACAGATGACAGATGACAGATGACAGACGACAGATGACAGATGACGGATGACAAATGACAGATGACAGATGACAGATGACAGATGACAGATGACAGATGACAGATGACAGATGACAGATGACAGATGACAGATGACAGATGACAGATGAAAGATAACAGATGACAGATGACAGATGACAGATGACAGACGACAGATGACAGATGACGGATGACAAATGACAGATGACAGATGACAGATGACAGATGACAGATGACAGATGACAGATGACAGATGACAGATAACAGATGACAGATGCTAGATGACAGATGACAGATGACAGATGACAGATGACAGATGACAGATGACAGATGACAGATGACAGATGACAGATGACAGATAGCAGATGACAGATGACAGATGACAGATGACAGATGACAGATGACAGATGACAGATGACAGATGACAGATGACAGATGACAGATGACAGATGACAGATGACAGATGACAGATGACAGATGGCAGATAACAGATGACAGATGACAGATGACAAATGACAGATGACAGATGACAGATGACAGATGACAGATGACAGATGACAGATGACAGATGACAGATGACAGATGACAGATGACAGATGACAAATGACAGATGACAGATGACAGATGACAGATGACAGATGACAGATGACAGATGACAGATGACAGATGACAGATGACAGATGACAGATGACAGATGACAGATGACAGATGACAGATGACAGATAACAGATGACAGATGACAGATGACAGATGAAAGATAACAGATGACAGATGACAGATGACAGATGACAGACGACAGATGACAGATGACGGATGACAAATGACAGATGACAGATGACAGATGACAGATGACAGATGACAGATGACAGATGACAGATGACAGATGACAGATGACAGATGATAGATGACAGATGACAGATGACAGATGACGGATGACAGATGACAGATGACAGATGACAGATGACAGATGACAGATGACAGATGACAGATGACAGATGACAGATGACAGATGACAGATGACAGATGACAGATGACAGATGACAGATGACAGATGACAGATGAAAGATAACAGATGACAGATGACAGATGACAGATGACAGACGACAGATGACAGATGACGGATGACAAATGACAGATGACAGATGACAGATGACAGATGACAGATGACAGATGACAGATGACAGATGACAGATGACAGATGACAGATGATAGATGACAGATGACAGATGACAGATGACGGATGACAGATGACAGATGACAGATGACAGATGACAGATGACAGATGACAGATGACAGATGACAGATGACAGATGACAGATGACAGATGACAGACGACAGATGACAGATGACGGATGACAAATGACAGATGACAGATGACAGATGACAGATGACAGATGACAGATGACAGATGACAGATGACAGATGACAGATGACAGATGACAGATGACAGATGAAAGATAACAGATGACAGATGACAGATGACAGATGACAGACGACAGATGACAGATGACGGATGACAAATGACAGATGACAGATGACAGATGACAGATGACAGATGACAGATGACAGATGACAGATGACAGATGACAGATGACAGATGATAGATGACAGATGACAGATGACAGATGACGGATGACAGATGACAGATGACAGATGACAGATGACAGATGACAGATGACAGATGACAGATGACAGATGACAGATGACAGATGACAGATGGCAGATAACAGATGACAGATGACAGATGACAGATGACAGATGACAGATGACAGATGACAGATGGCAGATAACAGATGACAGATGACAGATGACAAATGACAGATGACAGATGACAGATGACAGATGACAGATGACAGATGACAGATGACAGATGACAGATGACAGATGACAGATGACAGATGACAGATGAAAGATAACAGATGACAGATGACAGATGACAGATGACAGACGACAGATGACAGATGACGGATGACAAATGACAGATGACAGATGACAGATGACAGATGACAGATGACAGATGACAGATGACAGATGACAGATAACAGATGACAGATGCTAGATGACAGATGACAGATGACAGATGACAGATGACAGATGACAGATGACAGATGACAGATGACAGATGACAGATGACAGATGACAGATGACAGATAGCAGATGACAGATGACAGATGACAGATGACAGATGACAGATGACAGATGACAGATGACAGATGACAGATGACAGATGACAGATGACAGATGACAGATGACAGATGACAGATGACAGATGGCAGATAACAGATGACAGATGACAGATGACAAATGACAGATGACAGATGACATATGACAGATGACAGATGACAGATGACAGATGACAGATGACAGATGACAGATGACAGATGACAGATGACAGATGACAGATGACAGATGACAGATGACAGATGACAGATGACAGATGACAGATGACAGATGACAGATGACAGATGACAGATGACAGATGACAGATGACAGATGACAGATGACAGATGGCAGATAACAGATGACAGATGACAGATGACAAATGACAGATGACAGATGACAGATGACAGATGACAGATGACAGATGACAGATGACAGATGATAGATGACAGATGACAGATGACAGATGACGGATGACAGATGACAGATGACAGATGACAGATGACAGATGACAGATGACAGATGACAGATGACAGATGACAGATGACAGATGACAGATGACAGATGACAGATGAAAGATAACAGATGACAGATGACAGATGAAAGATAACAGATGACAGATGACAGATGACAGATGACAGACGACAGATGACAGATGACGGATGACAAATGACAGATGACAGATGACAGATGACAGATGACAGATGACAGATGACAGATGACAGATGACGGATGACAGATGACAGATGACAGATGACAGATGACAGATGACAGATGACAGATGACAGATGACAGATGACAGATGACAGATGACAGATGACAGATGGCAGATGACAGATGACAGATGACATATGACAGATGACAGATGACAGATGACAGATGACAGATGACAGCTGACAGATGACAGATGACAGATGACAGATGAAAGATAACAGATGACAGATGACAGATTACAAATGACAGAAGACAGATGACAGATGACAGATGGCAGATGACAGATGGCAGATGACAGATGACAGAGGACAGATGACAGATGACAGATGACAGATGACAGATGACAGATGACAGATGACAGATGATAGATGACAGATAGCAAATGACAGGTGACAAATGACAGATGACATATGACAGATGACAGATGACAGATGACAGATGACAGATGACAGATTACAGATGAAACATGACAGATGACAGATGACAGATGACAGATAACAGATGACAGATGACACATGACAGATGACAGATGACAGATGACAGATGACAAATGACAAATGACAGAAGACAGATGACAGCTGACAGATGACAGATGACAGATGACAGATGACAGATGACAGATAACAGATGACAGATGCTAGATGACAGATGACAGATGACAGATGACAGATGACAGATGACAGATAACAGATGACAGATGACAAATGACAGATGACAGATGACGGATGACAGATGACAGATGACAGATGACAGATGACAGATGACAGATGACAGATGACAGATGACAGATGACAGATGACAGATGACAGATGACAGATGACAGATGAAAGATAACAGATGACAGATGACAGATGACAGATGACAGACGACAGATGACAGATGACGGATGACAAATGACAGATGACAGATGACAGATGACAGATGACAGATGACAGATGACAGATGACAGATGGCAGATAACAGATGACAGATGACAGATGACAAATGACAGATGACAGATGACAGATGACAGATGACAGATGACAGATGACAGATGACAGATGACAGATGACAGATGATAGATGACAGATGACAGATGACAGATGACGGATGACAGATGACAGATGACAGATGACAGATGACAGATGACAGATGACAGATGACAGATGACAGATGACAGATGACAGATGACAGATGACAGATGACAGATGAAAGATAACAGATGACAGATGACAGATGAAAGATAACAGATGACAGATGACAGATGACAGATGACAGACGACAGATGACAGATGACGGATGACAAATGACAGATGACAGATGACAGATGACAGATGACAGATGACAGATGACAGATGACAGATGACAGATGACAGATGACAGATGACAGATGACAGATGAAAGATAACAGATGACAGATGACAGATGACAGA
The DNA here is from genome assembly GCF_029603195.1 of Condylostylus longicornis. Classification (NCBI taxonomy): domain Eukaryota; kingdom Metazoa; phylum Arthropoda; class Insecta; order Diptera; family Dolichopodidae; genus Condylostylus; species Condylostylus longicornis. The sequence goes on from NW_026578187.1 coordinate 1,897,830, forward strand.
TGACAGACGACAGATGACAGATGACGGATGACAAATGACAGATGACAGATGACAGATGACAGATGACAGATGACAGATGACAGATGACAGATGACAGATAACAGATGACAGATGCTAGATGACAGATGACAGATGACAGATGACAGATGACAGATGACAGATGACAGATGACAGATGACAGATGACAGATGACAGATAGCAGATGACAGATGACAGATGACAGATGACAGATGACAGATGACAGATGACAGATGACAGATGACAGATGACAGATGACAGATGACAGATGACAGATGACAGATGACAGATGACAGATGGCAGATAACAGATGACAGATGACAGATGACAAATGACAGATGACAGATGACAGATGACAGATGACAGATGACAGATGACAGATGACAGATGACAGATGACAGATGACAGATGACAGATGACAAATGACAGATGACAGATGACAGATGACAGATGACAGATGACAGATGACAGATGACAGATGACAGATGACAGATGACAGATGACAGATGACAGATGACAGATGACAGATGACAGATGACAGATAACAGATGACAGATGACAGATGACAGATGAAAGATAACAGATGACAGATGACAGATGACAGATGACAGACGACAGATGACAGATGACGGATGACAAATGACAGATGACAGATGACAGATGACAGATGACAGATGACAGATGACAGATGACAGATGACAGATGACAGATGACAGATGATAGATGACAGATGACAGATGACAGATGACGGATGACAGATGACAGATGACAGATGACAGATGACAGATGACAGATGACAGATGACAGATGACAGATGACAGATGACAGATGACAGATGACAGATGACAGATGACAGATGACAGATGACAGATGAAAGATAACAGATGACAGATGACAGATGACAGATGACAGACGACAGATGACAGATGACGGATGACAAATGACAGATGACAGATGACAGATGACAGATGACAGATGACAGATGACAGATGACAGATGACAGATGACAGATGACAGATGATAGATGACAGATGACAGATGACAGATGACGGATGACAGATGACAGATGACAGATGACAGATGACAGATGACAGATGACAGATGACAGATGACAGATGACAGATGACAGATGACAGATGACAGACGACAGATGACAGATGACGGATGACAAATGACAGATGACAGATGACAGATGACAGATGACAGATGACAGATGACAGATGACAGATGACAGATGACAGATGACAGATGACAGATGACAGATGAAAGATAACAGATGACAGATGACAGATGACAGATGACAGACGACAGATGACAGATGACGGATGACAAATGACAGATGACAGATGACAGATGACAGATGACAGATGACAGATGACAGATGACAGATGACAGATGACAGATGACAGATGATAGATGACAGATGACAGATGACAGATGACGGATGACAGATGACAGATGACAGATGACAGATGACAGATGACAGATGACAGATGACAGATGACAGATGACAGATGACAGATGACAGATGACAGATGACAGATGGCAGATAACAGATGACAGATGACAGATGACAGATGACAGATGACAGATGACAGATGACAGATGGCAGATAACAGATGACAGATGACAGATGACAAATGACAGATGACAGATGACAGATGACAGATGACAGATGACAGATGACAGATGACAGATGACAGATGACAGATGACAGATGACAGATGACAGATGAAAGATAACAGATGACAGATGACAGATGACAGATGACAGACGACAGATGACAGATGACGGATGACAAATGACAGATGACAGATGACAGATGACAGATGACAGATGACAGATGACAGATGACAGATGACAGATGACAGATAACAGATGACAGATGCTAGATGACAGATGACAGATGACAGATGACAGATGACAGATGACAGATGACAGATGACAGATGACAGATGACAGATGACAGATGACAGATGACAGATAGCAGATGACAGATGACAGATGACAGATGACAGATGACAGATGACAGATGACAGATGACAGATGACAGATGACAGATGACAGATGACAGATGACAGATGACAGATGACAGATGACAGATGGCAGATAACAGATGACAGATGACAGATGACAAATGACAGATGACAGATGACATATGACAGATGACAGATGACAGATGACAGATGACAGATGACAGATGACAGATGACAGATGACAGATGACAGATGACAGATGACAGATGACAGATGACAGATGACAGATGACAGATGACAGATGACAGATGACAGATGACAGATGACAGATGACAGATGACAGATGACAGATGACAGATGACAGATGACAGATGGCAGATAACAGATGACAGATGACAGATGACAAATGACAGATGACAGATGACAGATGACAGATGACAGATGACAGATGACAAATGACAGATGACAGATGACAGATGACAGATGACAGATGACAGATGACAGATGACAGATGACAGATGACAGATGACAGATGACAGATGACAGATGACAGATGACAGATGACAGATGACAGATAACAGATGACAGATGCTAGATGACAGATGACAGATGACAGATGACAGATGACAGATGACAGATGGCAGATAACAGATGACAGATGACAGATGACAAATGACAGATGACAGATGACAGATGACAGATGACAGATGACAGATGGCAGATAACAGATGACAGATGACAGATGACAAATGACAGATGACAGATGACAGATGACAGATGACAGATGACAGATGACAGATGACAGATGACAGATGACAGATGACAGATGACAGATGCCAGATAACAGATGACAGATGCTAGATGACAGATGACAGATGACAGATGACAGATGACAGATGGCAGATAACAGATGACAGATGACAGATGACAAATGACAGATGACAGATGCCAGATGACAGATGACAGATGACAGATGACAGATGACAGATGACAGATGACAGATGACAGATGACAGATGACAGATGACAGATGACAGATGACGGATGACAGATGACAGATGGCAGATAACAGATGACAGATGGCAGATGACAAATGACAGATGACACATGACAGATGACAGATGACAGATGACAGATGACAGATGACAGATGACAGATAACAGATGACAGATGACAGATGACAGATGACAGATGACAGATGACAGATGACAGATGACAGATGACAGATGAAAGATAACAGATGACAGATGCTAGATGACAGATGACAGATGACAGATGACAGATGACAAATGACAGAAGACAGATGATAGCTGACAGATGACAGATGACAGATGACAGATGACAGATGACAGATGACAGATGACAGATGACAGATGACAGATGACAGATGGCAGATAACAGATGACAGATGACAGATGAAAGATGAAAGATAACAGATGACAGATGACAGATGACAGATGACAGATGACAGATGACAGATGACAAATGACAGAAGAGAGATGACAGCTGCCAGATGAGAGATGACAGATGACAAATGACAGAAGACAGATGACAGATGACAGATGACAGATGACAGATGCTAGATGATAAAAGACAGAAGACAGATGACGGATGACAGATGACAAATGACAGATGACAGATAACAGATGACAGATGACAGATGACAGATGACAGATGACAGATGACAGATGACAGATGAAAGATAACAGATGACAGATGACAGATGACAAATGACAGAAGACAGATGACAGATGACAGATGACAGATGACAGATGACAGATGACAGTTGACAGATGACAGATGACAGATAACAGATGACAGATGACAAATGACAGAAGACAGATGACAGATGACAGATGACAGATGACAGATGACAGATAACAGATGACAGATGCTAGATGATAAAAGACAGAAGACAGATGACGGATGACAGATGACAGATGACAGATGACAGATGCCAGATGACAGATGACATATGACAGATGACAGATGACAAATGATAGATAACAGACGACAGATGGCAAATGACAGATGACAAATGACAGATGAAAGATGACAGATGACAGATGACACATGACAGATTACAGATGACAGATGATAGATAACATATGAAAGATGACAGATGACATATGACAGATGACAGATGACACATGACAGATTACAGATAACAGATAATAGATGACAGATGACAGATGACAGATGACAGATGACAGATGACAGATGACAGATGACAGATGACAGATGACAGATGACAGATGACAGATGACAGATGACAGATGACAGATGACAGATGACAGATGACAGATGACAGATGACAGATAACAGATGACAGATGACAAAAGACAGATGACAGATGCCAGGTGACAGATGATAGATGACAGATGACAGATGACAGATGACAGATGACAGATGCCAGATGACATATGACAGATGACAGACGACAGATGACAGATGATATATGACAGATGACAGATGGCCAATGGCAGATGACAGATGACAGATGACAGATGACAGATGACAGATGACACATGACAGATTACAGATGAGAGATGACAGATTACAGATGACAGATGACAGATGATAGATGACAGATGACGGATGAAAGATGACAGATGACAGATGACAGATGACAGATGACAGATGACAGATGACAGATGACAGACCACAGATGACAGATGACAGATGACAGATGACAGATGACGGATGACAGATGACAGATGACAGATGACAGATGACAGATGACAGATGACAGATGACAGATGACAGATGACAGATGACAGATGGCAGATAACAGATGACAGATGACAGATGACTGATGACAGATGACAGATGACAGATGACAGATGACAGATGACAGATGACAGATGACAGATGACAGATGACAGATGACAGATGACAGATGACAGATGACAGATGACCGATGACAGATGACAGATGACAGATGACAGATGACAGATGACAGATGACAGATGACAGATGACAGATGACAGATGACAGATGACAGATGACAGATGACAGATGACAAATGAAAGATAACAGATGACAGATGACAGATGACAGATGACAGATGACAGATGACAAATGACAGAAGACAGATGACAGATGACAGATGACAGATGGCAGATGGCAGATGACAGATGGCAGATGACAGAGGACAGATGACAGATGACAGCTGACAGATGACAGATGGCAGATGACAGATGACAGATGACAGATGACAGATGACAGATGACAGATGACAGATGACAGATGACAGATGGCAGATAACAGATGACAGATGACAGATGACAGATGACAGATGACAGATGACAGATGACAGATGGCAGATAACAGATGACAGATGACAGATGACAGATGACAGATGACAGATGACAGATGACAGATGACAGATGACAGATGACAGATGATAGATGACAGATGACAGATGACAGATGACGGATGACAGATGACAGATGACAGATGACAGATGACAGATGACAGATGACAGATGACAGATGACAGATGACAGATGACAGATGACAGATGACAGATGGCAGATAACAGATGACAGATGACAGATGACAGATGACAGATAACAGATGACAGATGACAGATGACTGATGACAGATGACAGATGACAGATGACAGATGACAGATGACAGATGACAGATGACAGATGACAGATGACAGATGACAGATGACAGATGACAGATGACAGATGACCGATGACAGATGACAGATGACAGATGACAGATGACAGATGACAGATGACAGATGACAGATGACAGATGACAGATGACAGATGACAGATGACAGATGACAGATGACAGATGACAAATGAAAGATAACAGATGACAGATGACAGATGACAGATGACAGATGACAGATGACAGATGACAGATGACAGATGACAGATGACAGATGACAGATGACAGATGACAGATGACAGACGACAGATGACAGATGACACATGACAGATTACAGATAACAGATAATAGATGACAGATGACAGATGACAGATGACAGATGACAGATGACAGATGACAGATGACAGATGACAGATGACAGATGACAGATAACAGATGACAGATGCTAGATGACAGATGACAGATGACAGATGACAGATGACAGATGGCAGATAACAGATGACAGATGACAGATGACAAATGACAGATGACAGATGACAGATGACAGATGACAGATGACAGATGGCAGATAACAGATGACAGATGACAGATGACAAATGACAGATGACAGATGACAGATGACAGATGACAGATGACAGATGACAGATGACAGATGACAGATGACAGATGACAGATGCCAGATAACAGATGACAGATGCTAGATGACAGATGACAGATGACAGATGACAGATGACAGATGGCAGATAACAGATGACAGATGACAGATGACAAATGACAGATGACAGATGCCAGATGACAGATGACAGATGACAGATGACAGATGACAGATGACAGATGACAGATGACAGATGACAGATGACAGATGACAGATGACGGATGACAGATGACAGATGGCAGATAACAGATGACAGATGGCAGATGACAAATGACAGATGACAGATGACAGATGACAGATGACAGATGACAGATGACAGATGACAGATGACAGATAACAGATGACAGATGACAGATGACAGATGACAGATGACAGATGACAGATGACAGATGACAGATGACAGATGAAAGATAACAGATGACAGATGCTAGATGACAGATGACAGATGACAGATGACAGATGACAAATGACAGAAGACAGATGATAGCTGACAGATGACAGATGACAGATGACAGATGACAGATGACAGATGACAGATGACAGATGACAGATGACAGATGACAGATGGCAGATAACAGATGACAGATGACAGATGAAAGATGAAAGATAACAGATGACAGATGACAGATGACAGATGACAGATGACAGATGACAGATGACAAATGACAGAAGAGAGATGACAGCTGACAGATGAGAGATGACAGATGACAAATGACAGAAGACAGATGACAGATGACAGATGACAGATGACAGATGCTAGATGATAAAAGACAGAAGACAGATGACGGATGACAGATGACAAATGACAGATGACAGATAACAGATGACAGATGACAGATGACAGATGACAGATGACAGATGACAGATGACAGATGAAAGATAACAGATGACAGATGACAGATGACAAATGACAGAAGACAGATGACAGATGACAGATGACAGATGACAGATGACAGATGACAGTTGACAGATGACAGATGACAGATAACAGATGACAGATGACAAATGACAGAAGACAGATGACAGATGACGGATGACAGATGACAGATGACAGATAACAGATGACAGATGCTAGATGATAAAAGACAGAAGACAGATGACGGATGACAGATGACAGATGACAGATGACAGATGCCAGATGACAGATGACATATGACAGATGACAGATGACAAATGATAGATAACAGACGACAGATGGCAAATGACAGATGACAAATGACAGATGAAAGATGACAGATGACAGATGACACATGACAGATTACAGATGACAGATGATAGATAACATATGAAAGATGACAGATGACATATGACAGATGACAGATGACACATGACAGATTACAGATAACAGATAATAGATGACAGATGACAGATGACAGATGACAGATGACAGATGACAGATGACAGATGACAGATGACAGATGACAGATGACAGATGACAGATGACAGATGACAGATGACAGATGACAGATGACAGATGACAGATGACAGATGACAGATAACAGATGACAGATGACAAAAGACAGATGACAGATGCCAGGTGACAGATGATAGATGACAGATGACAGATGACAGATGACAGATGACAGATGCCAGATGACATATGACAGATGACAGACGACAGATGACAGATGATATATGACAGATGACAGATGGCCAATGGCAGATGACAGATGACAGATGACAGATGACAGATGACAGATGACACATGACAGATTACAGATGAGAGATGACAGATTACAGATGACAGATGACAGATGATAGATGACAGATGACGGATGAAAGATGACAGATGACAGATGACAGATGACAGATGACAGATGACAGATGACAGATGACAGACCACAGATGACAGATGACAGATGACAGATGACAGATGACGGATGACAGATGACAGATGACAGATGACAGATGACAGATGACAGATGACAGATGACAGATGACAGATGACAGATGACAGATGGCAGATAACAGATGACAGATGACAGATGACTGATGACAGATGACAGATGACAGATGACAGATGACAGATGACAGATGACAGATGACAGATGACAGATGACAGATGACAGATGACAGATGACAGATGACAGATGACCGATGACAGATGACAGATGACAGATGACAGATGACAGATGACAGATGACAGATGACAGATGACAGATGACAGATGACAGATGACAGATGACAGATGACAGATGACAAATGAAAGATAACAGATGACAGATGACAGATGACAGATGACAGATGACAGATGACAAATGACAGAAGACAGATGACAGATGACAGATGACAGATGGCAGATGGCAGATGACAGATGGCAGATGACAGAGGACAGATGACATATGACAGCTGACAGATGACAGATGGCAGATGACAGATGACAGATGACAGATGACAGATGACAGATGACAGATGACAGATGACAGATGACAGATGGCAGATAACAGATGACAGATGACAGATGACAGATGACAGATGACAGATGACAGATGACAGATGGCAGATAACAGATGACAGATGACAGATGACAGATGACAGATGACAGATGACAGATGACAGATGACAGATGACAGATGACAGATGACAGATGATAGATGACAGATGACAGATGACAGATGACGGATGACAGATGACAGATGACAGATGACAGATGACAGATGACAGATGACAGATGACAGATGACAGATGACAGATGACAGATGACAGATGACAGATGGCAGATAACAGATGACAGATGACAGATGACAGATGACAGATAACAGATGACAGATGACAGATGACTGATGACAGATGACAGATGACAGATGACAGATGACAGATGACAGATGACAGATGACAGATGACAGATGACAGATGACAGATGACAGATGACAGATGACAGATGACCGATGACAGATGACAGATGACAGATGACAGATGACAGATGACAGATGACAGATGACAGATGACAGATGACAGATGACAGATGACAGATGACAGATGACAGATGACAAATGAAAGATAACAGATGACAGATGACAGATGACAGATGACAGATGACAGATGACAGATGACAGATGACAGATGACAGATGACAGATGACAGATGACAGATGACAGATGACAGACGACAGATGACAGATGACACATGACAGATTACAGATAACAGATAATAGATGACAGATGACAGATGACAGATGACAGATGACAGATGACAGATGACAGATGACAAATGACAGATGACAGATGACAGATGACAGATGACAGATGACAGATGACAGATGACAGATGACAGATGACAGATGACAGATGACAGATGACAGATGACAGATGACAGATGACAGATAACAGATGACAGATGACAGATGACAGATGACAGATGAAAGATAACAGATGACAGATGACAGATGACAGATGACAGACGACAGATGACAGATGACGGATGACAAATGACAGATGACAGATGACAGATGACAGATGACAGATGACAGATGACAGATGACAGATGACAGATGACAGATGACAGATGATAGATGACAGATGACAGATGACAGATGACGGATGACAGATGACAGATGACAGATGACAGATGACAGATGACAGATGACAGATGACAGATGACAGATGACAGATGACAGATGACAGATGACAGATGACAGATGACAGATGACAGATGACAGATGAAAGATAACAGATGACAGATGACAGATGACAGATGACAGACGACAGATGACAGATGACGGATGACAAATGACAGATGACAGATGACAGATGACAGATGACAGATGACAGATGACAGATGACAGATGACAGATGACAGATGACAGATGACAGATGATAGATGACAGATGACAGATGACAGATGACGGATGACAGATGACAGATGACAGATGACAGATGACAGATGACAGATGACAGATGACAGATGACAGATGACAGATGACAGATGACAGATGACAGACGACAGATGACAGATGACGGATGACAAATGACAGATGACAGATGACAGATGACAGATGACAGATGACAGATGACAGATGACAGATGACAGATGACAGATGACAGATGACAGATGACAGATGAAAGATAACAGATGACAGATGACAGATGACAGATGACAGACGACAGATGACAGATGACGGATGACAAATGACAGATGACAGATGACAGATGACAGATGACAGATGACAGATGACAGATGACAGATGACAGATGACAGATGACAGATGATAGATGACAGATGACAGATGACAGATGACGGATGACAGATGACAGATGACAGATGACAGATGACAGATGACAGATGACAGATGACAGATGACAGATGACAGATGACAGATGACAGATGACAGATGGCAGATAACAGATGACAGATGACAGATGACAGATGACAGATGACAGATGACAGATGACAGATGGCAGATAACAGATGACAGATGACAGATGACAAATGACAGATGACAGATGACAGATGACAGATGACAGATGACAGATGACAGATGACAGATGACAGATGACAGATGACAGATGACAGATGACAGATGACAGATGAAAGATAACAGATGACAGATGACAGATGACAGATGACAGACGACAGATGACAGATGACGGATGACAAATGACAGATGACAGATGACAGATGACAGATGACAGATGACAGATGACAGATGACAGATGACAGATGACAGATAACAGATGACAGATGCTAGATGACAGATGACAGATGACAGATGACAGATGACAGATGACAGATGACAGATGACAGATGACAGATGACAGATGACAGATGACAGATGACAGATAGCAGATGACAGATGACAGATGACAGATGACAGATGACAGATGACAGATGACAGATGACAGATGACAGATGACAGATGACAGATGACAGATGACAGATGACAGATGGCAGATAACAGATGACAGATGACAGATGACAAATGACAGATGACAGATGACATATGACAGATGACAGATGACAGATGACAGATGACAGATGACAGATGACAGATGACAGATGACAGATGACAGATGACAGATGACAGATGACAGATGACAGATGACAGATGACAGATGACAGATGACAGATGACAGATGACAGATGACAGATGACAGATGACAGATGACAGATGACAGATGACAGATGGCAGATAACAGATGACAGATGACAGATGACAAATGACAGATGACAGATGACAGATGACAGATGACAGATGACAGATGACAGATGACAGATGACAGATGACAGATGACAGATGACAGATGACAGATGACAGATGACAGATGACAGATGACAGATGACAGATAACAGATGACAGATGCTAGATGACAGATGACAGATGACAGATGACAGATGACAGATGACAGATGGCAGATAACAGATGACAGATGACAGATGACAAATGACAGATGACAGATGACAGATGACAGATGACAGATGACAGATGGCAGATAACAGATGACAGATGACAGATGACAAATGACAGATGACAGATGACAGATGACAGATGACAGATGACAGATGACAGATGACAGATGACAGATGACAGATGACAGATGCCAGATAACAGATGACAGATGCTAGATGACAGATGACAGATGACAGATGACAGATGACAGATGGCAGATAACAGATGACAGATGACAGATGACAAATGACAGATGACAGATGCCAGATGACAGATGACAGATGACAGATGACAGATGACAGATGACAGATGACAGATGACAGATGACAGATGACAGATGACAGATGACAGATGACGGATGACAGATGACAGATGGCAGATAACAGATGACAGATGGCAGATGACAAATGACAGATGACAGATGACAGATGACAGATGACAGATGACAGATGACAGATGACAGATGACAGATGACAGATAACAGATGACAGATGACAGATGACAGATGACAGATGACAGATGACAGATGACAGATGACAGATGACAGATGAAAGATAACAGATGACAGATGCTAGATGACAGATGACAGATGACAGATGACAGATGACAAATGACAGAAGACAGATGATAGCTGACAGATGACAGATGACAGATGACAGATGACAGATGACAGATGACAGATGACAGATGACAGATGACAGATGACAGATGGCAGATAACAGATGACAGATGACAGATGAAAGATGAAAGATAACAGATGACAGATGACAGATGACAGATGACAGATGACAGATGACAGATGACAAATGACAGAAGAGAGATGACAGCTGACAGATGAGAGATGACAGATGACAAATGACAGAAGACAGATGACAGATGACAGATGACAGATGCTAGATGATAAAAGACAGAAGACAGATGACGGATGACAGATGACAAATGACAGATGACAGATAACAGATGACAGATGACAGATGACAGATGACAGATGACAGATGACAGATGACAGATGAAAGATAACAGATGACAGATGACAGATGACAAATGACAGAAGACAGATGACAGATGACAGATGACAGATGACAGATGACAGATGACAGTTGACAGATGACAGATGACAGATAACAGATGACAGATGACAAATGACAGAAGACAGATGACAGATGACAGATGACAGATGACAGATGACAGATAACAGATGACAGATGCTAGATGATAAAAGACAGAAGACAGATGACGGATGACAGATGACAGATGACAGATGACAGATGCCAGATGACAGATGACATATGACAGATGACAGATGACAAATGATAGATAACAGACGACAGATGGCAAATGACAGATGACAAATGACAGATGAAAGATGACAGATGACAGATGACACATGACAGATTACAGATGACAGATTATAGATAACATATGAAAGATGACAGATGACATATGACAGATGACAGATGACACATGACAGATTACAGATAACAGATAATAGATGACAGATGACAGATGACAGATGACAGATGACAGATGACAGATGACAGATGACAGATGACAGATGACAGATGACAGATGACAGATGACAGATGACAGATGACAGATGACAGATGACAGATGACAGATGACAGATGACAGATAACAGATGACAGATGACAAAAGACAGATGACAGATGCCAGGTGACAGATGATAGATGACAGATGACAGATGACAGATGACAGATGACAGATGCCAGATGACATATGACAGATGACAGACGACAGATGGCAGATAACAGATGACAGATGACAGATGACAGATGACAGATGACAGATGACAGATGACAGATGATAGATGACAGATGACAGATGACAGATGACAGATGACAGATGACAGATGACAGATGACAGATGACAGATGACAGATGACAGATGACAGATGACAGATGACAGATGACAGATGACAGTTGAAAGATAACAGATGACAGATAACAGATGACAGATGACAAATGACAGAAGACAGATGACAGATGACAGATGACAGATAGCAAATGATAGATGACACATGACAGATGACAGATGACAGATGACAGATGACAGATGACAGATGACAGATGATAGATGACAGATGACAGATGACAGATGACAGATTACAGATGAAAGATGACAGATGACAGATGACAGATGACAGATGACCGATGACAGATGACAGATGGCAGATAACAGATGACAGATGGCAGATGACAGATGACAGATGACAGATGACAGATGACAGATGACAGATGACAGACGACAGATGACAGATGACAGATGACAGATGACAGATGACAGATGACAGATGACAGATGACAGATGACAAATGACAGAAGACAGATGACAGATGACAGATGGCAGATGACAGATGGCAGATGACAGATGACAGATGACAGATGACAGATGACAGATGATAGATGACAGATGACAGATGACAGATTACAGATGAAAGATGACAGATGACAGATGACAGATGACAGATGACAGATGACAGATGACAGATGACAGATGACGGATGACAGATGACAGATAAAAGATAACAGATGACAGATGACAGATGAAAGATGACAGATGACAGATGACAGATGGCAGATAACAGATGACAGATGACAGATGACAGATGACAGATGACAGATGACAGATGACAGATGGCAGATGACAGATGACAGATGACAGATGACAGATGACAGATGACAGATGACAGATGACAAATGACAAATGACAGATGACAGATGACAGATGAGAGATGACAGATGGCAGATAACAGATGACAGATGACAGATGACAGATGACAGATGACAGATGACAGATGACAGATGACAGATGACAGATGACAGATGACAGATGACAGATGACAGATGACAGATGACAGATGACAGATGACAGATGACAGATGAAAGATAACAGATGAGAGATGACAGATGACAGATGACAGGTGAAAGATAACAGATGACAGATGACAGATGACAGATGACAGATGACAGATGACAAATGACAGAAGACAGATGACAGATGACAGATGACAGATAGCAAATGACAGATGACACATGACAGATGACAGATGACAGATGACAGATGACAGATGACAGATGACAGATGACAGATGACAGATGACAGATGACAGATGACAGATGACAGATGACAGATGACAGATGACAGATGACAGATGACAGATGACAGATGACAGATGACAGATGACAGATGACAGATGACAGATGACAGATGACAGATGACAGATGACAGATGAAAGATAACAGATGACAGATGACAGATGACAGATGACAGGTGAAAGATAACAGATGACAGATGACAGATGACAAATGACAGAAGACAGATGACAGATGACAGATGACAGATAGCAAATGACAGATGACACATGACAGATGACAGATTACAGATGACAGATGACAGATGACAGATGACAGATGACAGATGACAGATGACAGATGACAGATGACAGATGACAGATGAAAGATAACAGATGACAGATGACAGATGACAAATGACAGAAGACAGATGACAGATGACAGATGACAGATGACAGATGACAGATGACAGTTGACAGATGACAGATGACAGATAACAGATGACAGATGACAAATGACAGAACACAGATGACAGATGACAGATGACAGATGACAGATGACAGATGACAGATGACAGATGACAGATGACAGATGACAGATGACAGATGACAGATGACAGATGACAGATGACAGATGACAAATGACAGATGACAGATGACAGATGAGAGATGACAGATGGCAGATAACAGATGACAGATGACAGATAAAAGATGACAGATGACAGATGACAGATGACAGACGACAGATGACAGATGACAGATGACAGATGACAGATGACAGATGACAGATGACAGATGACAGATGACAGATGACAGATGACAGATGACAGATGACGGATGACAGATGACAGATGACAGATGAAAGATAACAGATGACAGATGACAGATGACAAATGACAGAAGACAGATGACAGATGACAGATGACAGATGACAGATGACAGATGACGGATAACAGATGACAGATGCTAGATGATAAAAGACAGAAGACAGATGACGGATGACAGATGACAGATGACAGATGACAGATGCCAGATGACAGATGACATATGACAGATGACGGATGACAGATGATAGATGACAGATGACTGATGGTAAATGACAGATGACAAATGACAGATGAAAGATGACAGATGACAGATGACACATGACAGATTACAGATGACAGATGATAGATAACATATAAAAGATGACAGATGACATATGACAGATGACAGATGACACATGACAGATTACAGATAACAGATAATAGATGACATATGAAAGATGACAGATGACATATGACATATGACAGATGACCGATTGCAGATGACAGATGACAGGTGACAGCTGACAGATGACAGATGACAGATGACAGATGACAGATGACAGATGACAGATGACAGATGACAGATGACAGATGACAGATGACAGATGACAGATGACAGATGACAGATAGCAGATGACAGATGACAAATGACAGAAAACAGATGACAGATGACAAACGACAAATGACAGATGACAGATGACAGATGACAGATGACAGATGACAGATGACAGATGACAGATGACAGATGACAGATGACAGATGACAGATGACAGATGACAGATGACAGATGACAGATGACAGATGACAGATGACAGATGACAGATGACAGATGACATATGACAGATAACAGATGACAGATGACAAAAGACAGAAGACAGATGACAGATGCCAGATGACAGATGATAGATGACAAATGACAGATGCCAATTGACATATGACAGATGACAGATGACAGATGATATATGACAGATGACAGATGGCCAATGGCAGATGACAGATGACAGATGACAGATGACACATGACAGATTACAGATGAGAGATGACAAATTACAGATGACAGATGACAGATGATAGATGACAGATGACGGATGACAGATGACAGATGACAGATGACAGATGACAAATGACAGATGACAGACCACAGATGACAGATGACAGATGACAGATGACAGATGACAGATGACGGATGACAGATAACAGATGACAGATGACAAAAGACAGAAGACAGATGACAGATGACAGATGACAGCTGACAGATGACAGATGACAGATGACAGATAACAGATGACAGATGTCAAAAGACAGAAGACAGATGACAGATGCCAGATGACAGATGATAGATGACAGATGAAAGATGACAGATGCCAGATGACATATGACAGATGACAGATGACAGATGGCAGATGATATACGACAGATGACAGATGGCCAATGGCAGATGACAGATGACAGATGACAGATGACACATGACAGATTACAGATGAGAGATGACAGATTACAGATGACAGATGACAGATGACAGATGACAGATGACAGACCACAGATGACAGATGACAGATGACAGATGACAGATGACAGATGACGGATGACAGATGACAGATGACAGATGACAGATGACAGATGACAGATGACAGATGACAGATGACAGATGACAGATGACAGATGACAGATGACAGATGACAGATGACAGATGACAGATGACAGATGACAGATGACAGATGACAGATGACAGATGAGAGATGACAGATGACAGATGGCAGATAACAGATGACAGATGACAGATGACAGACCACAGATGACAGATGACAGATGACAGCTGACAGATGACAGATGACAGATGACAGATAACAGATGACAGATGACAAAAGACAGAAGACAGATGACAGATGCCAGATGACAGATGATAGATGACAGATGAAAGATGACAGATGCCAGATGACATATGACAGAAGACAGATGACACATGACAGATTACAGATGAGAGATGACAAATTACAGATGACAGATGACAGATGATAGATGACAGATGACGGATGACAGATGACAGATGACAGATGACAGATGACAGATGACAGATGACAGATGACAGACCACAGATGACAGATGACAGCTGACAGATGACAGATGACAGATGACAGATAACAGATGACAGATGACAAAAGACAGAAGACAGATGACAGATGCCAGATGACAGATGATAGATGACAGATGAAAGATGACAGATGCCAGATGACATATGACAGATGACAGATGACAGATGACAGATGATATATGACAGATGACAGATGGCCAATGGCAGATGACAGATGACAGATGACAGATGACAGATGACACATGACAGATTACAGATGAGAGATGACAGATTACAGATGACAGATGACAGATGACAGATGACAGATGACAGACCACAGATGACAGATGACAGATGACAGATGACAGATGACAGATGACGGATGACAGATGACAGATGACAGATGACAGATGACAGATGACAGATGACAGATGACAGATGACAGATGACAGATGACAGATGACAGATGACAGATGACAGATGACAGATGACAGATGACAGATGACAGATGGCAGATAACAGATGACAGATGACAGATGACAGATGATATATGACAGATGACAGATGGCCAATGGCAGATGACAGATGACAGATGACAGATGACACATGACAGATTACAGCTGAGAGATGACAGATTACAGATGACAGATGACAGATGACAGATGACAGATGACAGACCACAGATGACAGATGACAGATGACAGATGACAGATGACAGATGACAGATGACAGATGACAGATGACAGATGACAGACCACAGATGACAGATGACAGATGACAGATGACAGATGACAGATGACGGATGACAGATGATAGATGACAGATGACGGATGACAGATGACAGATGACAGATGACAGATGACAGATGACAGATGACAGATGACAGATGACAGACCACAGATGACAGATGACAGATGACAGATGACAGATGACAGATGACGGATGACAGATGACAGATGACAGATGACAGATGACAGATGACAGATGACAGATGACAGATGACAGATGGCAGATAACAGATGACAGATGACAGATGACAGATGACAGATGACAGATGACAGATGACAGATGACAGATGACAGATGACAGATGACAGATGACAGATGACAGATGACAGATGACAGATGACAGATGACAGATGACAGATGACAGATGACAGATGACAGATGACAGATGAAAGATAACAGATGACAGATGACAGATGACAAATGACAGTAGACAGATGACAGATGACAGATGACAGATGGCAGATGACAGATGGCAGATGACAGATGACAGAGGACAGATGACAGATGACAGCTGACAGATGACAGATGACAGATGACAGATTAAAGATAACAGATGACAGATGACAGATGACAGATGACAAATGACAGAAGACAGATGACAGATGACAGATGACAGATGGCAGATGACAGATGGCAGATGACAGATGACAGAGGACAGATGACAGATGACAGATGACAGATGACAGATGACAGATGACAGATGACAGATGACAGATGATAGATGACACATAGCAAATGGCAGGTGACAAATGACAGATGTCATATGACAGATGACAGATGACAGATGACAGATGACAGATGACAGATGACAGATTAGAGATGAAAGATGACAGATGACAGATGACAGATGACAGATGACAGATGACAGATGGCAGATAACAGATGACAGATGACAGATGACAGATGACAGATGACAGATGACAGATGACAGATGACAGATGACAGATGACAGATGACAGATGACAGATGACAGATGACAGATGACAGATGACAGATGACAGATGACAGATGACAGATGACAGATGACAGGTGAAAGATAACAGATGACAGATGACAGATGACAGATGACAGATGACAAATGACAGAAGACAGATGACAGATGACAGATGACAGATAGCAAATGACAGATGACAGATGACAGATGACAGATGACAGATGACAGATGACAGATGACAGATGACAGATGACAGATGACAGATGACAGATGACAGATGATAGATGACAGATGACAGATGACAGATGACAGATTACAGATGAAAGATGACAGATGACAGATGACAGATGACAGATGACAGATGACAGATGACAGATGACAGATGACAGATGGCAGATAACAGATGACAGATGACAGATGACAGATGACAGATGACAGATGACAGATGACAGATGACAGATGACAGATGACAGATGACAGATGACAGATGACAAATGACAGAAGACAGATGACAGATGACAGATGACAGATGGCAGATGACAGATGGCAGATGACAGATGACAGATGACAGATGACAGATGACAGATGACAGATGACAGATGACAGATGATAGATGACAGATGACAGATGACAGATTACAGATGAAAGATGACAGATGACAGATGACAGATGACAGATGACAGATGACAGATGACAGATGACAGATGACAGATGACAGATGACGGATGACAGATGACAGATGAAAGGTAACAGATGACAGATGACAGATGAAAGATGACAGATGACAGATGACAGATGGCAGATAACAGATGACAGATGACAGATGACAGATGACAGATGACAGATGACAGATGACAGATGACAGATGACAGATGACAGATGACAGATGACAGATGACAGATGACAGATGACAGATGACAGATGACAGATGACAGATGACAGATGACAGATGAAAGATAACAGATGACAGATGACAAATGACAAATGACAGAAGACAGATGACAGATGACAGATGACAGATGACAGATGACAGTTGACAGATGACAGATGACAGATAACAGATGACAGATGACAAATGACAGAAGACAGATGACACATGAGAGATGGCAGATAACAGATGACAGATGATAGATGACAGATGACAGATGACAGATGACAGATGACAGATGACAGATGACAGATGACAGATGACAGATGACAGATGACAGATGACAGATGACAGATGACAGATGACAGATGACAGATGACAGATGACAGATGACAGATGACAGATGACAGATGACAGATGACAGATGACAGTGGACAGATGACAGATGACAGATGACAGATAACAGATGACAGATGACAAATGACAGAAGACAGATGACAGATGACAGATGACAGATGACAGATGAAAGATAGCAGATGACAGATGACAAATGACAGAAGACAGATGGTAAATGACAGATGACAAATGACAGATGAAAGATGACAGATGACAGATGACACATGACAGATTACAGATGACAGATGATAGATAACATATGAAAGATGACAGATGACATATGACAGATGACAGGTGACAGATGACAGATGACAGATGACAGATGACAGATGACAGATGACAGATAACAGATGACAGATGACAGATGACAGATGACAGATGACAGATGACAGATGACAGATGACAGATGACAGATGAAAGATAACAGATGACAGATGACAGATGACAAATGACAGATGACAGATGACAGATGACAGATGACAGATGACAGATGACAGATGACAGTGGACAGATGACAGATGACAGATGACAGATAACAGATGACAGATGACAAATGACAGAAGACAGATGACAGATGACAGATTACAGATGACAGATGACAGATGACAGATGACAGATGACAGATGACAGATGACAGATGACAGATGACAGATGACAGATGACAGATGACAGATGACAGATGACAGATGACAGATGACAGATGACAGATGACAGATGACAGATGACAGATGACAAATGACAGATGACAGATGACAGATGAGAGATGACAGATGGCAGATGACAGATGACAGATGACAGATGACAGATGACAGATGACAGATGACGGATAACAGATGACAGATGCTAGATGATAAAAGACAGAAGACAGATGACGGATGACAGATGACAGATGACAGATGACAGATTACAGATGACAGATGACATATGACAGATGCCGGATGACAGATGATAGATGACAGATGACAGATGGTATATGACAGATGACAAATGACAGATGAAAGATGACAGATGACAGATGACACATAACAGATAACAGATGACAGATGATAGATAACATATGAAAGATGACAGATGACATATGACAGATGACAGATGACACATGACAGATTACCAATAACAGATAATAGATGACATATGAAAGATGACAGATGACATATGACATATGACAGATGACCGATTGCAGATGACAGATGACAGGTGACAGATGACAGATGACAGATGACAGATGACAGATGACAGATGACAGATGACAGATGACAGATGACAGATGACACATGACAGATTACAGATAACAGATAATAGATGACATATGAAGGATGACAGATGACATATGACATATGACAGATGACCGATTGCAGATGACAGATGACAGGTGACAGATGACAGATGACAGATGACAGATGACAGATGACAGATGACAGATGACAGATGACAGATGACAGATGACAGATGACAGATGACAGATGACAGATGACAGATGACAGATGACAGATGATAGATGACAGATAGCAAATGGCAGGTGACAAATGACAGATGACATATGACAGATGACAGATGACAGATGACACATGACAGATAACAGATGACAGATGATAGATAACATATGAAAGATGACAGATGACATATGACAGATGACAGATGACACATGACAGATTACAGATAACAGATAATAGATGACATATGAAAGATGACAGATGACATATGACATATGACAGATGACCGATTGCAGATGACAGATGACAGGTGACAGATGACAGATGACAGATGACAGATGACAGATGACAGATGACAGATGACAGATGACACATGACAGATTACAGATAACAGATAATAGATGACATATGAAAGATGACAGATGACATATGACATATGACAGATGACCGATTGCAGATGACAGATGACAGATGACAGATGGCAGATGACAGATGGCAGATGACAGATGACAGAGGACAGATGACAGATGACAGATGACAGATGACAGATGACAGATGACAGATGACAGATGATAGATGACAGATAGCAAATGGCAGGTGACAAATGACAGATGACATATGACAGATGACAGATGACAGATGACAAATGACAGATGACAGATGACAGGTGACAGATGACAGATTAGAGATGAAAGATGACAGATGACAGATGACAGATGACAGATGACAGATGACAGATGACAGATGACAGATGACAGATGGCAGATAACAGATGACAGATGACAGATGACAGATGACAGATGACAGATGACAGATGACAGATGACAGATGACAGATGACAGATGACAGATGACAGATGACAGATGACAGATGACAGATGACAGATGACAGATGACAGATGACAGATGACAGATGACAGATGACAGATGACAGATGACAGATGACAGATGACAGATGACAGATGACAGATGACAGATGACAGATGACAGATGACAGGTGAAAGATAACAGATGACAGATGACAGATGACAAATGACAGAAGACAGATGACAGATGACAGATGACAGATAGCAAATGACAGATGACAGATGACAGATGACAGATGACAGATGACAGATGACAGATGACAGATGACAGATGACAGATGACAGATGACAGATGACAGATGACAGATGACAGATGACAGATGACAGATGACAGATGACAGATGACAAATGACAGAAGACAGATGACAGATGACAGATGACAGATGGCAGATGACAGATGGCAGATGACAGATGACAGATGACAGATGACGGATGACAGATGACAGATGACAGATGACAGATGATAGATGACAGATGACAGATGACAGATTACAGATGAAAGATGACAGATGACAGATGACAGATGACAGATGACAGATGACAGATGACAGATGACGGATGACAGATGACAGATGACAGATGACAGATGAAAGGTAACAGATGACAGATGACAGATGAAAGATGACAGATGACAGATGACAGATGGCAGATAACAGATGACAGATGACAGATGACAGATGACAGATGACAGATGACAGATGACAGATGACAGATGACAGATGACAGATGACAGATGACAAATGACAAATGACAGATGACAGATGACAGATGAGAGATGACAGATGGCAGATAACAGATGACAGATGACATATGACAGATGACAGATGACAGATGACAGATGACAGATGACAGATGACAGATGACAGATGACAGATGACAGATGACAGATGACAGATGACAGATGACAGATGACAGATGACAGATGACAGATGACAGATGACAGATGAAAGATAACAGATGACAGATGACAAATGACAAATGACAGAAGACAGATGACAGATGACAGATGACAGATGACAGATGACAGATGACAGATGACAGATGACAGTTGACAGATGACAGATGACAGATAACAGATGACAGATGACAAATGACAGAAGACAGATGACAGATGACAGATGACAGATGACAGATGACAGATGACAGATGACAGATGACAGATGACAGATGACAGATGACAGATGACAGATGACAGATGACAGATGACAGATGACAGATGACAGATGACAGATGACAGATGACAGATGACAGATGACAGATGACAGATGACAGATGACAGATGACAAATGACAGATGACAGATGACACATGAGAGATGGCAGATAACAGATGACAGATGACAGATGACAGATGACAGATGACAGATGACAGATGACAGATGACAGATGACAGATGACAGATGACAGATGACAGATGACAGATGACAGATGAAAGATGACAGATGACAGATGACACATGACAGATTACAGATGACAGATGATAGATAACATATGAAAGATGACAGATGACATATGACAGATGACAGATGACAGATGACAGATGACAGATGACAGATGACAGATGACAGATGACAGATGACAGATGACAGATGACAGATGACAGATGACAGATGACAGATGACAGATGACAGATGACAGATGACAGATGACAGATGACAGATGACAGATGACAGATGACAGATGACAGATGACAGATGAAAGATAACAGATGACAGATGACAGATGACAGATGACAGATGACAGATGACAGTTGACAGATGACAGATGACAGATGACAGATAACAGATGACAGATGACAAATGACGGAAGACAGATGACAGATGACAGATTACAGATGACAGATGACAGATGACAGATGACAGATGACAGATGACAGATGACAGATGACAGATGACAGATGACAGATGACAGATGACAGATGACAGATGACAGATGACAGATGACAGATGACAAATGACAGATGACAGATGACAGATGAGAGATGACAGATGGCAGATGACAGATGACAGATGACAGATGACAGATGACAGATGACAGATGACGGATAACAGATGACAGATGCTAGATGATAAAAGACAGAAGACAGATGACGGATGACAGATGACAGATGACAGATGACAGATGCCAGATGACAGATGACATATGACAGATGCCGGATGACAGATGATAGATGACAGATGACAGATGGTAAATAACAGATGACAAATGACAGATGAAAGATGACAGATGACAGATGACACATGACAGATAACAGATGACAGATGATAGATAACATATGAAAGATGACAGATGACATATGACAGATGACAGATGACACATGACAGATTACAGATAACAGATAATAAATGACATATGAAAGATGACAGATGACATATGACATATGACAAATGACCGATTGCAGATGACAGATGACAGGTGACAGATGACAGATGACAGATGACAGATGACAGATGACAGATGACAGATGACAGATGACAGATGACAGATGACAGATGACACATGACAGATTACAGATAACAGATAATAGATGACATATGAAAGATGACAGATGACATATGACATATGACAGATGACCGATTGCAGATGACAGATGACAGGTGACAGATGACAGATGACAGATGACAGATGACAGATGACAGATGACAGATGACAGATGACAGATGACAGATGACAGATAGCAGATGACAGATGACAAATGACAGAAGACAGATGACAGATGACAAACGACAAATGACAGATGACAGATGACAGATGACAGATGACAGATGACAGATGACAGATGACAGATGACAGATGACAGATGACAGATGACAGATGACAGATGACAGATGACAGATGACAGATAATAGATGACAGATGACAAAAGACAGAAGACAGATGACAGATGCCAGATGACAGATGATAGATGACAAATGACAGATGACAGATGCCAGATGACATATGACAGATGACAGATGACAGATGACAGATGATATATGACAGATGACAGATGGCCAATGGCAGATGACAGATGACAGATGACAGATGACAGATGACAGATGACACATGACAGATTACAGATGAGAGATGACAAATTACAGATGACAGATGACAGATGATAGATGACAGATGACGGATGACAGATGACAGATGACAGATGACAGATGACAGATGACAGATGACAGACCACAGATGACAGATGACAGATGACAGATGACGGATGACAGATGACAGATGACAGATGACAGATGACAGATGACAGATGACAGATGACAGATGACAAATGACAGATGACAGATGACAGATGGCAGATAACAGATGACAGATGACAGATGACAGATGACAGATGACAGATGACAGATGAGAGATGACAGATGACAGATGACAGATGACAGATGACACATGACAGATGAAAGATAACAGATGACAGATGACAGATGACAGATGACAGATGACAGATGACAAATGACAGAAGACAGATGACAGATGACAGATGACAGATGACAGATGGCAGATGACAGATGGCAGATGACAGATGACAGATGACAGAGGACAGATGACAGATGACAGCTGACAGATGACAGATGACAGATGAAAGATAACAGATGACAGATGACAGATGACGGATGACGGATGACAAATGACAGAAGACAGATGACAGATGACAGATGACAGATGGCAGATGACAGATGGCAGATGACAGATGACAGAGGACAGATGACAGATGACAGATGACAGATGACAGATGACAGATGACAGATGACAGATGACAGATGACAGATGACAGATGACAGATGATAGATGACAGATGACAGATAGCAAATGACAGGTGACAAATGACAGATGACATATGACAGATGACAGATGACAGATGACAGATGACAGATGACAGATGACAGATTACAGATGAAAGATGACAGATGACAGATGACAGATGACAGATGACAGATGACAGATGACAGATGACAGATGACAGATGACAGATGACAGATGACAGATGACAGATGACAGATGACAGATGATAGATGACAGATGACAGATAGCAAATGACAGATGACAAATGACAGATGACAGATTACAGATGACAGATGACAGATGACAGATGAAAGATAACAGATGACAGATGACAGATGACAGATGACAGATGACAGATGACAAATGACAGAAGACAGATGACAGATGACAGATGACAGATGGCAGATGACAGATGACAGATGACAAATGACAGAAGACAGATGACAGATGACAGATGACAGATGGCAGATGACAGATGGCAGATCACAGATGACAGATGACAGATGACAGATAATAGATGACAGATGACAGATTACAGATGAAAGATGACAGATGACAGGTGACAGATGACAGATGACAGATGACAGGTGACAGTTGACAGATGACAGATGACGGATGACAGATGACAGATGACAGATGAGAGATGACAGATGGCAGATAACAGATGACAGATGACAGATGACAGATGACAGATGACAGATGACAGATGACAGATGACAGATGACAGATGACAGATGACAGATGACAGATGACAGATGACAGATGACAGATGACAGATGAAAGATAACAGATGACAGATGACAGATGACAAATGACAGAAGACAGATGACAGATGACAGATGACAGATGACAGATGACAGATGACAGATGACAGATGACAGTTGACAGATGACAGATGAAAGATAACAGATGACAGATAACAGATGACAGATGACAGATGACAGATGACAAATGACAGAAGACAGATGACAGATGACAGATGACAGATGGCAGATGACAGATGACAGATGACAAATGACAGAAGACAGATGACAGATGACAGATGGCAGATGACAGATGACAGATGACAGATGACAGATGACAGATGACAGATGACAGATGACAGATGACAGATGACAGATGATAGATGACAGATGACAGATGACAGATGACAGATGTAAGATGACAGATGACAGATGACAGATGGCAGATAACAGATGACAGATGACAGATGACAGATGACAGATGACAGATGACAGATGACAGATGACAGATGACAGATGACAGATGACAGATGACAAATGACAAATGACAGATGACAGATGACAGATGAGAGATGACAGATGGCAGATAACAGATGACAGATGACAGATGACAGATGACAGATGACAGATGACAGATGACAGATGACAGATGACAGATGACAGATGACAGATGACAGATGACAGATGACAGATGACAGATGACAGATGACAGATGACAGATGACAGATGACAGATGAAAGATAACAGATGACAGATGACAGATGACAAATGACAGAAGACAGATGACAGATGACAGATGACAGATGACAGATGACAGATGACAGATGACAGATGACAGATGACAGTTGACAGATGACAGATGACAGACAACAGATGACAGATGACAAATGACAGAAGACAGATGACAGATGACAGATGACAGATGACAGATGACAGATGACAGATGACAGATGACAGATGACAGATGACAGATGACAGATGACAGATGACAGATGACAGATGACAGATGACAGATGACAGATGACAGATGACAAATGACAGATGACAGATGAGAGATGGCAGATAACAGATGACAGATGACAGATGACAGATGACAGATGACAGATGACAGATGACAGATGACAGATGACAGATGACAGATGACAGATGACAGATGACAGATGACAGATGACAGATGACAGATGACAGATGACAGATGAAAGATAGCAGATGACAGATGACAGATGACAGATGACAAATGACAGAAGACAGATGGTAAATGACAGATGACAAATGACAGATGAAAGATGACAGATGACAGATGACACATGACAGATTACAGATGACAGATGATAGATAACATATGAAAGATGACAGATGACATATGACAGATGACAGATGACAGATGACAGATGACAGATGACAGATGACAGATGACAGATGACAGATGACAGACGACAGATGACAGATGACAGATGACAGATGACAGATGACAGATGACAGATGACAGATGACAGATGACAGATGACAGATGAAAGATAACAGATGACAGATGACAGATGACAAATGACAGAAGACAGATGACAGATGACAGATGACAGATGACAGATGACAGATGACAGATGACAGATGACAGTTGACAGATGACAGATGAAAGATAACAGATGACAGATGACAGATGACAGATGACAGATGACAGATGACAAATGACAGAAGACAGATGACAGATGACAGATGACAGATGGCAGATGACAGATGACAGATGACAGATAGCAGATGACAGATGACAAATGACAGAAGACAGATGACAGATGACAAACGACAAATGACAGATGACAGATGACAGATGACAGATGACAGATGACAGATGACAGATGACAGATGACAGATGACAGATGACAGATGACAGATGACAGATGACAGATGACAGATAATAGATGACAGATGACAAAAGACAGAAGACAGATGACAGATGCCAGATGACAGATGATAGATGACAAATGACAGATGACAGATGCCAGATGACATATGACAGATGACAGATGACAGATGACAGATGATATATGACAGATGACAGATGGCCAATGGCAGATGACAGATGACAGATGACAGATGACAGATGACACATGACAGATTACAGATGAGAGATGACAAATTACAGATGACAGATGACAGATGATAGATGACAGATGACGGATGACAGATGACAGATGACAGATGACAGATGACAGATGACAGATGACAGACCACAGATGACAGATGACAGATGACAGATGACGGATGACAGATGACAGATGACAGATGACAGATGACAGATGACAGATGACAGATGACAGATGACAAATGACAGATGACAGATGACAGATGGCAGATAACAGATGACAGATGACAGATGACAGATGACAGATGACAGATGAGAGATGACAGATGACAGATGACAGATGACAGATGACACATGACAGATGAAAGATAACAGATGACAGATGACAGATGACAGATGACAGATGACAGATGACAGATGACAAATGACAGAAGACAGATGACAGATGACAGATGACAGATGACAGATGGCAGATGACAGATGGCAGATGACAGATGACAGATGACAGAGGACAGATGACAGATGACAGCTGACAGATGACAGATGACAGATGAAAGATAACAGATGACAGATGACAGATGACGGATGACGGATGACAAATGACAGAAGACAGATGACAGATGACAGATGACAGATGGCAGATGACAGATGGCAGATGACAGATGACAGAGGACAGATGACAGATGACAGATGACAGATGACAGATGACAGATGACAGATGACAGATGACAGATGACAGATGATAGATGACAGATGACAGATAGCAAATGACAGGTGACAAATGACAGATGACATATGACAGATGACAGATGACAGATGACAGATGACAGATGACAGATGACAGATGACAGATTACAGATGAAAGATGACAGATGACAGATGACAGATGACAGATGACAGATGACAGATGACAGATGACAGATGACAGATGACAGATGACAGATGACAGATGACAGATGACAGATGACAGATGATAGATGACAGATGATAGATGACAGATGACAGATAGCAAATAACAGATGACAAATGACAGATGACAGATTACAGATGACAGATGACAGATGACAGATGAAAGATAACAGATGACAGATGACAGATGACAGATGACAGATGACAGATGACAAATGACAGAAGACAGATGACAGATGACAGATGACAGATGGCAGATGACAGATGACAGATGACAAATGACAGAAGACAGATGACAGATGACAGATGACAGATGGCAGATGACAGATGGCAGATGACAGATGACAGACGACAGATCACAGATGACAGATGACAGATGACAGATAATAGATGACAGATGACAGATGACAGATTACAGATGAAAGATGACAGATGACAGGTGACAGATGACAGATGACAGATGACAGGTGACAGTTGACAGATGACAGATGACGGATGACAGATGACAGATGACAGATGACAGATGACAGATGACAGATGACAGATGACAAATGACAAATGACAGATGACAGATGACAGATGAGAGATGACAGATGGCAGATAACAGATGACAGATGACAGATGACAGATGACAGATGACAGATGACAGATGACAGATGACAGATGACAGATGACAGATGACAGATGACAGATGACAGATGACAGATGACAGATGACAGATGAAAGATAACAGATGACAGATGACAGATGACAAATGACAGAAGACAGATGACAGATGACAGATGACAGATGACAGATGACAGATGACAGATGACAGATGACAGATGACAGTTGACAGATGACAGATGAAAGATAACAGATGACAGATGACAGATGACAGATGACAGATGACAGATGACAAATGACAGAAGACAGATGACAGATGACAGATGACAGATGGCAGATGACAGATGACAGATGACAAATGACAGAAGACAGATGACAGATGACAGATGACAGATGGCAGATGACAGATGGCAGATGACAGATGACAGATGACAGATGACAGATGACAGATGACAGATGACAGATGATAGATGACAGATGACAGATGACAGATGACAGATGTAAGATGACAGATGACAGATGACAGATGGCAGATAACAGATGACAGATGACAGATGACAGATGACAGATGACAGATGACAGATGACAGATGACAGATTACAGATGACAGATGACAGATGACAAATGACAAATGACAGATGACAGATGACAGATGAGAGATGACAGATGGCAGATAACAGATGACAGATGACAGATGACAGATGACAGATGACAGATGACAGATGACAGATGACAGATGACAGATGACAGATGACAGATGACAGATGACAGATGACAGATGACAGATGACAGATGACAGATGAAAGATAACAGATGACAGATGACAGATGACAAATGACAGAAGACAGATGACAGATGACAGATGACAGATGACAGATGACAGATGACAGATGACAGATGACAGATGACAGATGACAGATGACAGTTGACAGATGACAGATGACAGACAACAGATGACAGATGACAAATGACAGAAGACAGATGACAGATGACAGATGACAGATGACAGATGACAGATGACAGATGACAGATGACAGATGACAGATGACAGATGACAGATGACAGATGACAGATGACAGATGACAGATGACAGATGACAGATGACAGATGACAGATGACAGATGACAGATGACAGATGACAGATGACAGATGACAGATGACAGATGACAGATGACAAATGACAGATGACAGATGAGAGATGGCAGATAACAGATGACAGATGACAGATGACAGATGACAGATGACAGATGACAGATGACAGATGACAGATGACAGATGACAGATGACAGATGACAGATGACAGATGACAGATGAAAGATAGCAGATGACAGATGACAGATGACAGATGACAAATGACAGAAGACAGATGGTAAATGACAGATGACAAATGACAGATGAAAGATGACAGATGACAGATGACACATGACAGATTACAGATGACAGATGATAGATAACATATGAAAGATGACAGATGACATATGACAGATGACAGATGACAGATGACAGATGACAGATGACAGATGACAGATGACAGATGACAGATGACAGATGACAGATGACAGATGACAGATGACAGATGACAGATGACAGATGACAGATGACAGATGACAGATGACAGATGAAAGATAACAGATGACAGATGACAGATGACAGATGACAGATGACAGATGACAAATGACAGAAGACAGATAACAGATGACAGATGGCAGATGACAGATGACAGATGACAAATGACAGAAGACAGATGACAGATGACAGATGACAGATGACAGATGACAGATGACAGATGACAGATGACAGATGACAGAGGACAGATGACAGATGACAGATGACAGATGACAGATGACAGATGACAGATGACAGATGACAGATGGCAGATGACAGATGGCAGATGACAGATGACAGAGGACAAATGACAGATGACAGATGACAGATGACAGATGACAGATGACAGATGACAGATGACAGATGACAGATGACAGATGACAGATGAGAGATGACAGATGATAGATGACAGATGACAGATAGCAAATGACAGGTGACAAATGACAGATGACATATGACAGATGACAGATGACAGATGACAGATGACAGATGACAGATGACAGATGACAGATGACAGATGACAGATGACAGATGGCAGATAACAGATGACAGTTGACAGATGACAGATGACAGATGACAGATGACAGATGACAGATGACAGATGACAGATGACAGATGACAGATGACAGATGACAGATGACAGATGACAGATGACAGATGACAGATGACAGATGATAGATGACAGATGACAGATAGCAAATGACAGATGACAAATGACAGATGACAGATTACAGATGACAGATGACAGATGACAGATGAAAGATAACAGATGACAGATGACAGATGACAGATGACAGATGACAGATGACAAATGACAGAAGACAGATGACAGATGACAGATGACAGATGGCAGATGACAGATGACAGATGACAAATGACAGAAGACAGATGACAGATGACAGATGACAGATGGCAGATGACAGATGACAGATGGCAGATGACAGATGACAGATGACAGATGACAGATGACAGATGACAGATGACAAATGATAGATGACAGATGACAGATGACAGATTACAGATGAAAGATGACAGATGACAGATGACAGATGACAGATGACAGATGACAGATGAC
This sequence comes from Condylostylus longicornis, assembly GCF_029603195.1. NCBI lineage: Eukaryota > Metazoa > Arthropoda > Insecta > Diptera > Dolichopodidae > Condylostylus > Condylostylus longicornis. Next base: position 1,931,532 of record NW_026578187.1, read on the forward strand.
AGATGACAGATGACAGATGACGGATGACGGATGACGGATGACAGATGCCAGATGAAAGGTAACAGATGACAGATGACAGATGAAAGATGACAGATGACAGATGGCAGATAACAGATGACAGATGACAGATGACAGATGACAGATGACAGATGACAGATGACAGATGACAGATGACAGATGACAGATGACAGATGACAGATGACAAATGACAGATGACAGATGACAGATGAGAGATGACAGATGGCAGATAACAGATGACAGATGACAGATGACAGATGACAGATGACAGATGACAGATGACAGATGACAGATGACAGATGACAGATGACAGATGACAGATGACAGATGACAGATGACAGACGAAAGATAACAGATGACAGATGACAGATGACAAATGACAGAAGACAGATGACAGATGACAGATGACAGATGACAGATGACAGATGACAGATGACAGTTGACAGATGACAGATGACAGATAACAGATGACAGATGACAAATGACAGAAGACAGATGACAGATGACAGATGACAGATGACAGATGACAGATGACAGATGACAGATGACAGATGACAGATGACAAATAACAGATGACAGATGACACATGAGAGATGGCAGATAACAGATGACAGATGACAGATGACAGATGACAGATGACAGATGACAGATGACAGATGACAGATGACAGATGACAGATGACAGATGACAGATGACAGATGACAGATGACAAATAACAGATGACAGATGACAGATGAGAGATGGCAGATGACAGATGACAGATGACAGATGACAGATGACAGATGACAGATGACAGATGACAGATGACAGATGAAAGATAGCAGATGACAGATGACAGATGACAGATGACAGATGACAGATGACAGATGACAAATAACAGATGACAGATGACAGATGACAGATGACAGATGACAGATGACAGATGACAGATGACAGATGACAAATAACAGATGACAGATGACAGATGAGAGATGGCAGATGACAGATGACAGATGACAGATGACAGATGACAGATGAAAGATAGCAGATGACAGATGACAGATGACAGATGACAGATGACAGATGACAGATGACAGATGACAGATGACAAATAACAGATGACAGATGACAGATGACAGATGACAGATGACAGATGACAGATGACAGATGACAGATGACAGATGACAGATGACAGATGACAGATGACAGATGACAGATGACAGATGACAGATGACAGATGACAGATGACAGATGACAGATGAAAGATAACAGATGACAGATGACAGATGACAAATGACAGAAGACAGATGACAGATGACAGATGACAGATGACAGATGAAAGATAGCAGATGACAGATGACAGATGACAGATGACAAATGACAGAAGACAGATGGTAAATGACAGATGACAAATGACAGATGAAAGATGACAGATGACACATGACAGATTACAGATGACAGATGATAGATAACATATGAAAGATGACAGATGACATATGACAGATGACAGATGACAGATGACAGATGACAGATGACAGATGACAGATGACAGATGACAGATGACAGATGACAGATGACAGATGACAGATGACAGATGACAGATGACAGATGACAGATGACAGATGAAAGATAACAGATGACAGATGACAGATGACAGATGACAGATGACAGATGACAAATGACAGAAGATAGATAACAGATGACAGATGACAAATGACAGAAGACAGATGACAGATGACAGATGACAGATGGCAGATGACAGATGACAGATGACAAATGACAGAAGACAGATGACAGATGACAGATGACAGATGGCAGATGACAGATGGCAGATGACAGATGACAGATGACAGATGACAGATGACAGATGACAGATGACAGATGATAGATGACAGATGACAGATGACAGATGACAGATGTAAGATGACAGATGACAGATGACAGATGGCAGATAACAGATGACAGATGACAGATGACAGATGACAGATGACAGATGACAGATGACAGATGACAGATTACAGATGACAGATGACAGATGACAAATGACAAATGACAGATGACAGATGACAGATGAGAGATGACAGATGGCAGATAACAGATGACAGATGACAGATGACAGATGACAGATGACAGATGACAGATGACAGATGACAGATGACAGATGACAGATGACAGATGACAGATGACAGATGACAGATGACAGATGAAAGATAACAGATGACAGATGACAGATGACAAATGACAGAAGACAGATGACAGATGACATATGACAGATGACAGATGACAGATGACAGATGACAGATGACAGTTGACAGATGACAGATGACAGACAACAGATGACAGATGACAAATGACAGAAGACAGATGACAGATGACAGATGACAGATGACAGATGACAGATGACAGATGACAGATGACAGATGACAGATGACAGATGACAGATGACAGATGACAGATGAGAGATGACAGATGATAGATGACAGATGACAGATAGCAAATGACAGGTGACAAATGACAGATGACATATGACAGATGACAGATGACAGATGACAGATGACAGATGACAGATGACAGATGACAGATGACAGATGACAGATGACAGATGGCAGATAACAGATGACAGTTGACAGATGACAGATGACAGATGACAGATGACAGATGACAGATGACAGATGACAGATGACAGATGACAGATGACAGATGACAGATGACAGATGACAGATGACAGATGACAGATGACAGATGATAGATGACAGATGACAGATAGCAAATGACAGATGACAAATGACAGATGACAGATTACAGATGACAGATGACAGATGACAGATGAAAGATAGCAGATGACAGATGACAGATGACAGATGACAAATGACAGAAGACAGATGGTAAATGACAGATGACAAATGACAGATGAAAGATGACAGATGACAGATGACACATGACAGATTACAGATGACAGATGATAGATAACATATGAAAGATGACAGATGACATATGACAGATGACAGATGACAGATGACAGATGACAGATGACAGATGACAGATGACAGATGACAGATGACAGATGACAGATGACAGATGACAGATGACAGATGACAGATGACAGATGACAGATGACAGATGACAGATGAAAGATAACAGATGACAGATGACAGATGACAGATGACAGATGACAGATGACAAATGACAGAAGACAGATAACAGATGACAGATGGCAGATGACAGATGACAGATGACAAATGACAGAAGACAGATGACAGATGACAGATGACAGATGACAGATGACAGATGACAGATGACAGATGACAGAGGACAGATGACAGATGACAGATGACAGATGACAGATGACAGATGACAGATGACAGATGACAGATGACAGATGGCAGATGACAGATGGCAGATGACAGATGACAGAGGACAAATGACAGATGACAGATGACAGATGACAGATGACAGATGACAGATGACAGATGACAGATGACAGATGACAGATGAGAGATGACAGATGATAGATGACAGATGACAGATAGCAAATGACAGGTGACAAATGACAGATGACATATGACAGATGACAGATGACAGATGACAGATGACAGATGACAGATGACAGATGACAGATGACAGATGACAGATGACAGATGGCAGATAACAGATGACAGTTGACAGATGACAGATGACAGATGACAGATGACAGATGACAGATGACAGATGACAGATGACAGATGACAGATGACAGATGACAGATGACAGATGACAGATGACAGATGACAGATGACAGATGACAGATGATAGATGACAGATGACAGATAGCAAATGACAGATGACAAATGACAGATGACAGATTACAGATGACAGATGACAGATGACAGATGAAAGATAACAGATGACAGATGACAGATGACAGATGACAGATGACAGATGACAAATGACAGAAGACAGATGACAGATGACAGATGACAGATGGCAGATGACAGATGACAGATGACAAATGACAGAAGACAGATGACAGATGACAGATGACAGATGGCAGATGACAGATGGCAGATGACAGATGACAGATGACAGATGACAGATGACAGATGACAGATGACAAATGATAGATGACAGATGACAGATGACAGATTACAGATGAAAGATGACAGATGACAGATGACAGATGACAGATGACAGATGACAGATGACAGATGACAGATGACAGATGACGGATGACGGATGACGGATGACAGATGCCAGATGAAAGGTAACAGATGACAGATGACAGATGAAAGATGACAGATGACAGATGGCAGATAACAGATGACAGATGACAGATGACAGATGACAGATGACAGATGACAGATGACAGATGACAGATGACAGATGACAGATGACAGATGACAGATGACAAATGACAGATGACAGATGACAGATGAGAGATGACAGATGGCAGATAACAGATGACAGATGACAGATGACAGATGACAGATGACAGATGACAGATGACAGATGACAGATGACAGATGACAGATGACAGATGACAGATGACAGATGACAGATGACAGACGAAAGATAACAGATGACAGATGACAGATGACAAATGACAGAAGACAGATGACAGATGACAGATGACAGATGACAGATGACAGATGACAGATGACAGTTGACAGATGACAGATGACAGATAACAGATGACAGATGACAAATGACAGAAGACAGATGACAGATGACAGATGACAGATGACAGATGACAGATGACAGATGACAGATGACAGATGACAAATAACAGATGACAGATGACACATGAGAGATGGCAGATAACAGATGACAGATGACAGATGACAGATGACAGATGACAGATGACAGATGACAGATGACAGATGACAGATGACAGATGACAGATGACAGATGACAGATGACAGATGACAAATAACAGATGACAGATGACAGATGAGAGATGGCAGATGACAGATGACAGATGACAGATGACAGATGACAGATGACAGATGACAGATGACAGATGAAAGATTGCAGATGACAGATGACAGATGACAGATGACAGATGACAGATGACAGATGACAAATAACAGATGACAGATGACAGATGACAGATGACAGATGACAGATGACAGATGACAGATGACAGATGACAAATAACAGATGACAGATGACAGATGAGAGATGGCAGATGACAGATGACAGATGACAGATGACAGATGACAGATGAAAGATAGCAGATGACAGATGACAGATGACAGATGACAGATGACAGATGACAGATGACAGATGACAGATGACAAATAACAGATGACAGATGACAGATGACAGATGACAGATGACAGATGACAGATGACAGATGACAGATGACAGATGACAGATGACAGATGACAGATGACAGATGACAGATGACAGATGACAGATGACAGATGACAGATGAAAGATAACAGATGACAGATGACAGATGACAAATGACAGAAGACAGATGACAGATGACAGATGACAGATGACAGATGACAGATGACAGATGACAGATGACAGATGACAGATGACAGATGACAAATAACAGATGACAGATGACAGATGAGAGATGGCAGATAACAGATGACAGATGACAGATGACAGATGACAGATGACAGATGACAGATGACAGATGACAGATGACAGATGACAGATGACAGATGACAGATGACAGATGACAGATGACAGATGACAGATGACAGATGACAGATGACAGATGACAGATGACAGATGACAGATGACAGATGACAGATGAAAGATAGCAGATGACAGATGACAGATGACAGATGACAGATGACAGATGACAGATGACAGATGACAGATGACAGATGACAAATAACAGATGACAGATGACAGATGAGAGATGGCAGATAACAGATGACAGATGACAGATGACAGATGACAGATGACAGATGACAGATGACAGATGACAGATGACAGATGACAGATGACAGATGACAGATGACAAATAACAGATGACAGATGACAGATGACAGATGACAGATGACAGTTGACAGATGACAGATGAAAGATAACAGATGACAGATGAGAGATGGCAGATAACAGATGACAGATGACAGATGACAGATGACAGATGACAGATGACAGATGACAGATGAGAGATGGCAGATAACAGATGACAGATGACAGATGACAGATGACAGATGACAGATGACAGATGACAAATAACAGATGACAGATGACAGATGAGAGATGGCAGATAACAGATGACAGATGACAGATGACAGATGACAGATGACAGATGACAGTTGACAGATGACAGATGAAAGATAACAGATGACAGATGACAGATGACAGATGACAGATGACAGATGACAAATGACAGAAGACAGATGACAGATGACAGATGACAGATGGCAGATGACAGATGACAGATGACAAATGACAGAAGACAGATGACAGATGACAGATGACAGATGGCAGATAACAGATGGCAGATGACAGATGACAGATGACAGATGACAGATGACAGATGACAGATGACAGATGACAGATGATAGATGACAGATGACAGATGACAGATGACAGATGTAAGATGACAGATGACAGATGACAGATGGCAGATAACAGATGACAGATGACAGATGACAGATGACAGATGACAGATGACAGATGACAGATGACAGATGACAGATGACAGATGACAGATGACAAATGACAAATGACAGATGACAGATGACAGATGAGAGATGACAGATGGCAGATAACAGATGACAGATGACAGATGACAGATGACAGATGACAGATGACAGATGACAGATGACAGATGACAGATGACAGATGACAGATGACAGATGACAGATGACAGATGACAGATGACAGATGACAGATGACAGATGACAGATGAAAGATAACAGATGACAGATGACAGATGACAAATGACAGAAGACAGATGACAGATGACAGATGACAGATGACAGATGACAGATGACAGATGACAGTTGACAGATGACAGATGACAGACAACAGATGACAGATGACAAATGACAGAAGACAGATGACAGATGACAGATGACAGATGACAGATGACAGCTGACAGATGACAGATGACAGATGACAGATGACAGATGACAGATGACAGATGACAGATGACAGATGACAGATGACAAATGACAGATGACAGATGAGAGATGGCAGATAACAGATGACAGATGACAGATGACAGATGACAGATGACAGATGACAGATGACAGATGACAGATGACAGATGACAGATGACAGATGACAGATGACAGATGACAGATGACAGATGACAGATGACAGATGACAGATGACAGATGAAAGATAGCAGATGACAGATGACAGATGACAGATGACAAATGACAGAAGACAGATGGTAAATGACAGATGACAAATGACAGATGAAAGATGACAGATGACAGATGACACATGACAGATTACAGATGACAGATGATAGATAACATATGAAAGATGACAGATGACATATGACAGATGACAGATGACAGATGACAGATGACAGATGACAGATGACAGATGACAGATGACAGATGACAGATGACAGACGACAGATGACAGATGACAGATGACAGATGACAGATGACAGATGACAGATGACAGATGACAGATGACAGATGAAAGATAACAGATGACAGATGACAGATGACAAATGACAGAAGACAGATGACAGATGACAGATGACAGATGACAGATGACAGATGACAGATGACAGATGACAGTTGACAGATGACAGATGAAAGATAACAGATGACAGATGACAGATGACAGATGACAGATGACAGATGACAAATGACAGAAGACAGATGACAGATGACAGATGACAGATGGCAGATGACAGATGACAGATGACAGATAGCAGATGACAGATGACAAATGACAGAAGACAGATGACAGATGACAAACGACAAATGACAGATGACAGATGACAGATGACAGATGACAGATGACAGATGACAGATGACAGATGACAGATGACAGATGACAGATGACAGATGACAGATAATAGATGACAGATGACAAAAGACAGAAGACAGATGACAGATGCCAGATGACAGATGATAGATGACAAATGACAGATGACAGATGCCAGATGACAGATGACAGATGACAGATGACAGATGAAAGATAACAGATGACAGATGACAGATGACGGATGACGGATGACAAATGACAGAAGACAGATGACAGATGACAGATGACAGATGGCAGATGACAGATGGCAGATGACAGATGACAGAGGACAGATGACAGATGACAGATGACAGATGACAGATGACAGATGACAGATGACAGATGACAGATGACAGATGACAAATGATAGATGACAGATGACAGATAGCAAATGACAGGTGACAAATGACAGATGACATATGACAGATGACAGATGACAGATGACAGATGACAGATGACAGATGACAGATGACAGATTACAGATGAAAGATGACAGATGACAGATGACAGATGACAGATGACAGATGACAGATGATAGATGACAGATGATAGATGACAGATGACAGATAGCAAATGACAGATGACAAATGACAGATGACAGATTACAGATGACAGATGACAGATGACAGATGAAAGATAACAGATGACAGATGACAGATGACAGATGACAGATGACAGATGACAAATGACAGAAGACAGATGACAGATGACAGATGACAGATGGCAGATGACAGATGACAGATGACAAATGACAGAAGACAGATGACAGATGACAGATGACAGATGGCAGATGACAGATGGCAGATGACAGATGACAGACGACAGATCACAGATGACAGATGACAGATGACAGATAATAGATGACAGATGACAGATGACAGATTACAGTTGAAAGATGACAGATGACAGGTGACAGATGACAGATGACAGGTGACAGTTGACAGATGACAGATGACGGATGACAGATGACAGATGACAGATGACAGATGACAGATGACAGATGACAGATGACAGATGACAAATGACAAATGACAGATGACAGATGACAGATGAGAGATGACAGATGGCAGATAACAGATGACAGATGACAGATGACAGATGACAGATGACAGATGACAGATGACAGATGACAGATGACAGATGACAGATGACAGATGACAGATGACAGATGACAGATGACAGATGACAGATGACAGATGAAAGATAACAGATGACAGATGACAGATGACAAATGACAGAAGACAGATGACAGATGACAGATGACAGATGACAGATGACAGATGACCAATGACAGATGACAGTTGACAGATGACAGATGAAAGATAACAGATGACAGATGACAGATGACAGATGACAGATGACAGATGACAAATGACAGAAGACAGATGACAGATGACAGATGGCAGATGACAGATGACAGATGACAGATGACAAATGACAGAAGACAGATGACAGATGACAGATGACAGATGGCAGATGACAGATGGCAGATGACAGATGACAGATGACAGATGACAGATGACAGATGACAGATGACAGATGATAGATGACAGATGACAGATGACAGATGACAGATGTAAGATGACAGATGACAGATGACAGATGGCAGATAACAGATGACAGATGACAGATGACAGATGACAGATGACAGATGACAGATGACAGATGACAGATTACAGATGACAGATGACAGATGACAAATGACAAATGACAGATGACAGATGACAGATGAGAGATGACAGATGGCAGATAACAGATGACAGATGACAGATGACAGATGACAGATGACAGATGACAGATGACAGATGACAGATGACAGATGACAGATGACAGATGACAGATGACAGATGACAGATGACAGATGACAGATGACAGATGACAGATGACAGATGACAGATGACAGATGACAGATGAAAGATAACAGATGACAGATGACAGATGACAAATGACAGAAGACAGATGACAGATGACAGATGACAGATGACAGATGACAGATGACAGATGACAGATGACAGATGACAGTTGACAGATGACAGATGACAGATGACAGACAACAGATGACAGATGACAAATGACAGAAGACAGATGACAGATGACAGATGACAGATGACAGATGACAGATGACAGATGACAGATGACAGATGACAGATGACAGATGACAGATGACAGATGACAGATGACAGATGACTGATGACAGATGACAGATGACAGATGACAGATGACAGATGACAGATGACAGATGACAGATGACAGATGACAGATGACAGATGACAGATGACAGATGACAAATGACAGATGACAGATGAGAGATGGCAGATAACAGATGACAGATGACAGATGACAGATGACAGATGACAGATGACAGATGACAGATGACAGATGACAGATGACAGATGACAGATGACAGATGACAGATGAAAGATAGCAGATGACAGATGACAGATGACAGATGACAAATGACAGAAGACAGATGGTAAATGACAGATGACAAATGACAGATGAAAGATGACAGATGACAGATGACACATGACAGATTACAGATGTAAGATGATAGATAACATATGAAAGATGACAGATGACATATGACAGATGACAGATGACAGATGACAGATGACAGATGACAGATGACAGATGACAGATGACAGATGACAGATGACAGATGACAGATGACAGATGACAGATGACAGATGACAGATGACAGATGACAGATGAAAGATAACAGATGACAGATGACAGATGACAGATGACAGATGACAGATGACAAATGACAGAAGACAGATAACAGATGACAGATGGCAGATGACAGATGACAGATGACAAATGACAGAAGACAGATGACAGATGACAGATGACAGATGACAGATGACAGATGACAGATGACAGATGACAGATGACAGAGGACAGATGACAGATGACAGATGACAGATGACAGATGACAGATGACAGATGACAGATGACAGATGGCAGATGACAGATGGCAGATGACAGATGACAGAGGACAAATGACAGATGACAGATGACAGATGACAGATGACAGATGACAGATGACAGATGACAGATGACAGATGACAGATGACAGATGAGAGATGACAGATGATAGATGACAGATGACAGATAGCAAATGACAGGTGACAAATGACAGATGACATATGACAGATGACAGATGACAGATGACAGATGACAGATGACAGATGACAGATGACAGATGACAGATGACAGATGACAGATGACAGATGGCAGATAACAGATGACAGTTGACAGATGACAGATGACAGATGACAGATGACAGATGACAGATGACAGATGACAGATGACAGATGACAGATGACAGATGACAGATGACAGATGACAGATGACAGATGACAGATGACAGATGACAGATGATAGATGACAGATGACAGATAGCAAATGACAGATGACAAATGACAGATGACAGATTACAGATGACAGATGACAGATGACAGATGAAAGATAACAGATGACAGATGACAGATGACAGATGACAGATGACAGATGACAAATGACAGAAGACAGATGACAGATGACAGATGACAGATGGCAGATGACAGATGACAGATGACAAATGACAGAAGACAGATGACAGATGACAGATGACAGATGGCAGATGACAGATGGCAGATGACAGATGACAGATGACAGATGACAGATGACAGATGACAGATGACAAATGATAGATGACAGATGACAGATGACAGACTACAGATGAAAGATGACAGATGACAGATGACAGATGACAGATGACAGATGACAGATGACAGATGACAGATGACAGATGACGGATGACGGATGACGGATGACAGATGACAGATGAAAGGTAACAGATGACAGATGACAGATGAAAGATGACAGATGACAGATGGCAGATAACAGATGACAGATGACAGATGACAGATGACAGATGACAGATGACAGATGACAGATGACAGATGACAGATGACAGATGACAGATGACAGATGACAGATGACAAATGACAGATGACAGATGACAGATGAGAGATGACAGATGGCAGATAACAGATGACAGATGACAGATGACAGATGACAGATGACAGATGACAGATGACAGATGACAGATGACAGATGACAGATGACAGATGACAGATGACAGATGACAGATGACAGATGACAGATGACAGATGACAGACGAAAGATAACAGATGACAGATGACAGATGACAAATGACAGAAGACAGATGACAGATGACAGATGACAGATGACAGATGACAGATGACAGATGACAGTTGACAGATGACAGATGACAGATAACAGATGACAGATGACAAATGACAGAAGACAGATGACAGATGACAGATGACAGATGACAGATGACAGATGACAGATGACAGATGACAGATGACAGATGACAGATGACAAATAACAGATGACAGATGACACATGAGAGATGGCAGATAACAGATGACAGATGACAGATGACAGATGACAGATGACAGATGACAGATGACAGATGACAGATGACAGATGACAGATGACAGATGACAGATGACAGATGACAAATAACAGATGACAGATGACAGATGAGAGATGGCAGATGACAGATGACAGATGACAGATGACAGATGACAGATGACAGATGACAGATGACAGATGAAAGATAGCAGATGACAGATGACAGATGACAGATGACAGATGACAGATGACAGATGACAAATAACAGATGACAGATGACAGATGACAGATGACAGATGACAGATGACAGATGACAGATGACAAATAACAGATGACAGATGACAGATGAGAGATGGCAGATGACAGATGACAGATGACAGATGACAGATGACAGATGAAAGATAGCAGATGACAGATGACAGATGACAGATGACAGATGACAGATGACAGATGACAGATGACAGATGACAGATGACAAATAACAGATGACAGATGACAGATGACAGATGACAGATGACAGATGACAGATGACAGATGACAGATGACAGATGACAGATGACAGATGACAGATGACAGATGACAGATGACAGATGACAGATGACAGATGACAGATGACAGATGAAAGATAACAGATGACAGATGACAGATGACAAATGACAGAAGACAGATGACAGATGACAGATGACAGATGACAGATGACAGATGACAGATGACAGATGACAGATGACAGATGACAGATGACAAATAACAGATGACAGATGACAGATGAGAGATGGCAGATAACAGATGACAGATGACAGATGACAGATGACAGATGACAGATGACAGATGACAGATGACAGATGACAGATGACAGATGACAGATGACAGATGACAGATGACAGATGACAGATGACAGATGACAGATGACAGATGACAGATGACAGATGACAGATGACAGATGACAGATGACAGATGAAAGATAGCAGATGACAGATGACAGATGACAGATGACAGATGACAGATGACAGATGACAGATGACAGATGACAGATGACAGATGACAAATAACAGATGACAGATGACAGATGAGAGATGGCAGATAACAGATGACAGATGACAGATGACAGATGACAGATGACAGATGACAGATGACAGATGACAGATGACAGATGACAGATGACAGATGACAAATAACAGATGACAGATGACAGATGAGAGATGGCAGATAACAGATGACAGATGACAGATGACAGATGACAGATGACAGATGACAGATGACAGATGACAGATGACAGATGACAGATGACAGATGACAGATGACAGATGACAGATGACAGATGACAGATGACAGATGACAGATGACAGATGACAAATAACAGATGACAGATGACAGATGACAGATGACAAATAACAGATGACAGATGACAGATGACAGATGACAGATGACAGATGACAAATAACAGATGACAGATGACAGATGAGAGATGGCAGATAACAGATGACAGATGACAGATGACAGATGACAGATGACAGATGACAGATGACAGATGACAGATGACAGATGACAGATGACAGATGACAGATGACAGATGACAGATGACAGATGACAGATGACAGATGACAGATGACAGATGACAGATGACAGATGACAGATGACAGATGACAGATGACAGATGACAGATGACAGATGAAAGATAGCAGATGACAGATGACAGATGACAAATGACAGAAGACGGATGGTAAATGACAGATGACGAATGACAGATGAAAGATGACAGATGACACATGACGGATTACAGATGACAGATGATAGATAACATATGAAAGATGACAGATGACATATGACAGATGACAGATGACAGATGACAGATGACAGATGACAGATGACAGATGACAGATGACAGATGACAGATGACAGATGACAGATGACAGATGACAGATGACAGATGACAGATGACAGATGACAGATGACAGATGACAGATGACAGATGAAAGATAACAGATGACAGATGACAGATGACAAATGACAGAGGACAGATGACAGATGACAGATGACAGATGACAGATGACAGATGACAGATGACAGTTGACAGATGACAGATGACAGATAACAGATGACAGATGACAAATGACAGAAGACAGATGACAGATGACAGATTACAGATGACAGATGACAGATGACAGATGACAGATGACAGATGACAGATGACAGATGACAGATGACAGATGACAGATGACAGATGACAGATGACAGATGACAGATGACAGATGACAGATGACAGATGACAGATGACAGATGACAGATGACAGATGACAAATGACAGATGACAGATGACAGATGAGAGATGACAGATGGCAGATGACAGATGACAGATGACAGATGACAGATGACAGATGACAGATGACAGATGACAGATGACGTATAACAGATGACAGATGCTAGATGATAAAAGACAGAAGACAGATGACGGATGACAGATGACAGATGACAGATGACAGATGCCAGATGACAGATGACATATGACAGATGACGGATGACAGATGATAGATGACAGATGACAGATGGTAAATGACAGATGACAAATGACAGATGAAAGATGACAGATGACAGATGACACATGACAGATTACACATGACAGATGATAGATAACATATGAAAGATGACAGATGACATATGACAGATGACAGATGACACATGACAGATTACAGATAACAGATAATAGATGACATATGAAAGATGACAGATGACAGATGATAGATGACAGATGACAGATGGTAAATGACAGATGACAAATGACAGATGAAAGATGACAGCTGACAGATGACACATGACAGATTACAGATGACAGATGATAGATAACATATGAAAGATGACAGATGACATATGACAGATGACAGATGACACATGACAGATTACAGATAACAGATAATAGATGACATATGAAAGATGACAGATGACATATGATATATGACAGATGACCGATTGCAGATGACAGATGACAGGTGACAGATGACAGATGACAGGTGACAGGTGACAGGTGACAAGTGACAGGTGACAGGTGACAGGTGACAGGTGACAGGTGACAGGTGACAGGTGACAGGTGACAGTTGACAGGTGACAGGTGACAGGTGACAGGTGACAGGTGACAGGTGACAGGTGACAGGTGACAGGTGACAGGTGACAGTGGCAGGTGACAGGTGACAGGTGACAGGTGACAGGTGACAGGTGACAGGTGACAGTGACAAGTGACAGGTGACAGGTGACAGGTGACAGGTGACAAGTGACAGGTGACAGGTGACAGGTGACAAGTGACAGGTGACAGGTGACAGGTGACAGTGACAGGTGACAGGTGACAGGTGACAGGTGACAGGTGACAGGTGACAGGTGACAGTGACAGGTGACAGGTGACAGGTGACAGGTGACAGGTGACAGGTGACAGGTGACAGTGACAGGTGACAGGTGACAGGTGACAGGTGACAGGTGACAGGTGACAGGTGACAGTGACAGGTGACAGGTGACAGGTGACAAGTGACAGGTGACAGGTGACAGGTGACAAGTGACAGGTGACAGGTGACAGGTGACAGGTGACAGGTGACAGGTGACAGGTGACAGTGACAGGTGACAGTGACAGGTGACAGGTGACAGGTGACAAGTGACAGGTGACAGGTGACAGGTGACAGGTGACAGTGACAGGTGACAGGTGACAAGTGACAGGTGACAGGTGACAGGTGACAGGTGACAGGTGACAGGTGACAGGTGACAGGTGACAGGTGACAGGTGACAGGTGACAGGTGACAGGTGACAAGTGACAGGTGACAGGTGACAGGTGACAGGTGACAGGTGACAGGTGACAGGTGACAGGTGACAGGTGACAGGTGACAGGTGACAGGTGACAGGTGACAGTGACAGGTGACAGGTGACAGGTGACAGGTGACAGGTGATAAGTGACAGGTGACAGGTGACAGGTGACAGGTGACAGGTGACAGGTGACAGGTGACAGGTGACAGGTGACAGTGACAGGTGACAGGTGACAGGTGACAGGTGACAGGTGACAGGTGACAGGTGACAGGTGACAAGTGACAGGTGACAGGTGACAGGTGACAGGTGACAGGTGACAGGTGACAGGTGACAAGTGACAGGTGACACGTGACAGGTGACAGGTGACAGGTGACAAGTGACAGGTGACACGTGACAGGTGACAGGTGACACGTGACAGGTGACAGGTGACAGTGACAGGTGACAGGTGACAGGTGACAGGTGACAGGTGACAGGTGACAGGAGACAGGTGACAGGTGACAGGTGACAGGTGACAGGTGACAGGTGACAGGTGACAGGTGACAGGTGACAGGTGACAGGTGACAGGTGACAGGTGACAGGTGACAGGTGACAGGTGACAGGTGACAGGTGACAGGTGACAGGTGACAGGTGACAGGTGACAAGTGACAGGTGACAGGTGACAGGTGACAGGTGACAGGTGACAGGTGACAGGTGACAAGTGACAGGTGACAGGTGACAGGTGACAGGTGACAGGTGACAGGTGACAGGTGACAGTGACAGGTGACAGGTGACAGGTGACAGGTGACAGGTGACAAGTGACAGGTGACAGGTGACAAGTGACAGGTGACAGGTGACAGGTGACAGTGACAGGTGACAGGTGACAGGTGACAGGTGACAGGTGACAGGTGACAGGTGACAGGTGACAGGTGACAGGTGACAGGTGACAGTGACAGGTGACAGGTGACAGGTGACAGGTGACAGGTGACAAGTGACAGGTGACAGGTGACAGGTGACAAGTGACAGGTGACAGGTGACAGGTGACAGTGACAGGTGACAGGTGACAGGTGACAGGTGACAGGTGACAGGTGACAGGTGACAGGTGACAGGTGACAGGTGACAGGTGACAGGTGACAGGTGACAGGTGACAGGTGACAGGTGACAGGTGACAGGTGACAGGTGACAGGTGACAGGTGACAGGTGACAGTGACAGGTGACAGGTGACAGGTGACAGGTGACAGGTGACAGGTGACAGGTGACAGGTGACAGGTGACAGGTGACAGGTGACAGGTGACAGGTGACAGGTGACAGTGACAGGTGACAGGTGACAGGTGACAGGTGACAGGTGACAAGTGACAGGTGACAGGTGACAGGTGACAAGTGACAGGTGACAGGTGACAGGTGACAGTGACAGGTGACAGGTGACAGGTGACAGGTGACAGGTGACAGGTGACAGTGACAGGTGACAGGTGACAGGTGACAGGTGACAGGTGACAGGTGACAGGTGACAGGTGACAGGTGACAGGTGACAGGTGACAGGTGACAAGTGACAGGTGACAGGTGACAGGTGACAGGTGACAGGTGACAGGTGACAGGTGACAGGTGACAGGTGACAGTGACAGGTGACAGGTGACAGGTGACAAGTGACAGGGGACAGGTGACAGGTGACAAGTGACAGGTGACAGGTGACAGTGACAGGTGACAGGTGACAGGTGACAGGTGACAAGTGACAGGTGACAGTGACAGGTGACAGGTGACAGGTGACAGGTGACAGGTGACAGGTGACAGGTGACAGGTGACAGGTGACAGGTGACAAGTGACAGGTGACAGGTGACAATTGACAGTGACAGGTGACAGGTGACAGGTGACAGGTGACAGGTGACAGGTGACAGGTGACAGGTGACAGGTGACAGGTGACAGGTGACAGTGACAGGTGACAGGTGACAGGTGACAGGTGACAGGTGACAGGTGACAGGTGACAGGTGACAGGTGACAGGTGACAGGTGACAGGTGACAGGTGACAGGTGACAGGTGACAGGTGACAGGTGACAGGTGACAGTGACAGGTGACAGGTGACAGGTGACAAGTGACAGGTGACAGGTGACAGTGACAGGTGATAGTGACAGGTGACAAGTGACAAGTGACAGGTGACAGGTGACAGGTGACAGGTGACAGTGACAGGTGACAGGTGACAGGTGACAGGTGACAGGTGACAAGTGACAGGTGACAAGTGACAGGTGACAGTGACAGGTGACAGGTGACAGGTGACAGGTGACAGGTGACAGGTGACAGGTGACAAGTGACAGGTGACAAGTGACAGGTGACAGGTGACAGGTGACAGTGACAGGTGACAGGTGACAGGTGACAGGTGACAGGTGACAGGTGACAGGTGACAGGTGACAAGTGACAGGTGACAGGTGACAGGTGACAGTGACAGGTGACAGGTGACAGGTGACAGGTGACAGGTGACAGGTGACAGGTGACAGGTGACAGGTGACAGGTGACAGGTGACAGTGACAGGTGACAGGTGACAGGTGACAGGTGACAGGTGACAGGTGACAGGTGACAGGTGACAGGTGACAGGTGACAGGTGACAGGTGACAGGTGACAGGTGACAGGTGACAGGTGACAGGTGACAGGTGACAGTGACAGGTGACAGGTGACAGGTGACAAGTGACAGGTGACAGGTGACAGGTGACAGTGACAGGTGATAGTGACAGGTGACAAGTGACAGGTGACAGGTGACAGGTGACAGGTGACAGGTGACAGTGACAGGTGACAGGTGACAGGTGACAGGTGACAGGTGACAAGTGACAGGTGACAAGTGACAGGTGACAGTGACAGGTGACAGGTGACAGGTGACAGGTGACAGGTGACAGGTGACAGGTGACAAGTGACAGGTGACAAGTGACAGGTGACAGGTGACAGGTGACAGTGACAGGTGACAGGTGACAGGTGACAGGTGACAGGTGACAGGTGACAGGTGACAGGTGACAGGTGACAGGTGACAGGTGACAAGTGACAGGTGACAGGTGACAGGTGACAGGTGACAGGTGACAGGTGACAGGTGACAGGTGACAAGTGACAGGTGACAAGTGACAGGTGACAAGTGACAGGTGACAGTGACAGGTGACAGGTGACAGGTGACAGGTGACAGGTGACAGGTGACAGTGACAGGTGACAGGTGACAGGTGACAAGTGACAGGTGACAGGTGACAGGTGACAGTGACAGGTGATAGTGACAGGTGACAAGTGACAGGTGACAGGTGACAGGTGACAGGTGACAGGTGACAGT
Source organism: Condylostylus longicornis (assembly GCF_029603195.1). Lineage (NCBI taxonomy): Eukaryota > Metazoa > Arthropoda > Insecta > Diptera > Dolichopodidae > Condylostylus > Condylostylus longicornis. The sequence goes on from NW_026578187.1 coordinate 1,950,952, forward strand.
GACAGGTGACAGGTGACAGGTGACAGGTGACAAGTGACAGGTGACAAGTGACAGGTGACAGTGACAGGTGACAGGTGACAGGTGACAGGTGACAGGTGACAGGTGACAGGTGACAGTGACAGGTGACAGGTGACAGGTGACAGGTGACAGGTGACAGGTGACAGGTGACAAGTGACAGGTGACAAGTGACAGGTGACAGTGACAGGTGACAGGTGACAGGTGACAGGTGACAGGTGACAAGTGACAGGTGACAAGTGACAGGTGACAGGTGACAGGTGACAGTGACAGGTGACAGGTGACAGGTGACAGGTGACAGGTGACAGGTGACAGGTGACAGGTGACAGGTGACAGGTGACAGGTGCCAGGTGACAGGTGCCAGGTGACAGGTGACAGGTGACAGGTGACAGGTGACAGGTGACAGGTGACAGGTGACAGGTGACAGGTGACAGGTGACAGGTGACAGGTGACAGCTGACAGGTGACAGGTGACAGGTGACAAGTGATAAGTGACAGGTGACAGGTGACAAGTGACAGGTGACAGGTGACAGGTGAAAGTGACAGGTGACAGGTGACAGGTGACAGGTGACAGGTGACAGTGACAGGTGACAGGTGACAGGTGACAGGTGACAGGTGACAAGTGACAGGTGACAGGTGACAGGTGACAGGTGACAGGTGACAGGTGACAGGTGACAGGTGACAGTGACAGGTGACAGGTGACAGGTGACAGGTGACAGGTGACAGGTGACAGGTGACAGGTGACAGGTGACAGGTGACAGGTGACAGGTGACAAGTGACAGGTGACAGGTGACAGGTGACAGGTGACAGGTGACAGGTGACAGGTGACAGTGACAGGTGACAGGTGACAGGTGACAGTGACAGGTGACAGGTGACAGGTGACAGGTGACAGGTGACAGGTGACAGGTGACAGGTGACAGGTGACAGGTGACAGGTGACAGGTGACAGGTGACAGGTGACAAGTGACAGGTGACAGGTGACAGGTGACAGGTGACAGGTGACAGGTGACAGGTGACAGTGACAGGTGACAGGTGACAGGTGACAGGTGACAGGTGACACGTGACAGGTGACAGGTGACAGTGACAGGTGACAGGTGACAGGTGACAGATGACAGATGACAGATGACAGATGACAGATGACAGATGACGTATAACAGATGACAGATGCTAGATGATAAAAGACAGAAGACAGATGACGGATGACAGATGACAGATGACAGATGACAGATGCCAGATGACAGATGACATATGACAGATGACGGATGACAGATGATAGATGACAGATGACAGATGGTAAATGACAGATGACAAATGACAGATGAAAGATGACAGATGACAGATGACACATGACAGATTACACATGACAGATGATAGATAACATATGAAAGATGACAGATGACATATGACAGATGACAGATGACACATGACAGATTACAGATAACAGATAATAGATGACATATGAAAGATGACAGATGACAGATGATAGATGACAGATGACAGATGGTAAATGACAGATGACAAATGACAGATGAAAGATGACAGCTGACAGATGACACATGACAGATTACAGATGACAGATGATAGATAACATATGAAAGATGACAGATGACATATGACAGATGACAGATGACACATGACAGATTACAGATAACAGATAATAGATGACATATGAAAGATGACAGATGACATATGATATATGACAGATGACCGATTGCAGATGACAGATGACAGGTGACAGATGACAGATGACAGGTGACAGGTGACAGGTGACAAGTGACAGGTGACAGGTGACAGGTGACAGGTGACAGGTGACAGGTGACAGGTGACAGGTGACAGGTGACAGTTGACAGGTGACAGGTGACAGGTGACAGGTGACAGGTGACAGGTGACAGGTGACAGGTGACAGGTGACAGGTGACAGTGGCAGGTGACAGGTGACAGGTGACAGGTGACAGGTGACAGGTGACAGGTGACAGTGACAAGTGACAGGTGACAGGTGACAGGTGACAGGTGACAAGTGACAGGTGACAGGTGACAGGTGACAAGTGACAGGTGACAGGTGACAGGTGACAGTGACAGGTGACAGGTGACAGGTGACAGGTGACAGGTGACAGGTGACAGGTGACAGTGACAGGTGACAGGTGACAGGTGACAGGTGACAGGTGACAGGTGACAGGTGACAGTGACAGGTGACAGGTGACAGGTGACAGGTGACAGGTGACAGGTGACAGGTGACAGTGACAGGTGACAGGTGACAGGTGACAAGTGACAGGTGACAGGTGACAGGTGACAAGTGACAGGTGACAGGTGACAGGTGACAGGTGACAGGTGACAGGTGACAGGTGACAGGTGACAGTGACAGGTGACAGTGACAGGTGACAGGTGACAGGTGACAAGTGACAGGTGACAGGTGACAGGTGACAGGTGACAGTGACAGGTGACAGGTGACAAGTGACAGGTGACAGGTGACAGGTGACAGGTGACAGGTGACAGGTGACAGGTGACAGGTGACAGGTGACAGGTGACAGGTGACAGGTGACAAGTGACAGGTGACAGGTGACAGGTGACAGGTGACAGGTGACAGGTGACAGGTGACAGGTGACAGGT